>NC_048299.1:147731559-148038542 GCF_013100865.1 Trachemys scripta elegans
ATGGCAATGTTTTGCCATCAATTCCAGTTGGTCATGCAGTCCATATGAAAGAAACCTATGACAACATGAAACAACTTTTGAGGTGCATAAACTATGACCAACAACAGTGGCAGCTTTGTGGCGATTTGAAGGTTGTTGCTCTCTTGCTTGGTCTGCAGACTGGATACACAGAGTACTGCTGTTTTCTCTGCGAATGGGATAGTCGTGCAAGAGATTCCCATTACATCAAGAAAGATTGGCCACTCCGACAGTCATTTGAGACTGGGAGGAAAAGTGTTCAGCATCCACCACTTGTTGAATCAAGGAAGATTTTGTTACCACCCTTACACATCAAGCTGGGTCTGATGAAGAACTTTGTCCAGGCCATTGACAAAACACAAGCAGCTTTCAAGTACCTCCGTGGAAAATTTCCAAGGTTAAGTGAAGCTAAGATAAAGGAAGGTGTCTTTGTTGGTCCTCAGATCCGTGAACTTCTTCGAGATGGTGCATTTGACCATGCACTGCGTGGCAAGGAAAAGACGGCATAGAAAGCCTTCCAGTTTGTGGCAATAAATGTTCTCGGAAACAACAAGGCAGACAACTCCAGGTTGTTGGTGGAAAACCTCCTCAAGGCATACAAAAGCCTTGGTTGCAACATGTCACTAAAGAAACATTTTTTTTCACTCTCATCTAGATTTTTTCCCACCGAACTGTGGAGCAGTGAGCGACGAGCACGGCGAGCGATTTCACCAGGACATTGAAACAATGGAGAAACGCTATCAGGGCAAATGGAGCCCATCAGTGCTTGCAGACTATTGCTGGACAGTGACAAGAGATGCTCCATTTATTGAATACAAGAGACAAGCCAAGAAGCGCCGAGTAGACACTGAATAGGACTGAACTATGTACATAATAGTTTTTTGCTTTTTGTTTCATAATAAATTTTATTTATATAACCCTTTTGCTGATTTTTAAAGTGTTACATAAACAGGACAGGTGAAATATTATCATGTAAAGCAACCATAAACACATGAAAAGACCTAGGTTTACAGTTTATGATTAAAACCCTACTATCTACACAATATACATAGACATAAAATGTAAAAACTTAAATATCTTAGAAACAGTAGCCAATCAGTTGTTTTAATTGTCATATTTGAATTCAGCACATCAAAATACATAATAAATAGCACATTTTATCTCTGAAGCCAACGACGTCTCAAAAATTGTAGACCAGTGTTGTCAATGAGGAATGTCCAGTGAGCATGAGGTATATGTGAGATGTAGAATTATAACTGGAGTCATTTAACTAAACTAGCTGAATGCTGGACTCCATTTCATCCCTGATACTGTACATTAATACAATAGTCCTCTGTGCTGCACAGGGAAAAGGTCAAGCAGTCTCCACTAAGCATAAAGATGAATATGAAAATACAAGAATGAACAAAACACCCTAAATTATCATGTATGTCAAGTTAATGCAAGTTAGGTTGGTACAATGGCTAAGTAAGAGTCTGTAACAACTCTATCAGGGAAAATAATCTTCTCAGAGTCTTTTTCCTGATTCCTAAATTGAAAAGTGTCATTAAAATAAAAGCAAGACCAGATCTTTTTCTAAAGCACTGAAATAACATAATCAATATGTTCCTTTAAATTGTAATAAAGGGTCTAAGAAAACCTCAATCTGTAACACTTGTTCCATTTTGCAATGTTCTTTTATCCGCTGTCTGTAACTGTTGGACAGCAAATGCAATTTTTCTCAGAGAATTGCATTTACTCAATGGGGTGCTAAGAGCGAACTGTCTTTTCCCTCCCTCCCTCCCCACCCGCACCCCTGGAAAACCAGAAATACACACAACCCTCTTTCTTAGAACTGTGCATTTGATGTGCAATTGTCTAAACTGATCCATCGTAGAGGGAGATCTTAATGTTTTACTGTGGTGGGGAAGGCAGGGACTATATATGATTAAACAGACTCTGTAAGCGGGGAGAAAATAAGCTAAATACTCTTGTAACCGCATAACATAATGGCATACTTACTATGCTAAAATGCCATAAAATGGAGGAAGTGATGCTGTCACTCATTTTAAGATCGAAAACCAGAAAAATGGGAAATAAAAAGCCCCATGCATTAATGTCCCTTGAGTTTCCCTATTTCTGGGTGTTAAGCCATAATTAAGAGTACCTTTCTTTATGAGTAGTTCCATAAATATTGATGGTGTAATTTACTCCTTGGTTTCCCAGATTCTCATTTACACTTAGGTGACTTTATTGAGCTCTGGCAATTACATTTACACCTGATTCAATGCCCCTTGACACTGCTGAAGTGGTTTAAAAACAATAAATGAAGAAATGGGTTGACGATTTGTGTACTAAAGGTTGGATCCTAAGTATAATGAAACTAATGGCATAATATGGTGAGCTGAGGCTTCTGGTTTCCTGCTAATGTTTGTTCAGTTTCTTATCTCATCTTTCCCTACCCCTGTTTGTCTATTGCATCCACCTATTACATCTTGTCTACAAGCAAAGCTGTAAGCTCTCTAGGTCATCTTTATGTCTGTACAGTGCCTAGCACAATGGGATCTTGTTTCTAGGTACTGCCATGGTACAAGTAAGTAATACAACTATTGATTTTAACAGGAGGAGGATTGGCCCCTAACTTTCAGTTTAAGGTGGCATTGAAATGGCTGTGGCTGACCTACTAAATCCTGAAAGTTGACATTGATAATGGGGGAAGAAATGTAACATGACCTTAATTATAATTCTGCTACAATGTGCCACAAACCCATTCCTGATATGCTATAGTGGCTCAGGCTGGAATCATTAGAGATGCACTTCTGTGGAGCCTAGTCATTTCCCCCTGTGTTTGAACTGACACAGATCTTTTTTTTCCACGTCTTGGTACCGTACAAAGAATTTACCAGTTTTTCTGTGCTGCCTCTCTATGAAAATCTCATTATGTATTTCAGAAAGAATGCAAGCCATGTGATTTCCAGGAAGTGTAATTACATTTATAACTGAAGGTATGCTTTCTTATAACATTTGACCTTTCTAATAGGGTAGGCAGGACATGTAATGTATGCTTATGTTTTAATCGTCTTAGAGGAATGAGCAAAAGCTGACCTTTAAATGGGGATCCTACTTAGTGATTGCACCAAGAATGTATTTGGCGTTGGAGAATTTTATAATAGGGATCCAGCATTTCCCTCCCCACTCATTAAAGATGTGTAATAGGAGCACTAAAATACCCAATAAGAGACACGTTGGCTGTTTGCCATCTGGCAGCCTGGGGAAACCCAGGCATAAGGGAATAAGTACCCAGCGCTTGAAATGAATCCAGTTGTATCACGCCCCCCAGAGTAAAAACTTTGTGACATCCCCATGGCTTGCCTGGATAGAAGTTCTGCCCCCGAGCCCAAAGACCCCATTTCGGACAAGGAATTCCATTGCAAAATCTGGGCCTGAGACAAAGTTCTTGTCCAGTTTGGAGTATTCCAAGCCGGGAATTTTAGTTACATTTTGCAAAGATGTGCAGTTGGAAGCGATATATATGTTCATGCATAATGAAATGCTGCTTCTGGTTTGTTCATCATGAGTGTATAAAGCACTGTAAGGACAGTGAACAGTGCTAAATAGACAGCAAGTCCTTGCCCAGACAAACTTACAGTCTAAACAAGGCCAAATTCTGTGCTGATATACACACTATTAATCTCAGTAGAGTTGTGGATTCAGCACTGAGTTTTGCCCACAGCCTACACAAAGCAGATACAGTTCTATTTAGTTTCTGTAGGATCATTATAGGTGCAATCTTGGCTTCTGAGTTTCTTGAGCTGTTGGGTGAACTTTCCTATTTTGGGAAGGTTTGTCCACAGGCACAGTCTAAGTAGGCTTATAGTAGGCAGAGATGGTAAAGCTGCATTAGAAGAGCGAATCCATCCTTTAGAACTGTAGGTTATATAGCCCACATAAAAGATGGATCAATTGCTAACCTATCTTAGCCTACACATAGCCTTTACCATCCTTGCTGTGGGACAGAAGGGATGGTCAAAGTGGCTAGTGGTTAAAGCACTAGCATTAGAGGGATGGAAATGTGGGTTTGAGTCCCAATTTTGCCACAGACTTTGTGAGCTTGTTCAATTCATATAATCATTCTCTGTGCTTCAGTCTTCCATCTGTGAGACAGGGTTAATGATTTGCTCATTCCTTTTACCTGTCCTGTCTCTTTGTAGAGACTTACCATGGGAAGGATGGTCCAATGGAACATTGCCCTAGGATATTGGAGATCTGGGTTCAAATCCCTGTTCTGCCATAGACTTCCTATGTGACTCTGGGCAAGTCACCCAGCCTTCCTCTGCCTCATTACCCCCATTTTTATAGGTGGGAAACTAGCACTGTCCTACCTCACAAAGATGATGTAAGGATGAATATGTGAAAAAGTGTGAGGTACTCAGACACTATGGTAACAGGTGCCATAGCTAGTATGTACAGCACCTAATACATTGAGTGCTCTGAGAACTACTCTAATATCAATAATAACTCTTAAAAACTGAATGAATTGGTGTTCGTTTTCATTGCCAGTACAGCCAAAGCAACAACTGCTAATAAATAAATAATGGAATAAACAAACAACCCCTTCTCTGAAATATTAAGTAAGTGACATTCCAAGGCTTCAGTTTTACTAATATCAGCAAGCCTCACACATATGGAAGGTACAGGCACTCAGCGACCTGTCGTATGCCACACGACAGAGAGATTACTTGACACATATTTTATTTTAAAAAATGTCACCAGCTGAAAATTAATCAGACCCATAATGTGTATTTGAATTCATTTATATCGCTGTTGGAAGCAATATCTCAAGAGCCTCAGACAGATGTGTGAAATTTGTTAGCAGGCAGAGCACTCTCAATGGATTAGAAAACGCATTCCTTCTCTTCTCCCCCTTTCACTCCCCCACAGCCAACTCCTTCCGGCTTTTGCCTCCCTGGTCTTTCTGCACACGCTGAATGTTTCAATATGCAAAAATTTACACCGTCAGCCACCTCTGGACCTTAGCTAGATTATCCATATTTGGGTCCATATTTGCTTCCGGCCTACATGCACTAATGCAGCTTGTGTGATCTCTGGTCTCTATTGAGGAGGGAGCAACAGTGCTGGAGTGTAATTGAGTTTTCTGCCTGGTGAAATCCGGAGATGGCCCCATATGTTGATAGAACATAATACTAGGAATTGCCATTTGTAGAAGCCCCGGAGTTCACCCTTGTTAGAAACGTGCACACAGGAGATGAATTGGTTATGATAGTGTGCAATGCTAGATTGCAGAAAATCGATTATTTGGACGCATTCCAGTGTTGCAGTCTTGTCAAGGTCAGTCTACATATGATTTCCCTGTGTTTCCCTTGGGGGGAAAAATAGGTACCCTCCTGTTTGTTTGTTTTTTGTTTTGTTTAAATCATCAGCAAGTCATACATATGTGCTTTAATTTGTAGCCTTGCTTAAATTATCCAGAGTCCTTCAAAAAAGAGAGAATCAATTTGACTTTGGCAGCTTTCTCTACAACGCCTGCCAATCACCATAGTATCTTGGCTATTTTTAAGTCTCCTGAAATCAGTCTGCATTAAGGCAATAGCTGTGCTTGGATTTAAGCCCAGGATTCTATCAATATAAAATGATTTGTTGCAAGTTTAAAGTTGCTTCATCCCTATTCTCTCTTTTCATTTACATTTTAAGCCCTCATCAAAAATGTGGATCAGCGGTACTGGCTAATAGAGCTTTTTGTTTTTCCCTCTGTTCTTTTATAAGGAATGCATAACACTTCACATGCTCAAATTCCTTCTCATTGTAGTATGAGTGCCTTTCTCCTTTCTGTTGCTCGAAAAGGAGGATCAGGGCTCTTGAATGAAAATATCCTCCCCAGCCTTGTCTGTCTTACACAATTGAAATACCTGGTGGCCTGTGTACGTGGAATACTCTGTGTCACCCATATTCTAAATTCCATTACTCTTCCATAGTCGAATTATAGCTCACCGCCACAGGGCTGCATCCTGAGGGCCTTATTCTGTTGTTGATCATTCCTTACTCCAATAAAATGCCATGGAAGCCAATGGAAATGAGCAAGAGTAAGAAAACCAGGATTCGATCCCTACAAACAGCTGTTGTATATGTGCATTGATTCATTGTCTAGCACAAGTTTTGTCTAGCTGCACCAGTTAGACCTAAAATGTGAATTCAACCCCATTTAGTAAAATTGGTGTAAACCACTGTCTGGATGCTCTGATTTCAGTGTACGAGTGACTTATTTTGGCTTCATTTAAATCATCTGGGAATCAGGCCTGGGCTATATTTAAAATTTAGGTCAACATAGCTACGCCACGCTCTGAGTATCATAGATTTGCTGACCTACCTCCCAGGGTAGACACAGCTGGGTCGGCAGAAGAATACTTACGTCGCCCTAGCTACTGTTGCTCGGGAGATGGTGTTCCTACAGTTATGGAAAAATTCTTTCCATCAGCATGGGCTACGTCTACATTATGGGGTTATACTGGCATAATTATTGCTCTGTAGCTTTGCCGCTGTAGTCCCCATGGTGTAGACATGTCCTCAGTTAAGCTAAATTGAAATAATCTCCTCTTAAAATGAAGGAAGAGTATCTATCTGTATGAGTTTACACCACTTTAACCAAATCTGTTTAAAATCTGGTTGAAGTTGAACAGCTGCAACTTTTTCCATGCAAACGAGGCCTGAGTTACATTACAGAACACTTCTGCATGCAGTGTTGTAACTGTGTCAGTCCCAGGCGATTAGAGAGACAAGGTGGCTGCGGTCATATCTTTTAGAAGTTGGTCCAATAAAAGATATCACCTCACTCACCTTGTCTCTTGAACACTTCTGGTTTAATCTTTCTTATCTTGCCTTCAGTGAAGCTGCACCAGTTTTACACCAGCTGATCATTTGCCTGTTGATACTGTTGGAAAATGATGGTGCTTGGCAGCTCACAGAATCGGGTTCCCTAAATGGCTGTTGAGTGTTGCTGTTAAACAGATGCTACATATCACCGTACCTCTGTCTCTATGTCAAGAATGGCATAAGAGAGGAAATGACTTGCCCACAGTCACCCCCTAGGCAGTGGTGTTGGAACAATTTTTATAGCGGGGATGCTGAGAGCCATTGAACCAAACTGTAAACCCTGCATATGGTGGAAACCACTTCAAGCCAGGGAGTGCTGCCCTACCCCTAGTTCTAGCACCTATGTCCCTAGGCCAGTGGGAGTGAAAACAGACACCAAGTCTCCTGAGTCAGTTCTCAGTTCTATCCACTAGGCTACCCTGCCTCCCCATATGTGTTTAGATACCATTCAGCCTTTTAGAGTCCCAGTGTGTGACAGACATGCTGGTGATTTTATTTCATTGTAAGTGTCTTTCTCTTTGCAATGTATGCTCAGAGCTTGTGTGTCAATCACACTGCATGCTTACAGTGAATTTTCAATGCGAATAGTCATGCAAAAAAAGTGTGTGTGTGTGAGAGAGATTGGGAGAGAGAGATGGGAAGCAGATAAGATTCTCTAGTGGCGTATAACATAGCCTACCCCATGAATTTTATTTAGTATACTTGGCATATGATATGATTTGGTACATCCAAAGGCTAACTTTTATTTGCATGCAGGGCCGGCTCTAACTTTTTTGCCACCCCAGGCAAAAAAGAAGAGCACCGCCACGCCATAACACCCCCCCCCAAGCGTCGCGCCGCCCAACCCCCCCAGACTCCCCCGAGCGCCATGCCGTGCCGCCCAAATCCCCGGTGCACCACTCCAGCCAAACCCCCTCCCCCCACCCAGCACTGCGCCCCCCTCTCCCCCCAGCACTGCGCCGGCCAAACGGAGCGCTGCGCTAGCCAAACCCCAGTGCCGGGCCGGGTTGCCCAAACCCCCCCAGCGCCGCCAAAGCCCCCGCCCCTCCCCCAGCGCCGTGCCGCCGAAACACCCCCCCGCGCTGCCCGGCCGAAACAAAAAGCAAACAAAAAACCACCGCAAGCGCCCCCCGCCACCCCAACATTGGCCGCCCCTTCTAAGGTGCCGCCCCAAGTACGTGCTTGGTCGGCTGGTGCCTGGAGCCGGGCCGCAAATGTTCTGCTACTGTGAGGCATCAGAAGTCAATAGTAGTTTGGAGAATTCAAAAAAAAAAAAAAAATGCAAGTCCAAGTCCTTGGTCTCCAGAAGTGTTTCTGAGCTAGAGATAACGGACTCTTAGTGTGATGGTTTAACGGAAACCAAAGACAGATGATGGGGCTGCACAAAAGGCAAGACAATAAGAGCTGGTCATTTATTTATTTTTTTTCACTGAAACATTTTTTTAATGTGAAAGTAGCTTTTTAAAAATAAGCTTGACAGTTTTTTTTTTTAAGCCCTGATGCTGATAACATTTTAGTAAAAGTTTTGAGGGTTTGGTTAATATTTTCATTGTTGATGAAAAGTTTTAGAAACTGGAAAGGTTTACCAAAAATGATTTTCAAAAATAAACAAACAAACCAGTTTCTGTTTTCAATCCAAAAACTTGGGGGTTGTTTTTTTATTTGTTTTTGTAGGAATTTAAAACAAAACAAATGTTTTTTTCTAAACTTTCTGCAAAAAACATTTTCATTTTTCAACCAGCTATCTAGAAAATATCCTTTTAATCTCTTTTCAGTTCATGCACTAGGTATTGGGATGCTGTACGCCTTTGTACTGATTTTCAGAGGTGCTGAGCACCCTGGAATTCACTATGAGCTGCAGCTGCCCAGTGCTTCTGAAAATGTCTGATGCATCATTCTCATGTATGATGTATTTCTTCAGTCAAATCATTTAACTTAGTTCTGCTTCAGTGCAATCCCTGTCTACAACATTTGATTCAAAGATCCCTGTTGTCAGTATCTGAAGTCTAGGCTCTGTCTTCATGTTATCTTTAGTTCCCCAGTTTACCAGCACCATAAACAAAATCTTCCTAGAGACTTTTCATTAAGTCCATTTGTTGATGAAGAAGGGAACGGCTTCTCCAACACTTTAAAACATGTCATGACGTTTGCTGTGAGCGGATGGTGCTTCTGCTAATCAAGGTGGCATTATTTTAGCATAGCCAGAACCTTAGTGGAGTGGAGGGAAGATGTGGTGGAAACACACTGTAAATGGAAACTCACACAATGTTGAAGGATTATCATACAAGGAATGTCACTTCTACAGGATGATCCATGCACTGATCCTTGATCTAGGGATTGAGTGTATATATGTGTGAGAGAAAAAGAAAGATCAGAACTTGGTGAATGAGGTCCAGCTGCATATCCACTACAGCTATGGAATGGAGAGACTCATTTAGCTGGCATACTTACTCTTGAATTGACGCTACTACAGCTCAGCGTTGCATTTCTCTTCCTCCTTCTCCAAAGAAAAGGCCAATTGATAGTCTTAGTAGCAGTTGGATGCTGCCACATAGGGATAGGGGTATGAATTTGCGTTTTTCTGCTTGGGCTAAAGAGGAGGAGGGTGCGTCAGCTGCCATCTCTGCCCCACTTTTGTTCCACAGAGCCATAGCAACCCATCTAGCACAGAATTTTCATGCCCAAATGGCCTGAATCTGGATCCCAAACCAGCACATTTTATTGGAAATCAGTCTCCTCCGTGGAGAACAGTGCAACGCACTCTACTCAAGAGGCACCACTAAGTAGGTAGGACAACACATTTTCTACTGGATGGAGTATGAGTGATAGCTTCACATAGGACCAGATCAACATAGCTCCACTGAAGCCCATACAACTAGGCTGACTTACCTCAGCTGAGGATCTGGTCCATATAATGAATTGCAATGATACAACTGGGAAGTGAATGAGACTGGGATAGCCATGGCAAGGTATTTTGTAGGGTAGAAAAAAAGTTCTGCTACTGTGAAGTTTCTTGGGAAATGGCTCTGATCTGAAAACACCATTATTCTGCACCATTCTGCCTTGACCTTTAAAAAACAGCCTTGAATTAATGAGATGCAAAGGAAAAGGGAAGGAAAAAATAATAAATTGATGGCACCCTAGAGGCAGGAGCCCACCAATTGTCACCATAAAAATAACCATAAGAATCTGATCATAAAAGGTTCAATTATGATGTTGTGTTGCAGAACTAATAAAAAGGTATAAACAGAATATAACCTTGAGATGAAATAAATACCACCCAACCGTCAGAACACAGCATTGAGAAGGATAGCCACTTGGGATTGGCACCAGGCAATTAAATGTCAGGTTCTAATTGATAGGGATATATATATATACTGAACCAAGTATCCAATTCCAGCTGTTCTTCTAACCTCACAATGTTCCTGCTGACAGTTGGCAGGTGTCTTTTCATTTATCATTATAATTATTTACTAACAATAAAATATCTTACATGTATAGGCTGCTTTTCATGCGAAAGGATCTCCAAGTGCCTTCTGGAAAAACTTTGTCCCATCGCTGAAATGCACTTGGCTCTGGTGTGGAACGTGGCAGCTGTTTAACAGTGCATAGTAATGCCACATACATTGTCAATGAATTGAATTGACCAAACCTGGATTTGGTCAGGGCAGTGGAATTAACAGCTCTACTGTTATGAAAAGCACCATGAGCTCCTTTTAATAACCATAATTTTGAGGAAATGTTAGCTTTTTCTTGTCTTTTCTAACTGTATAATGGTCCAAACATCAATGAGTGCATATCTGAGTCAAACATAAGTTCCAAATCTTTTTCAGTAGAGAGAAGCTACAATCTCAATTTACCTCTTCCACCACATGGGGTTCAGATTGGAATCTCTGAATCTTTTCTCACCACTATCAACGTGGTCGCAGGTTGAATCAGAAATTGCAGAACTCCTATGTTGATAAATCTGATGTGTACATGCCATAACATGGCAGGGTTCTCACAAACACAGCCATTTGTATAAGACTTTGCTTCAAACGCTGTAAGCGTACGAAATGGTGGTAACGGGCTCATCAGTCTAGCAGATAAAGGTATAATAAGGTTAATAGATGCAAATTGAAGCTTGAGAAATTCAGACTGGAAAAAAGGTACAAATTTTTAACAGGGTAATTAAATGCTGGAACAACTTACCAAGGGCTGTGATGAATTCTCCATTGTTAAAAATTTTTAAATCACAATTGGATGTTTTTCTAAGAAATCTGCTCTAGTTTAAACAGGAATTACTGCAGGGAGGTTCTATGTCCATCCTATACAGAAGGTCAGACTAGAAGATTACAGTGGTTCCTTCTGGCTTTACAGTCTTTGAATACATGGGATTTAAATGGCATGAAATACAAACGATTACAGAATTTTTTTTAGGACATTTACAATTTAAATGGGACCAACGTAGGAAAGGATTATGCTGAATGGATGGAAAGGGAAAGGAAGAGTGAGGATTAAGACAAAGACAGTGGCTGAGATTTGAAAACCCCAGCTGATGTGAATTGTATTATGTTGAATATGGAGTATGCAAGTTGTTGGTTTTACTAATAAACTGAGACTGAGGTAGAACTGTGAGAGGGGGTGGGGGAGTACACAATATAGTTTGCAAAAAAGTGCATCTAGGGAGTAAAAGTCAGGGTGTGTGGATGGATGGGGGTCAGATTCTACATGGAAATCAATGGGAGACTTTCTAGTAACTTTAGTGGGAGTCAGATCAGTCCCTGGAAGAGAGAGGGTCTTCCAAGTGTTGTGTGGTGGTGTGAAAAAAGACATAAGTGGAAGGAAGAGACAAAAGGAGCTAGAAGATGAGAATGGTCAGAACATAGGCTAGAAGATGGGGGATCATGAGGAGAACAGTTTGTTTTTCAGGGCCATTGAATCCTAAATTTTAGCCTTGCTTTGGCTTTGAAACCTGTATTCCATGTCTGAGTTAAAACCTAAATACAGCGTCAAGAATGGAACCACCATCTCCTTGACCCATTTCTGCTTATGACGTTCAACCATCACTAGGACACAATTGAGAAGCCTAGGAGGGAGATGTGCTGAATTGACCAGGACAATGAAATTAATTAAATTAAATGCTTGCAGGCTGACAATAGTTTTCACTCTATGCTGCCCTATGAGATGCCATTAAAGACGTAAGCCATGCTGATTCCTAGGTGCATACTTAACTCATGTAGTAAATTGTTCTGGCTGCACTAATGCAGACATAGTTGAGCCCCTGCATATTTTGCTGACCACACTGCTGACTTTTAATGTCTCAATGCTTTTACATTTAGTTAAGCTGCACATTTTTCAGATGCAATTGCATCTGACTTTATACATTAGGCTTTTACTGATCAAACTGCATTACAGTATTCTACTAACCAACAATTACAGTACATATTATTGAACGACATATGCAATTTACTCTGAGATGTTACATGTGCCAAAAGACCTATGTTTATTTTGACTCAATCTCCTATTCTGATGGTCCACCAGGATTACTATAATAGATTAATTTTTGATGCATTGTCAATTAAGCCATCCATGCCTCTATTATGGATGCAAAAACATATTTGCGCTGTGACAAAGTTCAGGATCTATCAAATGTGTGTGCTACCTGTATTGCTATATGGGTCAGAAAATCTGGACCATTCTACAGGCAGAGTTGGAGCAGCTGGAGGGGTTCTATATGCCTGTCAAAGCCACTTCCTGAACATAATGTGGTTTGACTTTGTGCAAAGTGTCATAATTTCACAGAGAACTGGCCTTGCTTCAACAGCTCATATATTCAAAAGTGGCATTGCATGCTTTCAACCATGTCACTAGCATGGACAAAAACACCCCAGAACACTATGCTCTCAAACTCTTCATTGATGCAGAAAGCGGTGCATGCCCTGACCTTAACTGGTGCCACCTGGGAGATTTGTAGATTCACAGGATTGAGCCAGAGCTGGGAACTTGCCTACACAGTGTCCGGTGCAATGCTAGCAAGCGTGGTCAGTCCAGCTGGCACAACAGTCCTCGGTAGACTGTTGTCAGCTAAACCTCAAACTCGACTGACTGGGCTATAGTTTACAAATGCAACTGCAGAACAGAGGCTAAAAAGTTATACGTAACTATGATCCTCTGAATACAGAAGGGAACACTGCATGCACAGACCTGGGTTCTCTTCCTGGCTCGGCCACTGACTTAGTGTGTTTTGGATTGTTGCTGCTTGTACTTAAACAACCTTCATTGTTAGGCACAGCAGAGTGATATTTAGGCCTTGTCTACACTACGAGAGTAGTTCGAATTTACTTGCATCGAATTTTTGGAATCGATATTGCAAAGTCGAACGTCTGTGTCCACACGAAGGACAGTAATTCGACTTTGTGAGTCCACACTAACGGTGAAAGCGTCGACATTCGAAGCGGTGCACTGTGGTCAGCTATCCCACAGTTCCCGCAGTCCCCTCTGCCCATTGGAATTCTGGGTGTAGCCGGCAATGCCTTCTGGGTAACAAAATGTGTCGAGGGTGCTTTTGGGTAACTGTCGTCATCCGTCCATCACTCCCGCCCTCCCTCCCTGAAAGCGCCGGCGGGAAATCAGTTCGCGCACTTTTCCAGTCATTGACAGCGCGGATGCCACAGCACTGCGAGCATGGAGCACGCTGCGACCATCGCTGCAGTTGTGGCCGCTCTCAACGCCTCGCAGCTTATCATACAGGTTTCCCTGAGGCAGATGCAGAAAAGTCAGGCGAGGAGGCTACGGCACCGCGGTGATGTCCTGAAGTCTGAGAGTAGCACAGACCTCTCAGAAAGCAGGGGACCCAGCGCTGAGGACATCACGATGGCAATGGGTCATATTGATGCCGTGGAACGGCGATTCTGGGCACGGGAAACAAGCACTGAGTGGTGGGACCGCATAGTGCTGCAGGTCTGGGATGAATCCCAGTGGCTGCGAAACTTTCGCATGCGGAAGGGAACTTTCCTGGAACTTTGTGAGTTGCTGTCCCCTGCCCTGAAGCGCAATGACACCCGGTTGCGAGCTGCACTGAGTGTACAGAAGCGAGTGGCCATAGCCCTCTGGAAGCTTGCAACGCCAGACAGCTACCGGTCAGTCGCGAACCAGTTTGGGGTGGGCAAATCTACCGTGGGGGTTGTTGTGATGCAAGTAGCCAAGGCAATCGTTGATGTACTGCTGCCAAAGGTAGTGACCCTGGGAAACGTGGAGGCGATCATACATGGCTTCGCAGCGATGGGATTCCCAAACTGCGGTGGGGCCATAGATGGAACTCACATCCCTATCCTGGCACCGGACCACCAGGCCACCCAGTACATTAACCGAAAGGGCTATTTTTCCATGGTGCTGCAAGCACTGGTGGACCACAGGGGACGTTTTACCAACATCTACGTGGGATGGCCGGGCAAGGTTCATGACGCTCGTGTTTTCAGGAACTCTGGTCTGTTTAGACGGCTGCAACAAGGTATTTACTTCCCGGACCACAAAATAACTGTTGGGGATGTGGAGATGCCTATAGTCATCCTCGGGGACCCAGCCTACCCGCTAATGCCCTGGCTCATGAAGCCCTATACTGGCGCCCTGGACACTGAAAAAGAACTCTTCAACTACCGGCTGAGCAAGTGCAGAATGGTGGTGGAGTGTGCTTTTGGCCGTCTCAAGGGGAGATGGAGAAGCTTACTGACTCGCTGTGATCTCAGCGAAACCAATATCCCCATTGTTATAGCAGCTTGCTGTGTGCTCCACAATCTCTGTGAGAGCAAGGGGGAGACCTTTATGGCGGGGTGGGAGGTTGAGGAAAATAGCCTGGCTGCTGATTACGCACAGCCAGACAGCCGGGCGATTAGAAGAGAACAGCGGGAAGCGCTGTGCATCCGGGAGGCTTTGAAAGCAAAGTTCCTGAGTGAGCAGGGTAACCTGTGACTTTTAAGTTTGTGTACAGAGAAGCTGAACCTGCCCCCGTTTCTTTACCCAGTTAATGTTGACTATCCTACCCAGTTACATACCCCCTTCACCCCCTTCCAACACACGTTTCGAAATAAAAATAGTTCTACTTTGTTAATGCACACCGTTTTCTTTAATACTGTTTTCGCGGGAATTTTTTAAAACTGGGACGCAGACTGTGGTGCGGAGCGGGTGTAGTGTAGTGATGCGAATGAAGCTTCTAAACTCAAGGATTGACGGGCTCCGCTGTGGTGGGATGGTTGTTTCAACGGAGCCTGTCACCCCTCCTGATCGGGACTGTGTGTATGGGGGGGCTATGTGACTTTGTGGCAGGGGGAGGACGGTTACAGATCCCCTGCTGCGTGGCTCTGTGATCCTGCATAAGGACCGCCGCTTAAGATCTGTAACTGCCCTCCCCCGCCACAAAGTCACAGAGCAACCCACCCCCCACCACATAACATGAAAACAACCTCCCAGACTAACCAGGGTAACTAGTCACTGCATCACTGCACTGTGTATGTGCCCTGCTGCTGTGCCTGCCCCCGCCTATGTACCCTGCCAAAGGCGACTGTCCTGTCCAATTACCAACCCCCTTTCCCCTCCTCCTCCAAAAGAACATCATTGAAACAGTACTTAACATGAATGTATTTTTTATTATCAACTACACATGGAACTGGGAGGTGAAACTTGGACGGGGGCTTGTGTCAGGCGGGAAGGAAAGAACTTTTCAAGTTTTGGGGAATGAGAGCCTTCTGCTACTAGAGCTCTCTGCAGGGGTGGAGTGAGAGTTAGCAGGGACTCTGCCGCCTCTCCTTCTTTGCACTTTGGGTGAGGTGGGTATGGGACTTGGTGGCGGGGGAGGGCGGTTAGAGATGGACTGCAGCGGGGCTCTGTCCTCCTGCCTCCGTTCCTGCAGAACATCCACAAGGCGCCGGAGCGTGTCTGTTTGCTCCCTCAGTAGTCCAAGCAGCGTTTGAGTCGCCTGCTGGTCTTCCTGCCGCCACCTCTCCTCCCAATCCATGTTTGCTTGCTGCATTTGGGTCAATTTCTCCCGCCACTGGGTCTGCTGTGCTGCCTGGGCTTGGGAACAGGCCATAAGTTCAGAGAACATGTCCTCCCGTGTCCTCTTCTTCCTATGCCTAATCTTCGCTAGCCTCTGGGAGTGTGATGCCAGGCTAGGTTGTGAGACAGTCGCAGATGTGGCTGTGGGAATGGGAAAAAGGGAGTGAATTCCTCAGAAAGATAAATGTAGTTGTGAACAAAGAACATAGTCTTTCTCTGTGAACAAGATCATGCACAGCACCTATCACATGCGCACTCAGCACAAGGTCGAATTCTCGGCCTTCGCATTCAGTGCCTGGGGTCTTCCACAGCACATTTGAGAAGCGGGGCAGCACAACGGAATTTCTGTTGCAGGCAGACATGGTAAGCCGTAGACTTGTGGCAGTTTAAAACTTTTATATTACCATTGGCCTCATTTCACATTTAAAGCAATGTCAGTCCCTGCTGCCAGCAATCCGGCAAGCGGGAACTCTGCCCCTGTCCCACCCCCTCGCGGCTGTCCCCAGGAACGATCCCTTTCAGCAGCCCCTCTGCAAACCAGCTGTTACAGTTCTGTAAAGGAACGAGCAAGCAGTCCCAACACTAACATTCCCCTACCTAATTCAAAGCAGGTCACCATGGGCGACATCACCCTGATGAGGATCTCTGAGAGCGAGAGAGAGAGAATGCTCCGGGAAAGCCTCCAAAGACCAGGGCCGTATGCCGCCCTGCTGTGCAGAGCAATGATTCCCGAGTACTTGATAGTCTCGTGGCGCGGCAACATGTCGTACTTCGGAGGACCCAATAAGGCCGCTCTCCCCAGGAACCTCATGCAACGGCTTTCCAATTACCTCCAGGAGAGCTTCATCGAGATGTCCCGGGAGGATTACTGCTCTGTCCCTGCACATATAGACCGCATTTTACTCTAGCTGCAGTAGCAGGAACTAAACAGTACAGCGGCTTGGGCAGGACAATCACGGAAAACCGGACATTGCTAGATTTTTTTTCAAAACTTGCACTGCCCATGACTGAACCGTTAAGTGCCTAGGGCAAAGTAATCATGAACAACCCATTCTTTTAATTGTTAATATTCCTGTTCTGTTAAAAATAAATGTTTAGATGTTTACAACACTTACTGGCTGATCCTTCCCCAGATTCTGTGTCCGGGGTAACGGCTGGGGACGCTTCGTAGGGGATCTCTGTAAGGGTGATGAAGAGATCCTGGCTGTCGGGGAAATCAGTGTTGTGAGCGCTGCCGACTGCCTCGCCCTCCTCATCTCCTTCCTCATCTTCCCCGTCCGCTAACATGTCCGAGGAACCGGCCGTGGACAATATCCCATCCTCAGAGTCCACGGTCAGTGGTGGGGTAGTGGTGGGGGCCGCACCGAGGATGGAATGCAGTGCCTCGTAGAAACGGGATGTCTGGGGATGGGATCCGGAGCGTCCGTTTGCCTCTTTGGTCTTCTGGTAGCCTTGTCTCAGCTCCTTGATTTTCACGCGGCACTGCGTTGCATCCCGGCTGTATCCTCTCTCTGACATGTCTTTTGAGATCTTCTCATAGATCTTTGCATTCCGTTTCTTGGAGCGCAGCTCAGAAAGCACGGACTCATTGCCCCACACAGCGATGAGATCCAAGACTTCCCGATCAGTCCATGCTGGGGCCCTCTTTCTATTCACAGACTGCACGGCCATCACTGCTGGAGAGCTCTGCATCGTTGCCAGTGCTGCTGTGATCGCCACGATGTCCAGACAGGAAATGAGATTCAAACTGGCCAGACAGGAAAAGGAATTCAAATTCAAATTTTCCCGGGGCTTTTCCTGTGTGGCTGGTCAGAGCATCCGAGCTCGTACTGCTGTCCAGAGCGTCAACAGAGTGGTGCACTGTGGGATAGCTCCCGGAGCTATTAGCGTCGATTTCCATCCACACCTAGCCTAATTCGACATGGTCATGTCGAATTTAGCGCTACTCCCCTCGTCGGGGAGGAGTACAGAAGTCGAATTAAAGAGACCTCTATGTCGAACTAAATAGCATCGCAGTGTGGACGGGTGCAGGGTTAATTCGATGTAATGGCGCTAACTTCGACATAAACGCCTAGTGTAGACCAGGCCTTAGTTTGTTCATTTGCTGTGTCAAATTAGCATTACTATTTCTTAGATTGCAAACTCTTCTGGGCAGGAGCTGTCTTTGTTTGCAATCTCACAGTGCCTGGTATTGTGGGGCTCTGCTTCTGACTGGGGCCTTCGGGCTCACTTGTAAGATAAATATTTAATAACAGCATTAAATGAACTGTGCACGGGTGAGTGAATGTATATCTGCTTTGGAAAGTTGAAGAGGAAGGTCAGTGTTAAGATGAAGGTGACAAAGCTCTTAATTTTAAATAATCATAATTAGAAAAATAAGTCTAATCCCTACTGCCCACTGTGCTCTCTTTAGCCAAAACGCATCAACTTTCCAAATCCAAACACATGCTTCACTTAGGATCCAGTTACACATGGCAGCTCAGGTTTTATCAGCTTTTGCTAGCTTGGATGCTCAGCTCAGCATACAAAATAAACATGATGAGGATTAGAAATTCTACTGCCTTCTCTGTATCTAGAATGGCAATAGCAAGAGGACTGGTCCTCCCTTGGAAATCAGAGAGAGGTTATGGAGCCGGTTCCCTGTAGGTTATCAGATTTGGTGACTGAAAATCATCTGACACCTGGTCATTGAGGCTGAGATTTTCAAATGAATCTAAATGAGTTAGACACCCAATTCCCATTGACTTCTGAGTCACTGAGGCACGAAGGGCTGGGATTTTCAAAATTGCCTTAGCTCCCTTTAGGGGCCTTTGAAAATGCCAGCCTGCAAGTTTTTTGCATTTTAAAATTAATTGACTTTGGTCCTTTTATGTACACTTTTAGTTTGCTTGCTGTGCACATCGAGTGATGCGGTTTGCAGGCACAAGTGTCCTCAGGAAGCCAGTCTAGAAAAGTGTTTGCAAATGCTTGTGCTACCATCCAATTAGGGAATCAAGCCAGTAACATATGACTCATTAAGACTGAGCAACACAGCTTGGTCGCAGAATATCCCTGATAAACCCATAATATAGAGTACAACAAATACATAAACATATATTTGACTGAATCAGTGTGAGGAAATTGTAACAGTTAATTTGATGGTCAGTCAAACTGACTAAAAATGTTTCAAAACAATTTTGACGACTTGATGCGCTGGCTGGAAAAAAAACCAAATCATGACTTTTCTTTCAAAATTCTATGACGATTCAAAAATTTTTTGTCAGTAATAATAGTAAGCTCCTTGGGTCCATGAGTGTTTGTTTTGTGTGTTTGCCTTGCCTACTACAACTGAGCCCCCTTTTCAATAAGGGTCCAAGTACTACTGTTAGGCCCAAAAACCGAAAAACATGTTTATCTCGGCTTCTGCTTGTTATCCCAGTAAACATGTTTATCTCAGTTCTCACTGTCGTTTCCCATGCATGAAGCTGCACGTATACAGGATGTATAGAAGATGTATGGAAAAGGGGAGGGAGTTGGACAGACCCTGGGAAAGGAATGTGAAGGACGGGAAGCTAAACAGATGTATCCTGATTACTACTAGAACTGAATTTAAACAATGCATAGGTTAGCAGAATTTAGACACGCTAAGTTGTTTGTGTCTCTGTATAAAAAAGGGCCCAGTTGTGCTTGTAAGGTGTGTCTCTCTGGCACTAGCCGAGGGGAGCACCTACTCAGCTGACTGATCAATAAAGAACTTGAAGCAGTCTTCTAGACTCCCGTGCCTCCTTGGGGTAATTGGGCAGCTCCAGGGGGAAACGAGCCCATTTGGCTAACACTACCATAAAACAAACAACAATGATAATGATATGTTTATAATCAGAAAAAGAGGCTTAATGAATACATTACCAGCTGTTAATTATTTTCTTCACCGTACTAAGTATTATCACCCCCGTTTTACAGATTGGAATCTGCACTCTAGAGAGGCTAACTGACTTGCTGAAGGTAAACACTGAAGTTCTCTCAGTTCTGAGATAAATCAGTGACCACTGCAGGGAAGCAGTGTGACCTAACACTGGACTGGCACTCAGGAGTTGTGGGCTCAATTCCCAGCTCTGCCTTTTGGCTGCTGGATGACCTTGGACAAGTCACTGCACCTCCTTGTGTCTCAATTTCTCCATCCGTATACTTTGTAAATCTGTTGTAAAGAGCTTTGTGATCTACTGATGAAAAGCACTACGTAAGACCTATGTATTATTTCCCTAGCCATAATTCACTGTTACCTAGACATGGTTGAAACTGACCTTTATTTTTTCTTCCCATGAGAAAAACAAACAATTTCCATTCAAATATATTTGGGTGTTTTTTGGAGAAAATTTCAAAATGAGGGGTGAAAAAACACCTTCTCTCATGTCTAAATATTTTGAAAACTGGCAAAAAAAAGTCTGTTACTTTGTGTAAATTTGTCTCACATATATAAAAAGAGAGTTGAAAAGTGAAAGTTTCCCCCTTTCCTCTTTCTCATTACAAAAAGTGCTGAAGGGGGTGTATTAAAAAATGAGAGGGTGAGCAAGTTTCCCACATTTTAGAAACACAAATATAATGTGAAAATGCATGGAAAAAATTGTTGTTCTTCTGACACTTATTTTTTTCTCAAAACATGAAAGATTTAAACATATTTTGCAAAAATTTCTATTTTGGACCAAAAAATATTTTTCACTGGAAAAAAATTGACCTGTTCTCCTGTTACCTTGTGTTCAGTTCTCCCTTTTTGTTATATGCACATGTTTCATCTTACACTTATGTTGTAAGTGCATTGAGGCGTGGACTTCATTTTCATTGTGTGTGTATGGTGTCTAGATCAATGGGTCTCTGATTCCTGATTGGGGCCTCTATGCACCACCACAATACAAATAAGTAATAATAATGTAAGAGAAGTCTGTTCTAATATTGATTCTAAACCTGGCAGAGTACAATTGTATAATAACTGGTGAGTCGGGGGAGCTTCAGGGACAGTAAAATAAAACATAAACATATTAATCCTAGACATAATTTTGCAAATATTCGTAGCTCTAATGAACGCTCAACAACTGGGATATTTTGCTTGATTAGTAAAGCATATAAAATCCCTTCTACTGTGCAGGTGATGAAACTGAATCAGCAGATGATGGCGCTAGGTCTGGGAAAGAAGGGAGGGAAATAAATAAAAAACAATGAAACTAGATCAGTCAAGAGTGCATCTTAATTAAAGCTATATGCTAAGACAAGGAGAGTAAAGCATGCGTCTGTGTAACTCTGCAACGATATCAGCCGATTATGCCACTAGACTTACTTGAGGAGTATGTCTTTAAATCAATGAAATTTGCAACTCAATCAGCAAATAATGCAACTTGATCATTATGTTATGCAACTTGATCACCGGATTCAGTAGATGAAAAATTACCAACTCAGTTTGGTAGATTGAGGGGAAGGTATAGGTATGTGTGTAAGTATATATTTCCCCCTCAAAGTAGTGGGGGATTGGGAGTGGATGTACACCGGGGAATGAGATTTGTCTTGATTTTAATATTGCAACAGCGTGCATCTGACACCAATCTCTTGCTAACAGGTTTTGATCTTGACGAGAATGGGATAGCTGGGTTCTTCTGACTCACTGAGGTGATTCATTATGCTAATGTGACAGAAAGGAGATGGGAGTGGCTCTCGGGAAGAGGGGTGTGTGCGTGTGCGTGTGTGTGTGTGTGTGTGTGTGAGAGAGAGAGAGAGAGTAAAAGGAACTGTGGCGATATATATATATATACACACCACACACACACACTCACACATCTCTACCCCGATATAATGGGACCTGATATAATACGAATTTGGATATAATGCGGTAAAGCAGCGCTCTGGGGGGGCGGGGCTGTGCACTCCGGCGGATCAAAGCAAGTTCGATATAACGCGGTTTCACCTATAATGCGGTAAGATTTTTTGGCTCCCGAGGACAGTGTTATGTAGAGGTAGAGGTGTGTGTGTGTGTGTGTGTGCGCGCGCACACACAGATACCAGAGTCATAAGTAGAGAGTTATCCTGGGACCTTCAAGACCAAAACCATAAGCCTCTACCACTTAAGCTAAAGGATGTCTGGTTCTGCTATGAAATAGTAATGCTGTTTTATCATCTATGCTGGCCAGAGTTCGAGGAGACGTGAAAATAGATACTCAGCCTGTGTATTACATATGAAAAATACTTCCCGTTAATATTGATGAGGAGAGCAAGAATATTTCTCTGTCTATTGAGAATCCTTGGAAGCAAGAAAATTAAAAATGGACTCCACCTACAAAATTGAGATTAGTTTTCAAATACCCCAAAGGTCTGATTTTATTTCAGTCCATTATATAAAGATATGTGCCGTTTGCAAATTATGGATCTGGATTTATATCTCCAAACCCTTCAGAGCTTGAAGATGTTTGGATCTGGGGGGAGAGTTGGGTCTCGATTTGTGCCTATCTCTAGAGAAAATTGACAGCTCATTAGTAAGGAGGCCATTCTTAACCACCTACTAGGGTAACTAAGAAAAGGATCACAATTCAGCAAGGATACTTCTATATGTTGTAGTCTTGCTCTCATTCTGCCACTCTATAACAATCAGTCTCATTAGTATTTAAATCAGTTCATAAGTATTTTGGCTTAAATAAGCTTTATTTCTGATCAATGTAATGCCATGGTTTTATGTCTCTCTTAAGTCTTTTTAGCATAAAGCAGATAGGCTTATGCTAAATACTGTAGATGTGGTCAGAAGTTGATTAAATTAGTTGTAGAAAAGTACAGTAGGCAAATATGGGAAAAAAAGGCACAGAAGAGCAAAATGAAGAACAGAGTCTGAAAAATCCCAAGTCACCCTATTAATGGATTCAATCTGCTGTCAAAAAGAGATGGAAGTCTTAAAAGTCTTTTTAAAAAAAACTCTGGATTAGCAGAGAAAAGAGATTTTTTTACTTCCTCCCCCCCAAAGTCTGAGAGCCACAAATACGCTGAAAGTGATTTCCCATTTATCTATTGATGTGATTTTATTTTTGGAGTTGCAATAGCAAAACAAAGTAGGAGAATTCAGCAACAACAAAAAAGCCTTTTAAAACTATTATGTTTCTTATTAAGAACATTCTTAGAAAATGTGTCCAATATATTTTAGCACAGGGTGAGATGAAAGTTATGATTTCAGCATGCACAAATGGATTTGAATGAAAAAACATAAATTTTCACTTGAAATCTGAATACAAACCATAGGGTGTTTTGAATTTCAATAAATAAATAAATGGGTTCTTTCCACTATCCCATCTCCATGCTTCAGGGTTCTGAGTATTGAAGTACGACCAAGTACATAGTGATGGTTATATCCAGTTTCCACCCAGATGTAGGAAGCTTTTTCTTGCACAATGTCCAATCTACGGGCTAAATTCTGGCTGCCCCAAATTGGTACGATAAAGCAAATGAGTGGGCAGGTGAAAGTGATTCCATATTGTCTAACAGTGAGATTTGAACTCAGGACCGTTAGCACCAAAACAGTAGCTGAGCTAAAGAATTGACGAGTAGTAACAGGCTGATATCATCTTATGTTGCTTTGTCACCAGAAGGGGGCAAAGACCCACATTGTCTCCTACTATGGGTTATGTAGAAAATTTCTTCCTGACCTCCTGCAACCACCAAACCAAATACAAGTTCAGATGTGCAACCTCCTTCCACAACGTGCAGAGTTGTTCCAATCCAAGGGTTTGGTGCAGGCCTATCTTTCGTATCAAAACTGGAAGCCAGGGGGTGTTTTAATCTAGTTTCACTTTAAGTCCTACATTTTCATACAGAAGTTAATAGACTGGGATATGATTTTATGGTCTGGCACATACAAAGTTAATGACCTGGAGATGGGTTGTGGTGTCTCAGAAGAGTTGCAGCTGAGGCGTGACAAATTAGTGGCCAAGTAATGTGGGGATAAGTAAGACCCTAGCCAACTGGGCAACAAGATGGTTGTGAGGTGTAGCAAAACCAAAATGGTGGCATAAGAAAGCCTGGTTGTTGAAATAGGTTAGAGACCTCAAGTGTTTGGGCCAAATTCTGCTCTTGCACCAGTTTAAATCTAGAGTAACTCCATTAACTTGGTGAATTAAATATGTTCAGCCAGTTATACATGAGAGAAGAATTTGACCCCCTCTAGTCTCATTGTCTCTATTGTGATATTTTCCTGGAAAAGCCTTTTGCCCGAGGGCAATTTCTCTGACTTCTGACTGACTGCTTCCAGGGCAACCCAGTGACTAATCCAGGGCAAAAGCCAATGCACCCGCATGAACATGCGCACCCTATGATAGTTGCCCTCAGGTGCTTGTTTTTTTTTCTTGTCGTGTCTGTCTCTCACTTGTTACATTTCTCATGCAGCCCAGTGGATACACCTCAGCCCCATATTGGCATCCTAGTATACTGGGCCGCTCTCGAGCAGAAATTGACAGTTGTGAAAATGCTCTAGTAGATTTTGTGCTGTGGATAAATCACCATCAGAGTCTAAACATCAAGATGGAGACCCTGGAAATAAGCCTTGGTCATCAGCTAAGCCAGTCTTAAACACAAACCTCCAGCAGAAAGCCCACTGAGTCAATTAGGCCCTTGGTATATCTCCATTCATCTTTGATGTATCTTACCTGAGTTACATCTGGTGTTCATTTGGCCCCTGATGTTAACAATCTGATATTGCCTAAACACTGAACATTGAACTTTACTTTTACAAATTGTATTCCATTGGGCCAGATCTTCAGCTGGCATAAATTGGTATAAACTTCAGTGGACCTAGGCATATTTATAATACCTGAGGATCAGGGCCTATGGATCTATTCTGATTTACACTAGCTGAGGATTTCAACCAAATGAAGAGCCAAGCTGTTATTTTGTAATGGATGCAATCACCTTTTTTGACACTGAAATAACATCACAACCCAAGCGGTTCCAGGATTCTACACACTTACAAATCTGTTCTTCCTCCATCTTGACTGTAGATCACAAAAGACCAGATTCGCTTACCATTTCTCACTTTGAACGATACCTCACTCCACAATAAATCCCACTAAAATTAATGGAGCTACTTGAGGATTATTGTGTGACAGGATGATAGAATCTTACCCCAAATCTGAATGGAACAATATTATTGTGTTGACATGTGGAAGTGTTGGTAGGGGTCATTATTAATTTCCCCTCATTGTTACAAAAGTACTCTAGATCCGTCTGTATGTAAACAGTTAATAGATAAGGTGCAAATAGAGAGCACTCAAGAATATTAAACATAGTTTCTAGATTTTGTAGGACCAATATAATTGGGGGGCAGTGGATAGCTCAGTGGTTTGAGCATTGGCCTACTAAACCCAGGGTTGTGAGTTCAATCCTTGAGGGCACCACTTAGGGATCTGGGGTAAAATCAGTACTTGGTCCTGCTAGTGAAGGCAGGGGGCTGGACTCGATGACCTTTCAGGGTCCCTTCCAGTTCTATGAGATAGGTATATCTCCATGTTATTATTTATTATTTAATTAGTTGCTGTTATGAATTGCAAATGATTTCTTCTGTGCTGCTCTTTACATCAGCTCTTAACTAGAGCTGGTCGGGAATCATTTGAGGAAATGTTGTTTTAAAGCAAATAATCAAACTAAAGCTTTCTGTGGGAAAGGGTCAGTTTCAATGCATTACCCGTTTTGTACAATTTTTAAAAATAAAAAGCTTTGAAATTGTCAAAGCATCCCATTTAGACAGTTTGAAAACCAGAAGTTCTATTTTTGTTCCAAAATCACTTTCTGCTTTGAAATTTAACCTCTTTATGGAAAAAAAGTTAAAAAAAAAAAAAAATTAGAAGGTCAATCTAAACAAAACACTTTAAAATTAGCAAAATGAAATGTTGCAATTTACCCTATCCAACTTTCCTTTCCCACAAAAAAAATCAAGATTTAAACTCTTCGTCCTGATTTGGGATGGGAAAAATGTTCAAAATCTCAAAAAATCTTATGTTTTCCCTCCCAGCTGTGTTCTTAATATCTCCCCTCCCATGCTGCCATTTATAGTAGTAACTCAGTATCTTTCACAATACAGCAAACATGAAGCACTTGGACTGATCAGAACCCCAAAAGCCTAGTCACAAGGCCTTCACAGATCGAACATCCCAAACGTGCAATTTCCCAAATTTCTTATCTCCGGGTGTATCCACAGCTGCTACACAGACGCTTTTTCCAGTTTTCCCTCTGCATCTGGGCAGATGTAACATTTCATTTATGAATGAGTCCTCCAGAAATTATTTCTTTCTCCCCCTTTGAGTACCCCCAAAAAACAAAAGCAAACTAAAGGCTAGATTCTACCACCCTGACTTTTTCTGAGAAACACTTTTCAAGTCATGAGGTGTCATGACTTGATTTCAGTGGGATGTCTCAGGGTAACCTACTTCTCAACATGAATCAATGTGTCCAATTCTGGCCCTAAATTATATTTGCCTACAATTTCCTTTATTTTTAATGAAACTAAATCACTTTTATTTTGTGTAGATGTGCATAAAATACTTCATTTGTCAAACTCCACATTAAACCATCTTGTAAAGCAAAAATAACATATGAGCTATTACACAAACTATAGGTAATATGTGTGGCTGAAATGGGAGTGAATCAATCAGTGGATAGGTCAAAATCTGCCAAGGCCTGCTCTAGGTCTTCATCATTTTCTTGATGTATGCTAAGCAAAGCAGCCCCAGAAAGGCAACTGTAAGTCAAGTTCTTGCTAAGCTAAATCTTTCCCTTTGTCAGGAGTAGTAGGTCATAGATAAATTCATTCCAGTGGGGTTCTATTTATCACAATATTTTTCAGATGAATGTGTACTATGCTCATATATTACATTACACACACACACATTTATCTTTGTGGTTAGATTGTGGTTCAGGATCCCGTGCTGCATTAAAATCTCTGAGAGGGTATTCTGAGGACTCAAACCAATGGGGATCAGAACAGAATACTGATACCAACAATGATTATTGGGTATATTTCAAAATGTACAAATGGCAGTTAGGTGCCTAATTCTCAAAGATTAACATTAAGAGTTATGTGCCCTTATGCTTTTGAAAATCTCCCCCAATGCCCATATGTCTGCATTAGTGCCACTTATCCAGAAGGATGCCAATGTGCTTTTTTTAAAAAATATCAACAGATTTGCAAGGACTGATATTTTTCCAAAGCGACTAAAGATTTTTGGGTGTGTCCATTTTTGGGTGTCCAAGTTGAGCACCCAAAAAAGGTGAGGCATTGAAAATCACTTAGTTACCTTTGAATATCTTAGTTCTGGGGTAGAACTCAACAGACTTTGTTTAATGGAGCAAAGTGATACACATTAGTTTGAGAAAGGAAACAGAGAAGAATCGTGTATCCAGTTGAAACTACAAGAAGAATTTTAAGTAAGCAGGATATATCTACCAATATTTGGCCTAGAGATCCCGGCTAATACCCCGTAGAAGAAGTCCAATGGATTTTTAATGGACACAAGTGGTCATATCTCCACAGCACATCTTCTCCATAAGCTGGCTTTATTTTTTGTTCACATTTTTATTCTGCCTACTACTTTACCATGAGACTGTCAGAAGCCACAATTGTGGCTAATAGACTGGTAACATTATTAAGCACACAAAAGAAACTTCATCATAATGAGAGTGTTGCTCTAGTTAGCTGGGGAAGGTTTTCATAAGCATAGCTCATCTGATGCATAAGTGCTTTCTGCTCACACCTAAAACTCAAAGGTGTGTAAACCCCCACAAAGCAGAGCCCTGCTACGTTTTTCACCGATCTAGTAATGAGGAGACATGTCCTGTGCCCTTCCTCATTGTTTCTCATTATTTACTGACTTTCCCTTAAGTTCTATAATTATTCAATCTTGAAAGAAAATGGTAATGAAAAAATAAATTCCTCTTTCAGTTCTTCTGTGGTTGGAAGGTAATAATGTTCCTTTCAAGGTCTCTCTTCTTTTTTAAATTTCTCCCGTACATGCTCTGGGGAAAGAAATGACACATCTAAGCTCTCAGTACCTGAAAGAGGAAAAAACCAAAACCTTTTCTTCAAAATTTAGAGATGTGCCTGAGTGGATTGATGGATCCAACCCACCCTGATTTCTGAGCAAGTTCTGCTTCTGATCCGAACTTCCTGGATTTGGCCTCTCTCTCTCTCCAGAATATTATATTGCAGACTACCACAGAAGCAACATGGTCAAAAGGAAGTCCATATGATCCAATAGATAAGTACTGAATTGGGAATTGGAAGACACAGGTTATATTCCCAGCTCTGCCACTGATCTGCTGTGTGATGTTGGGCAAGCCACTTATATATTTTTAGAATTTAAATTTCTTAATGCTCGGGATACAAGTTCAATGTTTTGTTTTTGACCTTAGCAGATCAGTAGGTAAATCTTTGCAAATATTGTGAGATTGACTTTTCCACTACCCTGTACGTTGGCATCACTTAAACCAGACCAAAGTGAGTGTAAAATGGCACCCTTCTGGTTTTGGTGGCACCTTACAACAACTTTGGATGGATGTAGATGGCTTCACAAGGTACAGAGGAGACTCAGGACTATTCAGATAAATATGTCCCTGGTGCAACTTCATGGATTGAGCAGTTACACAATGGACAGATTTGTCTTATGTTTCCACCCACTGTGTTTTATAGTGCAATTGAGTAAAACGCATCTCTGTCTTCACACACACTCCTCCTAATTCACAATGAATGGTGGTTTTAATGGACTTCGTCATTATAGGGGTTTTCCTTAGCCCAAAGGTAAGATATTATAATAAGCAATTTCTTAACTGTTTGGGCAAGATTTTCAAAAGTGACTACTAACTTTGTGTGCCATTATTTTGGTGAGTCCTACTTCAGATACTGAAAAGGTAAGTGCTTGTGACAGTCATGCAGCTGCTATATATTAATCAGTCTGTAATAATTGAATTAATATTGTAAGTGACGTGGTCAGTAAGGTAAAATTGCTGTATAATTATGAAGGCTTATTAGAATTTCCTGTATGGCTACATTCATCTAACTTAAAAGGAGGCTGTGGGAAGAGCAAACAGGATAGCCACAGAATAAGGACACTAAAGAATTTAAAAGCCTTTCTGAGGGAGAGAAGGGAGTCACTTCTCAGCAGCTGCTGAGAGAGACAGACGCACAGGGAGTCTAAGTGTAAGCGGGGGAATGGTCCCGCTATTGTGGGGAACTTTCCTGGCTTCTGCACTACCCCGGTAAAGTGAACTAGCGAAAGGATCTGAGTCCTTACTTCCCCTCCCTTTACCCAGAGGTCTCCCTGCCCTTGAGGGCTCCCCTTCCACTTTCCTGTCTGGCAGAGTCCTCATAACCTCAACAAGGCTGGGCCCAGGATTCCTGGGGGGCTCAACCCCCAACCCCGTTGTGGTCACCTAGGACAGGGGCTAGGGTGTCCCCACTGCAGGGTACGCTCTCTGCACTGGGCACCTCCCTGACCCACTGATTATTCCATACAATATTAAAGCAAATACAAGTTGTTTAATTAACAATTAATGTAAAGAAAATAATAAGGAAACATGGGAGAGGTTAAAGGAAAACACATCACACTGCGATGTGGCAGGGCACAGTGTCTCTGGACATCAGGGCACTTCGCAATCTGTTCCTTGTAGGTCCCAGATTTCCTTCTCAGGCCCTGGCTGTGCTGCAGGTATACTGCGGGTTGGACACTTGCAATGGTGGTGGCCACACACCTCCGGGCTTTGAGTGGTGGGACCCTTCTTCCCAGCGTCAGCCCCTCGCCAGGTTAAGGTCCCCCTCCCGGTCTGGCCTGCAAGGGCCCTTGGCTAGGGGTGTCTTTCTGTGCTGGGCCCTTTGCCCAAGGTCCCGCCTTAGCTGGCCCCACTTGCTCACCACATCTGGCTCTGTGGCTGCAGCTCTGCTCCCAGCACAGGATCTGCTCTCCCTGGGCTGCGTCTCTGGCTCGGTGGCTGTGCCTCTGGCCCCTCTGGATCTGGCACGGTTCTGCTCTCCAGCTCAGCTTGGGCACCTGCTTTCTCCTTAGCTCGGCCCCACTCAGTCTGACCCAGGCAATTCCAACTCACACGGAGGACGGGGCCCACCCTGGCCTCCTGTCATGCTTATTAGCCTACCCGCCCTGTCAGTCAGGCTGACCTGGAGCATTGGCCTCTGTGGGAATGTATCATCCTTACGCAGGGCCGGCTTTAGGAAGTGCGGGGCCCGATTCGAACAGTTTCGACGGGGCACCGACAGGGATGACTAAAAAAAAACAGGTAAACAAAACACGTGGGACTTGTACTCACCGGGCTGCGCTCCTAGCCTTTGGCGGCGGGTCCTTCACTCACTCCGGGTTTTCGGCGGCACTGAAGGACCCGCCGCCAAAGTGCCGCCAAAGACCCGGAGCGAGTGAAGGACCTGCTGCCAAAGACCTGAAGCGCTGCCGGGTGAGTAAAAATTAAAAAGGTGCCTCTAGCCAGGGAAGGGATTCCCTGCCTCTTGCCCCCCACTCTGGGCAGCCCTGCCACTGTACGCGGGGCCCTCTTAAGCGCGGGGCCCGATTCGGGGGAATTGGTGGAATTGGCCTAAAGCCGGCCCTGTCCTTATGCCAACCTAATGGAAAGTTCCATGAGGAGAAAAGGGTCACGATGGGACACTTGCCAGGCAATGGCTCATGGCCTTGTAAGACAAAGGCGCCCCCTGGTGGTCTAGGGATTATATAAGATGAGGTAAACAAGGTAATAAATCATGGCCTTATGTAAGGCCCCCTGGTGGTCTAGGGATTATATAAGATGAGGTAAACAAGGTGATAAATCATGGCCTTATGTAAGGAACGGTTGAACCAATCGGTGTGGGGCTATACATGTGATAAACACATGATTCTCCTTCTTGTCCAATCCATAGATGTGTGATTATAGCCTAATTGTGTTATGTAATGTTAAGAAAAACTATAAAAGAAAGCTTGTAATAAACAGGATTCGGATTCAGCTTGCAACCACATTGGTCGTGTGCTTTATCCGCTCCGCATGGGACCCCACAGGCCTCTCGCCATTGTTCCTGGGGACTGTCAGTCTCAGGGTATGTCTACACTATGAAATTAGGTTGAATTTATAGAAGCCGGTTTTATAGAAATCGGTTGTATAGAGCTGATTGTGTGTGTCCCCACATAAAATGCTCTAAGTGCATGAAGTCGGTGGACCGCGTCCACAGTACCGAGGCTAGCGTCGACTTCCGGAGCGTTGCACTATGGGTAGCTATCCCACAGTTCCCACAGTCTCCGCCGCCCATTGGAATCTGGGTTGAGATCCCAATGCTTGAATGATGCAAAACAGTGTAGCGAGGTTTTCTGGGTACATGTTGTCAGGCCCCTTCCCCTCCGTCAGAGCAATGGCAGACAATCGATTCGCGCCTTTTTACCTGGGTTACCTGTGCAGACAACATACCACGGCAAGCATGGAGCCCATTCAGCTCAGCTCACCGTCACCATATGTCATCTGGGTGCCGGCAGATGTGGTACTGCATTGCTACACAGCAGCAGCTAATTGTCTTTTGGCAGTAGACGGTGCAGTGTGACTGGTAGCCTTCATCGGCAATCTGGGTGCTGGCAGACGTGGGGCTGCATTGCTACACAGCAGCAGCCCCTTGCCTTTTGGTAGAAGATGGTATATTAGAACTGGTATCCATCATCGTCGTACTGCCTTCCCAATGACGACGATGGCTATCAGTAGTAGTATGCTATTTACTGCCAAGCGCCCAGTATTTTCTGCCAACCATCCAGAAGATGCCGAGGGCTATCAGTCATGCTGCACCGTCGTCTGCCAGCTTAAGATGTAAAAAATAGATTTGTTCTGTATTCATTTGCTTCCCCCCTCCCCCCCCCGTGAAATCAACGGCCTGCTAAACCCAGGGTTTTGAGTTCAATATTTGCGGGGGCCATTCTGTGTGACAGTTGTTTGTGTTTCTCCCTGATGCACAGCCACCTTTGTTGATTTTAATTCCCTGTACCTGTACGTCATGTCGTCACTCGCCTCTCCCTCTCCCTCCGTCCGTCAGATACTAGTTTCGCGCCTTTTTTCAGACCATACGCCATAGCACTGGGATCATGGAGCCCGCTCAGATCACCGCGGCAATTATGAGCACTATGAACACCATGTGCATTGTCCTGGAGTATATGCAGAGCCAGGACATGCCAAAGCAAAACCAGGACCAGCCGAGGAGGCGATTGCAACGTGGCAACGAGAGTGATGAGGAAATTGACATGGACATAGACCTCTCACAAGGCACAGGCCCCAGCAATGTGCAAATCATGGTGTTACTGGGGCAGGTTCATGCCATGGAATGCCAATTCTGGGCCCGGGAAACAAGCACAGACTGGTGGGACCGCATCGTGCTGCAGGTGTGGGACGATTCCCAGTGGCTGCGAAACTTTCGCATGCGTAAGGGCACTTCCATGGAACTTTGTGACTTGCTTTCCCCTGCCCTGAAATGCCAGAATACCAAGATGAGAGCAGTCCTCACAGTTGAGAAGCGAGTGGTGATAGCTTTGTGGAAGCTTGCAACGCCAGACAGCTACCAGTCAGTCAGGAATCAATTTGGAGTGGGCAAATCTACTGTGGGGGCTGCTGTGATCCAAGTTGGCAGGGCAATCAAAGACCTGGTGATATCAAGGGTAGTGACTCTGGGAAACGTGCAGGCCATAGTGGATGGCTTTGCTGCAATGGGATTCCCAAACTGTGGTGGGGCGATAGATGGAACCCATATCCCTATCCTGGCACCGGAGCACCAAGCCACCGAGTACATAAACCGCAAGGGGTATTTTCAATGCTGCTGCAAGCCCTGGTGGATCACAAGGGACGTTTCACCAACATCAACGTGGGATGGCCGGGAAAGTACATGATGCTCGCATCTTCAGGCACTCTGGTCTGTTTTGAAAGCTGGAGGAAGGGACTTTCTTCCCGGACCATAAAATAACCGTTGGGGATGTTGAAATGCCTATCGTGATCCTTGGGGACCCAGCCTACCCCTTAATGCCATGGCTTATGAAGCTGTACACAGGCAGCCTGGACAGTAGTCAGGATGTGTTCAACTACAGGCTTAGCAAGTGCTGAATGATAGTGGAATGTGCATTTGGACGTTTAAAAGCGCGCTGGCGCAGCTTACTGACTCGCTCAGACCTCAGCGAAAAGAATATCCCCATTGTTATTGCTGCTTGCTGTGCGCTCCACAATATCTGTGAGAGTAAGGGGGAGACATTTATGGCGGGGTGGGAGGTTGAGGCAAATCACCTGGCCGCTGATTATGCGCAGCCAGACACCAGGGCGGTTAGAAGAGCACAGCAGGGCGCGGTGCGCATCAGAGAAGCTTTGAAAACGAGTTTTGTGACTGGCCAGGCTACGGTGTGAAACTTCTGTTTGTTTTTCCTTGATGAACCCTCCGCCCCCCCCCACCTGGTTCACTCTACTTCCTTGTAAACCCACCACCCCTCCTTCTCCTCCTCCCCCTCGAGCACCGCTTGCAGAGACAATAGTCATTGTTACTTCACATTCATGCATTCTTTATTAATTCATCACACAACTAGGGGGATAATTGCCAAGGTAGCCTGGGATGGGTGCAGGAGGAGGGAAGGAAAAGGACACACTGCAGTTTAAAACTTTAACTTTTATTGAAGGCCAGCCTTCTGATGCTCGGGCAATCATCTGGGGTGGAGTGACTGGGTGGCCGGAGGCCCCCCCACCGTGTTCTTGGGTGTCTGGGTGAGGAGGCTATGGAACTTGGGGAGGAGGGCTGTTGGTTACACAGGGACTGTAGCGGCGGTCTCTGCTCCTGCTGCCTTTCCTGCAGTTCCACCATACGCTAGAGCATATCAGTTTGATGCTCCAGCAGCCGGAGCATCGACTCTTGCCTTCTGTCTGCAAGCTGACGCCACCTATCATCTTCAGCCCGCCACTTGCTCTGTTCATCCCGCGATTCAGCCCGCCACCTCTCCTCTCGTTCATATTGTGCTTTTCTGTAGTCTGACATTGACTGCCTCCACGCATTCTGCTGTGCTCTGTCAGCATGGGAGGACATCTGGAGCTCCGAGAACATATCATCCCGAGTCCGCCGTTTTCTCCTTCTAATCTTCAGTAGCCTCTGTGAAGGAGAAACATTTGCAGCTGGTGGAGGAGAAGGGAGAGGTGGTTAAAAAAGACACATTTTAGAGAACAATGGGTACACTCTTTCACGTTAAATTTTGCTGTTCACATTACACAGCACATGTGCTTTCGTTACAAGGTCGCATTTTTCCTCTTATATTGAGGGCCTGCTGATTTGGTGTGAGAGATCACTCACGCAGTGCCAGGCAACAGATTTCGGCTTGCAGGCAGCCATGGTAAGCCACAGTCTTTTGGCTTTTTTAACCTTCTTAACATGTGGGAATGGTTTCAAACAGTAGCGCCCTCATTTCACATACCAAGCACCCGTTGGGTTGGCCATTTAAAATGGGTTTGCAATGTAAAAGGAGGGGCTGCGGTTTCCGGGTTAACATGCAGCACAAACCCAACTAATCCCCCTCCACCCGCCACACCCAATTCTCGGGGATGATCACTTCACCCCTCCCCCCCATCGCATGGCTAACAGCGGGGAACATTTCTGTTCAGCAGAGCAGGAACGGGCACCTCTGAATGTCCCCTTAATAAAATCGCCCCATTTCTACCAGGTGACCGTGAATGATATCACTCTCCTGGGGATAACAAAGAGCGATAAGGAATGGATGTTGTCTGCATGCCAGCAAACACCGGGACCATACGCTGCCATGCTTTGTTATGCAATGATTCCAGACTACGTGCTACTGGCCTGGCGTGGTAAAGTGTCCTACCATGGCGGACGGGATAAGGCAGCCCTCCCCAGAAACCTTTTGCAAAGGCTTTGGGAGTACATGAAGGAGAGCTTTCTGGAGATGTCCCTGGAGGATTTCCGCTCCATTCCCATACATGTTAACAGACTTTTCCAGTAGCTGTACTGGCCGCGATTGCCAGGGCAAATTAATCATTAATCATTAAACACGCTTTTAAACCATTAGTAATATTTACAAAGGTAAACTCACCAGAGGTCCCCTGTGTGCCCTCAGGGTCTGGGAGCATGCCTTGGGTGAGTTCAGGGGTTACTGGTTCCAGGTCCAGGGTGATAAACATATCCTGGCTGTTGGGGAAACCGGTTTCTCCGCTTCCTTGCTGCTGTGAGCTATCTACATTATTTTCATCCTCCTCTTCCTCGTACCCCAAACCTTCTTCCCTGTGTGTTTCTCCAGTGATGGAGTCAGCACACGGTTGGGGTAGTGGTGGCTGCACCCCCTAGCATGGCATGCAGCTCTGCGTAGAAGCGGCATGTTTGCGGCTCTGCCCCGGACCTTCGGTTTGCCTCTCTGGCTTTGTGGTAGGCTTGCCTTAGCTCCTTAATTTTTACGTGGCACTGCTGTGCGTCCCTGTTATGGCCTTTGAGACCTTTTCTAATATTTTGCCATTTCGTTTACTGCTACGGAGTTCAGCTAGCACTGATGCAGATCCCGTACCTCCCGTTCTGTCCATGCTGGAGCTCTTTTGCGATCCTGGGACTCCATCATGGTTACCTGTGCTGATGAGCTCTGCGTGGTCACCTGTGCTCTCCATGCTGAGCAAACAGGAAATGAAATTCAAAAGTTCGCAGGGCTTTTCCTGTCTACCTGGTCAGTGCATCTGAGTTGAGAGTGCTGTCCAGAGCGGTCACAATGAAGCACTGTGGGATAGCTTCCGGAGGCCAATAACGTCGAATTCCGTTCACACTACCCCAATTCCGACCCGCTAAGGCCGATTTTATCGCTAATCCCCTCATCAGAGGTGGAGTAAAGAAACCAATTTAAAGGGCCCTTTAAGTTGAAAAAAAGGATTTAGCCGTGTGAACGTGTCCAGGCTTAATTCGATTTAATGCTGCTAAATTCGACCTAAACTCTTAGTGTAGACCAGGTCTCAGGGTCCTGATTTCCCATCGACCCCTCCCCTTTTAGTGCTGGGAGCTAGCCAACCACCCTACCCCCCGCCCCCCGAATGTTAATAAGGGGCTACAGTCCCCTTACATAAGCAGTAGCTCCTTCCCAGATCCAGGAAATGATAATCTTCAGGGGAAAAGTAAGCTTTGTGTCCAGTGTATTCTATTGTTTATAAATTCTGTTTTCTTTCCAAGTTCTTTGGCTCTAAATAAATAATACTTCGCTTTAAGGAGTCTTTGGTCACTGATCTCCACTGTCATTGTCCAGGAAGGAACAGAATTTTCAGGGACTTGAGGTAAAACACGGTTCACGCACCAAGGACTGCAACCCAAAGCCTCGTCTGAGAGCAGGAATCTCACATGATTCCACTCTGAGAGACAAGTAACTACTTGAGGTCTGGGACCTAGAGAGCATGCACTTATTCAGACCTAGAGGGTGCAGGGGTCATCTGGTTGCTGTGATTGCGCTGAACTCTCTCTCTGAAAATCACTCCCCTTTTAAGGTATGCCAAAGTGCACACTCAAAACTTGAGGCACCTAGAGTCAATAGTCACTTGGCTGCAATGAAGTACTGTGCACATGAATGATTTAAACTGCATCTACCAGTGCTACATTATATTTAGTAACTTAAAGTGTCATTCGACTCTGAAAAATTACTGTAAAAATGGCACCTTCTTACTCAACAGATCTGCTCACTAGGTAAGATCCTCAGCTGGTGTAAGACAGCCTAAGTCTATTGACTCAGTGTAGCTATTCTCATATGTTCCACATGAGGATGCAGTGCCTTATGTGTATTCAGAATCTTATCTGCTTTCTTTTACAAGAATTTTTTTTAATTAATTTCACTTTAGTTAAACCTTAAGAGTCTATACACCTAGGAGAGAGGTGGATTCTGTTCCATCTTGTGCATCATAAACAGGATTCTATCTGTCTTATCTACTTCTATGTTCTCCATCACAGTAGCATCTGAGCTCCTTGCAATCTATAATGTATTTATCCCCACAACAGCCCTATGAGGTAGGGAAGTGCTTATCCCTATTTTAAAAACAAGTAAGGTAAGTCAGAGAGATGTTATATAATTTGCCCAAATTCACACAGGAAGTCTGTGACAGAGCAGTTCCAAGTCCTAGGCCAGAGGTCGGCAACCTTTCAGAAGTGGTGTGCCGAGTCTTCATTTATTCACTCTAATTTAAGGTTTCGCGTGCCAGTAATACTTTTAAACGTTTTTAGAAGGTCTCTTTCTCTAAGTCTATAATATATAACTAAACCATTGTTGTATGTAAAGTAAATAAGGTTTTTAAAATGTTTAAGAAGCTTCATTTAAAATTAAATTAAAATGCAGAGTCCCCCCAGACTGGTGGCCAGGACCCAGGCAGTGTGAGTGCCACTGAAAATCAGCTCACGTGCTGCCTTTGGCACGCGTGCCATAGGTTGCCTACACCTGTCCTAGGCCAGTGCCCTAACAACTGGGCTATCGTTCTCTTTTTAACTAAGTTACAGTCCGTTCTACATATGCAATCTCAATGAAGACAATGGGATTTCAGAGATGTAGTTGAGAGCATAATTTTGCGTTCGTTACTGGTAGTAATGTGTGTGATAGAAAGAACCCATGGTTGGACTATTATAGCCCCAGTTGAGTTTATAAGGTTGACATGCTGGAAGGATCTCTTTACCTATGTAAAATTGTATACATTCAGGAGAGAAATTGTAGAAACATGCTATATAAGAAACTCTGTAATGTTATTGTACATATGCTACTCTATATGGAACCCTTCTCTCTCTTTCTCTCTCTCTGTGTGTTTACATATATATTATATACCTTATATATTCTGTTAAAATATATACATACCAATACAATTTCTAGGGAGTCATTCTACAGAGTAGTACTGTCTTTTTAGAAATGAAATGCATTAGGCTTCGGTTTTTAAAGAGGACTATCTGTCACTTTAATTGCTGAGAGCCCACAACCTGCAGATAAACCATATTCAGGTTAAACAATTGTTACCACTTTAGAAAAACTGTGGTATCTTTATGCCGGCACCTCCTTCAGCTTACAATGAAATGTTCCCGAAGGTTAGGTCCACTGATGACTTCTGCAACTGACTAAGTTAAAGGCATCCCATACCCAACAGGAAATGTATAAAGGACTCAATCATATTCACTGTCATAAAGCCACATGAGGGATTTGGAAATCTTATTTACAGCATCTATTCAGCAAAGCCGAAGTACTAAAGTACAGCCTGAAAATAGCACAGCATCTCTGCTGCATGTTGCATTTTATTGTAATGTAAATTTCAGGTGCGATAGAATATTAGCGCTCGGCAATAGGATGTGAAAACCAATCAGAATAATTTTGACCATTGTCGTACAGAGAGGAGATAGTCAAGGACATGGATTTAAAGCAACAATACAGCTGAAAAATAATTTCCACGTTAATGTAGTTCACTGTTCCGTAATTGAGTGAACTTCTTAAGAAAAAAATTAACCTCTCTTGCGCCTCCACCTGTTTTCACCGGTTCTGCACTCTACAGTTAAAATTGGTTTTGTTCATACTCATTACTGGAAGCAGAAATGCCCAAAGACTGCAAGGTAGGCTTTCCTAATGCCACTCCTGAGATAGGTTTCAGAGTAGCAGCCGTGTTCGTCTGTATCCATAAAAAGAACAGGAGTACTTGTGGCACCTTAGAGACTAACAAATTTATTTGAGCATAAGCTTTCGTGGGCTACAGCCCACTTCATTGGATGCATGGAATGGAACATACAGCAGGAAGCTATTTATACATACAGAGAACATGAAAAGGTGGAAGTAGCCATACCAACTGTAAGAGGCCAATGATAGCTCATCTCAATTGATTGGCCTCTTACAGTTGGTATTCTCCCGCTACCAGTGACTCTACATTTGAATCACATACTCTGACCAGGAATAGTGGACCAAGACTGACTTAGGAAATTCCTAAAGTCATAAACCCCAATGCATCATCACTCATGCATGAGCAGAGTTGTTTTTCTGTTGTCATTTGGAGCTGGATTAGACAAAGCAATGAATGCTACTCAGACCATCCTGTATGGCACGAGGAATGTTTGATGTTCTAATGGGTCTTGCTCATTTCTTATGTCTTCTGTGATTCACAAAGAATGCCGAAGTCCAGCAGCGCAATTTAATATTACTCAAAGTCTCAGTCTGATTCTGCAGCCTTATCTGCTAGATCAGCCTTCCTCACTTTGGATCAAGTTAGGATGCCATGGGGCCCTTCCAGGGAATGCCCAGCCAGCAGCCCTGGGAGGTTTGCATAAACAAAGACTGCAGGATGAGGTACTACAGAGTGTACCATTTTACTTCTGATTAAGCAATCTTAATGGTCTGTCTACAGACATTGGTTCTATTGGCATAGGATGGGAAGGGAAAGACTTGGGAACTAAATTTTTCAAAGTGCTGAGTTTACTTCATCAGCTAATGGAAGTAAATGAGAATTGAAGGAAATCAACTCTTTCACAGGATCAGGATGATAACTTTGAGATGCTGGATTGTTTAGTGGAGTGAAGGCTGTAAAGTTTTCCATAGCAAGGAAACAAATTTAATTTTAAGCAGGGGACTAGAGCTCAGAAGTGTCTATGCCAATAACATTCAAGAATTGTTACAAATTTCCTAGGGAGGACTTTTTTCCCCTCTATTGAACATTGATTAGACTCTTTCATGTTACTGCCTTTGAAGACTATAAACAATTTAAGTTATAAGGGTGGGGAGGTCATAAAAGACTATTCTTTTATATTTGCATTTATGGTGGTGGAACAACTGGAATAACTTACATTTTAGATGTTCAGCAAATAATGGTTTAAAACTTTCATTTCAATGTCTCTGGATGTTCACTGTTTAGAATAAAATTGCAATAGGAGAAATAGCTTCTTAAATTCAGATTGTTATGAGGTATTTGCGAGAAACAGTCAGATTTAAGTGACTAGTTAGAAGGAGTAGAAGGAGTGCAAAGAATACATATGTTGTGGATAAGGCCACCCTTTACCAAAAAGCTTGAACTCAGCTATATTATATGAAGCTTCATATAACTAAACATTTAAACAGTGATAACAATAGCAAAGCTATTGATTGTACAAAACTTTCTAGCTAGTTTAGTGGACACTCTACAGGATATTTCATTAGTCCAGGTTGGTACTTATTAATGGATAGGTAAATCTCAGAAGATGCAGATAATTCTCAGTATGCTGCTGCTATTATTATTATTATTATTTATTATTATATTTTATTTATTTGTGCTAGGTGCAGTACAAACAGAACAATCTAAATATAAGACATGAAAAAACTAGTGGAGACAGACAGTAGGAAGACCACAAGAAAAGAATGCGTGAAGAGATTGGACAGAGTTCTGTATATAATTCCTTTATGTAGTCATGCCACCAGCGGTAGTGGAGAATGGATATGGACAATCTGGCCCTGGGAATGTATATGAGCAGGGGCATGTGCAAGGGGGACAAGCAGGGGCACAGCCTCCCCAGTCAGTGGGGGCACAGAACTTCTCCAGGGTGGGGCGGGGCAGGAGATGATCGCTCCTCCGGCCCTGGGGCTGCCAGGGGAGCTCTGCCTCCTCCGGCTGCTGGAGAAGAGCGAGCTCCACTGGCTGAGGTCGGGGGAGAGCCAGCTCCACAGGCCTCAAGGGAGAATCAAGTCCTCCGGCCACAGGGGGCATGGGGAGCCAGCTCCTCCCACCACAGGGGGCACAGAAAGTGCCCCTCCAGAAGGAGCCAAGTTTGTATTCCTGTGCACGCCCCTGTATGAGAAATGGAAGACAAGTCACTAAAAGGGATTCTTCAGCTAAATGCGAGAGGATAGAATTGGAAGATACAGTGTCTGAATTTAAATGTATGTGGTGTGTGTCAGGCTGGTTACAGTGTCAGTGTGGAAACTCAATGCTGTCAGCCTGCATTAGTTCCTTGGGTATGTGATGATAATGGGGGGAACTAAACCCAGTGCTACTAAGCAAAACAAGAGATTGGGAATTAAACTCTTCTAAACTCCTTTTTTTTAAAAAGAGAGAGAGAGAGAAAAAAAGAAAAGGTTATTTAAAGAGCTCCATGCATAGCAACTTCTGTCCTCTGAGTGTCCTGTTGGAATGTTAGAACCAAATGAAGGATCTGATTCAGAGCTGTGCTCATCTGAAGTCAGTGGAGTTACTCTGCTGTAAAATCAGGGGAAGTGACATTAGATTCCATCCCAAGCTAGTACAACGCTTCTGCATTGTATAAGTAGAAGTTTCAATGTGGATAGGATTTTCTCCCCCATGGAATTTTTGCCATTTACCTCAGTGAGACCAAGACTTCATCCTTGCTCTCTTGAATAGCTTGATTTTACTTACAATATGGCAGTAATTTGCAAAGATGGTATGTGTCGTCAGATGTTCAGCTGCGTGTGTGTGTGTCCCAGCTCTGCGCAGACAGCTGGCACAGCAGATCTCAGGCGAACCACCCAATGACCACAAAATCCGTTAAGGTGTGAAGGTGCTTGGTTAGGTTTATTGTTAGCAAAGCATGGTCCTAGCTCCCCAGATCAAAGTCTACAGTTACACTAGCAGCTCAGTCTGTGGCAAGACTTTCCACTGCCCCCTCTGCTGGACAAAGACACTCCCTCTGAGATACCTCTTTATACACCAATAAAAACAAGTTACTTATCACCCTTGACGTATTAGGGCGTCACCCTCTGATGTGTTAGGGCACCACCCATTGCCTTGTACCTGTAGGTTCGATCAAAACATCGCTATTCATCATGCTGTCATCCTGACCCTATCCTTAAGCTGGGTCAGCATGTTCCTGTTATCTTTGGGGAATGTGTTTATCGGGGTGTTCTGGTACCACCCTTCTGGAATGTGTTTGCATGAGTGTTTTGTGCCTAGTACCTCTTAGGAGTATGTGTTTTTTGCAACATCAGCCATATGCTTGCCAAATTCTGTGGGCAGGGGGCCTGCCTCTTGCTCACAACTTAACTTTGCTTTATATCAGCAAGGTTTTGACTTTAGCTCAGGTGTCATACCAGGCCTCTGATACATGGGCTTATGTTTCAGGCCCTCTTCCTACTACAGTGTGCATCTTTCAGGAATTTCCATCCCCGAATCTGTGGAATTTCTGTGATGTTCGGATGGAAGATATATAAATGCATAATTAGAATTTTTTGATTAATAGGGGATTGAGGGAAGGGAAAAATCATGACAAAATTATGATTTCCCACATGCTTTATTTGGTTAAAAATCAAAATCCATAGACAGCTTTTGGTTTGGGGAGTGTTTGGTTGCCCGTGTTTTTGATGAAAATATGAAAAATATAGATGGAAATTTAAAATTGTTTTTGTCAAAATTTTTCACAGAAGGAAGAAAATAATGTTCCAACTAGTTTTGTTTTGCAGATTGTTCATTCATTGTTCTGTTATCCTTCTGGACCGAACTCTAGATCAGTGACAGGAAGCATCATTAAAATCCGTGTTGCTGTTAATGAAAAGTGAAATTCATCCATGATGTAGAAGGGCAGCACAAAAATAACTTACTGTTCACACATCCCTTAGAGTAATGCACACTCTCCAACTCACAGGTGATGATAGTTTAAACAGTAATTAATCTGAGAATATAATGTGTTAAGAATGGTACACAGAGTTAATTAAGCCTTGGAAGCTTTCAGGACAGATCCTTAACAGATATAAATTGACGTAACTCCATTGACTTCAAAGGAGCTGTGCTGGTTTACACCAGATGAAGATCAAACCTTTCCTTTCTAAGTTGGAGGTTTTAGACTTGTAATGCCTTAAAGTAACATGTACAAATTCTTTATTTAAAAAAGTGATTAATTATTCAATATGTTAGTATGAGATATGTTCCAGCATGTAAAGAGGTGTCTTGGTAAGTTTGAAGACCTAATAGAGGTACAGCAACCAGTTACAAAGCATTTATAAACTTAAATACATAGACCTCTCCATTCTTTATTGTATCGGGAACAAAATCCTCCAACCAAACCACATAAATAGGTTGGATGGGTATTATAATGTTTCCCTGGGTACATCAGTGGCAGCGAGGATTGAGTCGGGACTTCTGAATCTTAACTTGTCAATGACCCACCCGAGGGCATAGTATTGCTGGTGTGTCTCTGATGTGCAGAGACTAGGCAGAACTTGATGTAAATGAACATTGTGGGTTATCTATTAAGGCCTCTACAGATAGGTTCCTGTTGTTTTCTCTAGCTCTCACTCTAGCTCTTACTTAACACATCCTGTTCTGCAGCATGTCACTGCGGAGCATCTTCTTGAATCATGACCTGGAAAAACAATCATGAAAAACATTCAGATTTGCACCTGGGGCTTGTTTCAGGTCCATTTCTGGTGTATATATTGAGGAGGGTGTAAACTGTATTTGTCTTGTCCCTCTCTGGGATGTAGCTCTTTAATAATAATAATAAAAAAAAAACACCCAACAGGATATACTAAGAGATTCTGGTTATTGATTCCTTTGAAATAGGCCTAGACAGTACCAGCTTTATCCCTCGCCTTCATTTTTATGGGTAATGAAAAACAGTTTAATACTATTATGTTGATCAGATAATGTTTAAAAACTCACTAGGGTCTGAAAGAAAGGCCTGAATAAATTGTGAGACTTAGCTGTGTGGATGGCTCTGTCCCAGGAGGCTTTGTAATTCCAGACTTTAAATCACAAATGGTGCTTTAGAAGGTTTAATGTTGTACATAATTCTGAGTCAGAGCCTCTCCTGTGCCAAGATCTGTTTCATCAGAAGAATATGGGGGGCACATTAGAGAGCCAGCTGCAGAACCCCAATTTTCACCCCTGTGCAGCTCTAGCCCCAGCCTCAGGGTTTAGGTTAAACCATCCTATTGAGGAATTCAACAATGATTTGGCCATGCCCCCTTCCCACCACTCTTGCTCCCTAAACTGGGCCTGGAAAGTAGAGTTATCTATGCCAGCTTTATAGAAGATTCATTTACTTCCCCATTGTGTGTAGGGAGATGGGGCGATTTTTTCGCTGGCCAGCTGTGGCAAGATTCCAGTTGCTTTGTGAAGAAACCACACTGAGGGAGAACATCTCTCTCTGCAAATCCCTGTTACTCATCTATAGATGTACAAAATACCAAATCTACCTAGCAAGTGGCCACTTCTAATAGTGTTATGAGTGGTAGCTGTTGCTGATGTGACTCAGTGGTGGTATTTATTTTAATAGGTTATATAAACTAGTCCTAATTACTCCTCAGATTTTTCCTTACTAGTCAGCTCGTTTCCTTTAGGCAACATGGCAGAAGTGGGTCTTCAGGAGGGGATTGGATGCAAAGTAACCTGTCTCTCTAGGTTCTTAGATGGCAGGTTCTAGGGACCAAATATCATAGATATTAAGGTACTTAAAGATACAGAAGGTGCCTAATAGATTTTTGGAATACCTAACAAGTTAGGTGCTTAAATCTCAGGAGTCTCTGGTACCTTACTGTGACAGGGTTACCGGCTCATAGTCTAGGAAATTAGCCCTCTTCACCGGGCGATATGGCCTACTGGCCTAAGTCTAGGAAATTAGTCCTTGTCCCAGGGCAATCCGGCCTAGTCACCGTCTCAGCGGGGGGGGTCCTACCGAAACACGCTGAGGCTTACCGGGTCTGACGTACCAATCCGTCAATCCCCTTAGACTGCTTCCTATCGGTTCGGATGCTGGGGTGTCCCACAGGTCTCCCGATTCTCCACGGGTCTCGTGGTCCGCCGCCTCTTTTGGTTCCTCCCATGGTGCGGCTCCCCCTCGACCTGGGGAAGTCGCGGCTCCAGGAGTGCAGGCCGGTCTTCCTCTGGGGCTTCCCGCATAGGTTCTTCTCCTACGGCTGCCTGCCTAGGCTGGGGTATGCTCCCTCCTTTCGCACTCTCTGTGCATTTGGGACATACCCCGTACAAGCGGGACGAATCCTCCGCCGTCAGGGCTACCTGTCTGGGGCCTCTGTAGTTGGATTGGGGCTTGGCTGCCCCCTCGCAAACCTCCCCCTGCACTAAGGATCCCCCATCTTGGTCCGTTTCCTCGCCCTCCTCCCCTAGCCTGGAGAAGAAATCTGCCTTAGTATGGGCCTTACCCGGGCGGTGGAACACCTGGAAGTCGTAAGGCTGGAGGGCGAGGTACCACCGCATAATTCTAGTGTTCGTGTCCTTCATACTGTGGATCCATAGCAAAGGGGTGTGGTCAGTGATCAATTTAAAACTGTTCCCCAGCAGGTAGTAACGTAGGGTATAGATAGCCCACCGTACCGCCAGGGCCTCTTTCTCTATCATTGAAAAATGCCTCTCCTGGGGGAACAGCTTACGACTTAGGTACAGTACTGGATGTTCTTCCCCGTCTACTGCTCGGGAGAGCACTGCGCCCAAGCCGACTTTGGAAGCATCTGTTTGAAGTATAAACTCCTTTATGAAGTTGGGGTGTTGTAGGACAGGTTCTTGAGTGAGCCGTTCCTTTAGTGTGGTAAAGGCTCTCTCACATTGTTCAGACCACTATACCTGTTGAGGTTGAGAGTTCTTTGTCAGGTCTGACAAGGGGGCGGCTATAGATGCGAAATCCGGCGCAAAACGGCGGTAGTACCCAGCTAATCCTAAAAACTGATGTACTTGCTTCTTCGTCGTGGGGACGGGTACGTCTTTGAGGGCTTGTACCTTGCTAATCAGGGGCGTTAGTTTCCCCCCTCCTATCGTGTATCCCAGATAGGTCACTTCTTCTTGGCCTAAGTGGCATTTCGCCGGGTTAGCCGTTAGGCCGGCCGCTCTGAGGGCCTGTGGCCGCTCTGAGGGCCTGTAACACCTCTGCCAGGTGGTGTAGGTGACTCTCCCAGTCGAGGCTGTAAACGACAATATCGTCTATGTAGGCCGCCGCGTATTGGTCGTGGGGTTGGAGGACCTTGTTTATCAAGCGCTGGAACGTAGCCGCCGCTCCGTGTAACCCGAATGGCATGGTTACGAACTGGAAGAGGCCGAAAGGCGTGGGGAAGGCCGTCTTCGCACGGGAGTTCGGTGTAAGTGGGATCTGCCAGTATCCTTTAGTTAGGTCTATGGTTGCCAGATACCTGGCTCCCCCGAGGCGCTCCAACAGTTCATCCACCCTCGGCATTGGATATGCATCGAAACGGGAGATAGAGTTGACTTTTCTGAAGTCGATGCAAAACCGGGTCATCCCGTCTGGTTTCGGGACTAAGACAATAGGACTTCGCCACTCGCTCGTTGATTCCTCCACCACTCCCATCTTCAACATCGTCTCTACCTCCCGTCGGACTGTATCCCACATTCTCTTGGGTAACGGTCGGTGGTTGTCCGTCACCCTCTTCCCGGGGTCGGTGGCGATATGATGACTCATTAGTCGTCCGGCCCGGGCGGGCCGATAAAACATCTGGAAATTCCTCCACCATCTGTTGTAGTTGCCCCCTCTGTCTGGGGTTGAGGCCTGACCCCAACGTGGCCGGTCTGGGGTCGGGAAGATCTCCTGCTAGGGGTCCGAGTTCTGAGTCTGGGGTGGACGGGCCAATGAACAGGGCTTCCCGGGTTTTCCAGGCCTTTAGAAGATTAACATGATAAATACAAGTCTCTTTCCGTCGTCCAGGCAGTCTGACCTTGTAATCAACCGGCCCAACTCGTCGGATTACTTCATAGGGGCCCTGCCATTTGGCTAGGAGTTTCGACTCCGCAGAGGGTAGTAAGAGCAGCACCCGATCGCCTGGGCTGAATTTCCTCCCTCTAGTCCCGCAATTATAGAGGCGCTCCTGGCATGCCTGGGCCCGTTCCAGGTTTTCCCGAGTGAAGGCCCCTAATGTTTGGAGTCCCTCCCGGAGGTGTAGCACATATTATGTGGTTCCAAGGACCCGCGTTTCCTGGGCTTCCCACTCCTCCTTCAGGAGGTCCAGTATTCCCTGGGGCTGTCTGCCGTATAGGAGCTCGAAGGGCGAGAACCCCGTCGAGGCCTGTGGTACCTCTCTTATCGCGAATAACAAGGCTGGCAACAAGGCGTCCCAATGCGAGGGGTGGTCCTCTACAAACTTCCGTAGCATAGCTTTTAGCGTACCGTTGAATCACTCTACCGGGCCATCGGTCTGCGGGTGGTACACCGATGTCCGGAGGGTCTGTATATGGAGGAGGCGACATAGCTCAGCTATTAATTTGGAGGACACATTCGTGCCCTGATCCGTCAATATTTCCCCGGGTATCCCTCCCTTCCGAGCCCTTCATCCGGCCACCCAGGCTTGTCCGTAGCTGCAGTCCATAAAAGGGCAATCTCGCTGAAAATGTCCTTCTTGACCGCAACCCCAGCACCTCTCTCGGGTCTCGGCTGGGCCTGGGCCTCTTTCGAGGGGGCCTGCTCGCTCCGGGGGCTGTTGCTCCCTCCAAGTCTTCATCTGTGGTAACTTGTGTCGGGGCTCGGGGTTGGGGGGGCCTCGGATACCCAGGGCTGTTGCCTGCCAGTGGTTCGGAGGATCCTGCCCCACGAAAGTTCCCCTTCTCTGTCCCGCCCTCGCGATCAAGGTTCCCTGCCGCTCGGGGTGGCGCTTCCGCCCCTTCGGCCGATAAGTAGTCCTCCATCAAGGCCACCGCTGCGGACAGGGTGGCCGGTCGATTCCATCGCACCCAGGCTCTCCCTCCCGGGGGTAGGATCTGGGTGAACTGTTCTAAGGCTACCATCTCCGCCACCTGGGGTCCTATCAGGCCTTCCGGGTTCAACCACTTCCAGCAGTGGTCTCGGATGCGTTGGGCCACGGCATGGGGTCGGGCCCCCGGAGGGTATTGTTCCTTGCGGAGGCATTGTCGGTAGGTCTCCGGGCTAATGCCGGTATGGTCCAGGATGGCCGCCTTCACTCGGGCGTACTCGAGTGCTTCCCAGGGGTCGAGGCTACGATATGCGGCCTGAGCCTGCCCCGTCAAATAGGGGGCTAGCAACGTGGCCCAATGTTCTGAGGGCCACCGGGCAGCGGTCGCCACCCGTTCGAACATCACCAGAAATGCCTCTGGGTCGTCCTCAGGCCCCATCTTGGTGATGCGTACTGGTAGTGCCCCCAAGGTATCCCCCCGTCCGATTCCCATGGGTACGGCAGGGGTGCCTCCCGCCGTGCGTAATAGTGCGGCCATCTGTTGCACCAAATGTTTCTGCTATGCCCGCTGCTGGGTGGCCAACACCCGGAGGAGCTGCTGATGATGTTCTTGGTGCTGAGTCATCAGCAGTTGCTGTTAGGTAGTCATTTGCTGCAGCATTTGCACCTGCTGCTGGTGCTGCTGGGCCAACTGCTCCTGTTGCTTTTCCAGCATCCATTTTAATAGCTTCTCGGCCTCCATGTCGGGGTTCAGCGGGGTACTCCTGATTCAACCCCCACACTCTGGACCCCTTTGACAGGTCCGGATCTGCCCCCGCAATCGGAGTCGACCGTCTGTCTGCACAAGTCAGTGCTCCGGGCAATAGTCCACAGTCTTGGCGCGGGCCCCTCGAATCAGGGGCGGACCGCTATGCCCGCATTCTCCACCACGTGTGACAGGGTTGTGGCTCACCACTGCGGCGCCTCCTCCTGGTCGTCTCAGGGAATTAGTTCGAACCAGTAGAGCGCCCCCTTCGGGTGGCATCCCGCCTGTCATCTCGCCTTTGTTAGGTGCGCGGACTTCCGTTGCTCCCAATGTACAGCGTCCTCTTCTGGAACACTGTCCTCTGACAGTGTCCCCTTTGTCCATTCACACCCCCTTCCGGGGGGGGGGGGGGGGGTAAATGACAGCCCCACACCTTCAAGTCCGATCCTCACAGTCCAGGACCTGGCGTGGTTCTGGCTGGCCGCTCCCTGCGGCCTATGGCTGTGTGTATGGCCCAATAGAACAACAAAGGGGGAAAGGGGGACGGGGGGCTCAGGCCCGCCCACTACTCTGAGTCCCGGTCCAGAGGCCCTCTGGCGACAGTCTCGCTGTCCTCCTTTTCCTTCCTCCTCTAACTACTCCTCTGGACTGCTTCCCCAACGGCCCTTCTCTGTGCTAGGCCTCCTCCTTCCAGACCTGCCGCCTAGCAGGATATGGAGTAGGGCCTTCTACTCTCTAAGGCTGGCCTGCACTGCGCCGTCCGTGGTGCTGGCCTCCCCGCTCTGGAGACAGACCTTCCTCTCTGAAGGCCTGGGACAGACAGACTGCTCTTACTCTGAGCGGCCTTTTATATGGCTAAGCCGGGCCCTGATTGGCTGGCCCCAATCTGTCCTCTGATTGGCTCCCTGTAAGCCCTTCTCTGATTGGTCGCGCATCTACGCAGGCACCTAGGCCTGCCGCAGCCCACCCTCTCCGGGCGTGGGGCAGCCGCCCCACTACACTAACCTATTTAAGTGCCTTTGGAAATCCCACTGAGTGAGTATCTACACCTTTGGGTGCTTAAATATCTGCATAATTAGCTCAGAGTGCCTATGTTAATTGCAGCTATTGGATATTAATGGTGTGCCTAAGTCTTTGACACTGTTGAAGCCAGTGGAAGTTGCATGTTTTCATGCCAGGACTGAATTTGGCACAGGACATCTTAGTCCTTGGCTACACTTGCAGATGTACAGCGCTGTGAGTTAAACCAGACTTTGTGCAGCTGAATAGAGAAAGTGTTGCAGTCTGTCCACATTGACAGCTACCCAGTGCACTGTCGTGGCCACATTTGCGGCAATTGCAGTGCTATTGGGAGCAGTGCATTATGGGCAGCTATCCCACAGAGCACTTTTTCCCCTTCTGGCGCCATTGGTTGTGGGAAGGGGGCGTGGGTGCGGGGGATTCTGGGTCCTGTCCCAATGCCCTGTGATGCATCGCTTCGCATCCCAGAAATCCCTTTGTTTCCGTCTTTGGCGCCATCTTTCAACAGTTTCTGTGCAGCGCGATCTGTCTGCGGGAAATGGAGTCCGAACTGCTGAGGCGTATGCTGACGAGTCTCGCCAGCACGTCATGTTTGGCTGTCGAACTATTCCTTAAGATCCAAAGTGACAGTGAGAGTGAGGGTGAGGAGTCACACGATGCTATCGAGCCGCATAATGCGTCCGACATGAAATTGCTTGTGGCATTCACGTACATGCTCAGCACCGTGGAACGCCGCTTTTGGGCTCGGGAAACAAGCACTGAGTGGTGGGATCACATTGTCATGGAAGTCTGGGATGGTGAGCAGTGGCTGCAGAACTTTCGGATGAGAAAAGCCACTTTCATGGGACTGTGTGAGGAGCTCACCCCTACGCTGCGGTGCTAGGACATGAGATTGAGAGCTGCCCTGCCAGTGGAGAAGCGGGTGACTATTGCAATCTGGAAGCTGGCAACTCCAGACAGCTACCGGTCGGTCGCAAACCAGTTTGGAGTGGGAAAGTTGACCATTGGAATTGTGTTGATGCAAGTTTGCAAGGCCATTAATCGCATCCTACTCAGAAGAACTGTGACTCTGGGTAACGTGCAGGAAATAGTGGCTTTGCACAAATGGGGTTCCCTAACTGTGGAGGGGTGATAGATGGGACGCACATTCCTATTCTGGCACCACCCCACCTAGGATCCGAGTACGTTAATCGGAAGGGGTATTTCTCTATGGTTTTCCAGGCGCTTGTGGATCACCGTGGGCGTTTCATTGACATTAACACAGGCTGGCCCGGAAAGGTGCATGACGCACGCATCTTTTGGAACACTTGGCTGTTCAGGAAGATGCAGGCCGGGACTTTTTTCCCAGAGCGGAAGATCACGGTAGGGGAAGTTGAAATGCCCATTGTGATCCTTGGAGATCCCGCTTACCCGTTAATGCCGTGGCTCATGAAACCCTACACAGGGAGCCTTGACAGCAGCAAGGAACGGTTCAACTACAGGCTCAACTACAGGCTGAGCCGGTGCCGAATGACTGTGGAGTGTGCCTTTGGCCATTTAAAGGCCCACTGGCAATCTCTGTATGGGAAGCTGGACTTGGCCTAAAGCAGCATCCCTGCGGTTATATCCGTGTGCTGTGCCCTCCATAATATTTGTGAAGGGAAGGGTGAAAGCTTCACTCAGGCATGGACCTCGGAGGTTCAACACCTGGAGGCTGAATTTTCACAGCCAGAGAACAGGGCTATTACAGGGGCCCAGCGCGGGGCTGCAAGGATTAGGGATGCTTTGAGGGAGCAATTTGAGGCTGAAAACCAGCAGTGATATCTGGTGCCCTGCACGGGAGTGAAGTGCAGTAGTTCCAGTCTTTAGGAATCAGTGTCTGCTTAGCAGACAAGCAGACTTGCAGTGCCTGTTTATTTCCTGGGCTAAGGAGTCTTTTACTTTATGCAATAATAAAGAATGTTTTCAAAGCCAAAGAATCCATTTATTGAAAAGAAACAAGGGGGTGGAGTGGGGAACAGTGCAATCACAGATTCGTGTATGTCCTGTCTGGTGTGCTGTGCAGTGAGTGCTGCACTTCAGGATGGCTATACTGCATGGTGATGGGGGTTGAGTGCAGAGGGTAAGGGTCGTGGTCTTCAGGGTTGGGTGGTGAAGATACTGGTGTTGGAGGCAGCGGGTGGTGTGAAGAACACGGAAGTTGGGGAAAGTGGGTTGGAGGTGACAGTGGGGCACAACGGAAAGAGTTTTGGGACAAGGGCTGTAAGGGGGGGTGGCGTTTGCATTTGCGGTACTGCTCCTCTTTCTGCATGGCTACCAGCTCCTGGATAGCGTCTGCTTAGCGCTCCAGGATGCTTATGAGCCTATCAGTGCTTTGCTGCCGGTGCGCTGTGTTTTCCTGGCAGATCCTGCTTTCTCTCTCCCTCCAGTCCTGTGCTTTCTCATTCTCTTTAATAGATTGCCGCATCACTTCTTGCAGCATGTCTTCTTTGCTTTTTCGCGGTCTCTTCCTGAGTCTTTGCAGTCTCTGAGCAGGCGATAAGAGGGACGGCTGAGGTCTCAAGGTTGATGCAGCTGTATAGGCAAAATGCAACATTTAACAGAGGCAGCATTGTTTATACCAGACAGAGTAATGATTCCCCTCGCACTTAAGGAGTAGAAAACACACAGGGCCTACACAATAGCATAATTTTCCTGTCCGAAACAGAGCACACACATTCCACGGGAGTCTCAAAATGGTGAGTAAGGGGGACTGATTGTTTCAGGGCTGCACTGTCCTCTGGGTTTCTGTGCCTTGGGGAGAGCCAACAGCTTCAGGGGGCACCTACACTGAACGCTGTCCCAACATTTTCCACAGGAGTTCGTCCTGGACGATATCTCGCTGCTGAGGGTGACCTGGGAAGCAAGGGAGGGTCTTCTACTGCAATGCGGCTTCCACCCTGGCCCATATGCAGCTTGCCTGTGTGCAGCAATGGTCCCCTCGCGGCACAGTGGTGCGGACACGTTAGCCTGGCTGGAACAAGGACCACGGTGGCTCTCCCGATAAACCTGCGCAAGCGCATTGCACACACTCTGGATGAGACATTCGAGGAGATTACTGAGGCCGATTACCGCGATGTGATAAACCACATCAATGCACTATTCCGCATCTAAGCATGCATGCCTAACCCTGCTCTCCCAAAGAGCCCGCACCGAAAAAATTCCTTCCCGAAAAAAAACCCGCTTACCGGGAACCTGCTCCTCTGTTTGTCCTCCACCAAGTACCGGCCGCTGCGAGTGGCTACCTTCCCCCGGCTCGAGAAGAGCTCCTGGCTGCATGGCTCCAGGGATTCTGGGGTGTCTCCATCCACCCCACCACCCTCACTCCTGTTTTCCTCCTCCTCCTCCTTCTCCCACCCCAGCTCTGAAGTGTCCATGGTGGTGCTCGGAGTGGAGGTGGGGTTAACCCCAAGTATCGCATCCAGCTCTTTGTAGGATTGGCAGGTTGCGGGGGGAGCACCTGAGCAGCCATTGGCATCGCGGGCTTTGCGGTAGGCACTCCTCAGCTCCTTCACTTTAATCCTGCACTGCAGGGTGACCCGGTCATGGCCCCTTTCCATCATGTCCTTTGATACCTTCCCGAAGGTATCATAATTCCTATGGCTGGAGGGCAGCTGGGACTGTACAGCTTCCACCCCCCAAACACTGATGAGGTCCAGCAACTCGCCATTGCTCCATGCTGGGGCTTGCTTGGCGCGTGGAGTCATAGTCACCTGGAAAGATTCGCTGATAGCACGCCACGCCACGCTGGGCTGAGCAAACAGGAAGGGGATTTTTAAAATTCCTGGGGAATGTAAAGGGTCAGTCAAATGGTTGGTTACCTGAGGCCAGGGCAGTAGAGTTTGAACTAATGACCAGAGTGGCTAGAACAGGCATTGTGGGATACTGCCGAATAATTCTGGAGGCCATTCACAGCGCATTGGGCGGCCACTCTGGCGCTGCAGTGGCAGCGCAATACTCGCTATTCCTCTCGGAGAGGTGGAGTACATGCAGCACTGCAACCACGGAGATACAGTGCTGCAAATGCATTGCCAGTGTGGACGGGGAGTGAGTTACAGCACTGGGGGCAGCCTTACAGCGCTGTAACTCGCAAGTGTAGCCAAGGCCTTAGAAATATCCCCACAGCTGTAATTTAAACTCATTCATCACCACTATCATTTGCAGTTTCAGAATTGGTAGGTTTGCTGCTTTCTCTTTGAAATCCTTAAATAAAGTAGGAAAGGGAGACATTACCCTTCCTATTACAGTGCCTTGTGAATTAGAATTTCATCCTATAATATGAATAATTTATTTTTATGACAGCTTTAGCTAAAAATGCAAGTGCAAATGCCAACATTTTAATAAACCTTTATGGCACAACACCTAGGAAATGGAAAACAGTATCACAGAGACTTCTGAAAACTTGATTACATAATTAAAAAATACGAATCAAACGGCAATGGAATTAAAATGTACCATTTTATAGCAACACCATTACAAGTGTATGTTACTATAATTAAAGAAAACCTAGCGTGCTCCTTCATAGTTCATATTTTTAATAGGACTTAGGGAAAGATGCCAGATTGCCGCTGAGGACTGAAGTACTTTATTCACACAAGTCCTCTATATACAGCATGGGAAGTGGCACTGCAAAGTGTGTTCTCCCTTACTTTAAGGGACCCCTTCCAGGGTAAGAAGATAGATCATTCTCGGTTCATAATGAGGTCATGACTTTCCATAAGGAGGTTATGCAGACCAGATGATGATGATGTCCCCTCTGGCCATAAAAGCTCTTCATATATGAAGGGTGCCTTTTTGTGATGGTGGCTTTTTGCGACATGGAAAACTGTCTGCTGGAGACTGGAAAGACCTCCTCCTCCTTTTTTTTTTTTTTTTATATACGGGCTGCTAAAAAACCATTAGATAGACAAGAACTTGTGGTTAATATGGGCTGGGTTTGACCTATGGATGAATGACAATGAAATTCTCAGCCTTGGAGTCCCCCATTAGCGATGGCTAATATTTTTTAAAATGCTTAGGAAACATGGATTTTTGCATTTATTCAGTAGAGAGGGAGTCTATGAGAAATACGTAGCTGCACAGTTTTCACTCAGTCTGGAACGCTATCACGGGTTAAATCTACAGCATATGCTCTCCATGGGTAAAATTCTATCCTTAGGTACGCCTGTACCACCACATGGAAGTCAGTAGACCACATTGCAGACATCCCCCTTCACTGACCTCGTAAGCAACCGCTTTGAAATCATTGAGCCAACTCGGCCCTTGGTTACACAGATGTCGCTCCCACTGAAAACAGGGGTTGCATCCATCTGTCAGAACACTTGACCTTCATATAAGTAGTCCTTTCTCTCATGAGGCCAGATTCCTATCCCATCTCTCATGCCAGTTAGCATCTGACTCTATAATTAGTTCTACTGATTTCATTGGGACTTCGTGTGGAGTTAGGTGCTAGTCAAGGTGAGTAAAGAGATTAGAATCTAGTTGAAGCCACTGATTTCAGTGGGACTACTCATATAAGTAAAGGTGTATTTGGCCAAGTAAGAGTTCCAGAACTAGGTCTTTTAATTTCTGTGTATTTGTATGTATGGAACTAAAGACGCAATTTTTGCCTTACATACAAAAGCTTAGTCCCCTGAATAGCTAGTTGACAACAAGTTTTGCAGACTTAAGTGAAACATATTCCAGGATGTGATTTAGGGCAGATTTTAGTGATAGATTTCAAAACAGAAGTTTCTGTTAGAAAAACCCTCTTTCAGTCTCTTTATAAATCTTTAATGAGTTAGCTCCTGTCTAATTTATTTGGCATGCATTAGCATACAATTAACCCAAGTAACTTCAAGTATGGCACAAAAAAAATAATAATATTACATAGAATGAATACTGATTCAAAAAACATTCTCATCATGGACAGTTGCAATAGTTATCACATTTATTTCGTTACAGTATGTCCATAAGTACAAATTAATGGTGCTTGCCTTGAGTGGTATACAGAACCCTGTACTGTTTGCACTTAGTCAGTAGCACGCCATTGCATTGTAACAAATATATGGCCCCTTAATGTGACCTGAAGAGCCCCTCAGTGCCAACTGACAAGAGGATCACAAAAATATCCTGATCCTGGTATGTACTTTCTGGTTCAATAGAGAATATCATATGAAGTCTTAAATAAAAGCAGGTTCACACTGGTCATTGATATCATTGTAAAATGTATGTATAGATACGATGTTAGGAGTTATGTATGTATACTGCAAATATGTTCCTAAAGTCTCCATCAAGGCAGAGCTGACAAAAAGGTTTTCTGTCAGACAAAACATCTTTAATCACTTGTCTTTCTGGCAGGTAAATTAGACCCTGTAAGTTAGCACAAAGGAGAGTCATTTACATACAAAGCCAATGGGGAAATGGAATCAACAGGGAGGCAACACACGGGAGAATAAGGCCATAGGTCATCCTGACTCTGAGGTACAGACAATGAACTTGGGGGAATATCAGTAGAAGGCAAGAAAGACACCCCTTTATCCTTCACCTAGGAAGTAATCGGGCAGTGCAATTATATTAATGAAAACATGATCACAACCAACCTTGGCTGAGAAGCTGCAAAGGACATTTGGGTGAGATAGGCTTCTTTAGGCAGAAGGTTAGCTGTTAAGTTTAATCTCTAAAAATCATGTTAAGATTTTGTTTTATATGTAACCCTTTTGTTTCCATTATCCTTTCTTACTGTTGTTTTAAATTTTGAACCTTTGGTAATAAGCTTATTGTTGTTTTTGCTATAAATATATCTCTGTTCTGTAGGATTATACTAGGAGCTGACCCTGAGTTGAATCATTCAAGCTAGTGTGTCTACTATTCTCTTGGGGACAGCAGACCTGGTATTACTGTGAGTGTTCGGTGGATAAGGGACTGGACACTATAGGAAATGCTTCAAGGGGGCCTGGGGAGGGGGAGCGCACCTATTTTTAACCTGCAGGGCAAAGGAAGGGCTGATATAGCCCAGAGGAGAGGGTTTGGTTGGCTAACAGACTGGAGTTAAGCACAAACCTATATCTCTCACTGGAGTCAGGAGGAGAACAAGGTGATTCTCAGTCGTGGGTACCCCAAGAACTCTCACATTTTGATCTTCAAAGTTGTCTCTTCTGCACTATCAAGGCTACTTGGAATCTGAAACGGGGAAAAGAAAAGGGGTTAAAACTTGTATCCTTTTGTCCAAAACCCACCTATTCAGCCAAAGGAGACTCTCCATTAGTGGGCAGCAATATGAGGCTTAAGACACCCGACTGAGCAGGACTGATTATATCCTGTAGAGAGCAATGCTACATACTCTGGTCAGTTCATTACAGTTTCATGTAAAAGATGACTGTTAAGAGTGTGTGTTATTTTTTCAAGTTTGTCAAAAATGTTGTGTGGGGGGTTGTAAAGTATAATCATAGTTTGATCTTGTTAATATGTGATTTGGATAAAATTCCTGGTGTTGGTGAAGAATTAGTTATTTAGGTAGTCGAGACTAGAGATGGTGGGGGTTGGATCCAGGTCTTGTTTTGGTTAGGCTGAGCTTTGGAGTCTGGATTTGAAAATGAACCAATGTCAAGGTTTGGTTTTGATGGCACCTGAATCTCGTGAGATTTCAATTCCAAGTGGCACACACATCACAGGATGAGCTATATATATATATGAGAAGTCCACTCTTTCGAAGTAAACAAGATCCAGTGGCCCTTTTTTGAAAAAGAAGGGAGGTTAGCCTGCTGTTACAGCCAAATTCCTACTTAAGAAACTTCATTCTGCCTAACATAATTCCCCACTCCAGTTTCCACTAAGTGTGGTTGCCACTAAAAAGTCAACATTTGCCTACAATGATATACGAGATCTATGTTTTCTTTTTCTAGGGCATGGAACACAAATACCATAGTGAGCAAATTTTAAGTTTCCAATGGCGGCTGTAGTTTTCTTCCATTTTTGTGCTAAACTAGACTTCAACCCAGGGCAGAAAAGTCAAATAAAATGGGGCCATTTAAGATCCAGGTACTTACTTTGAAAAAGAAAATAAATATGAGTCTGGCAGGTTATTTCATCTGCTTTATGTAAACTGGTATGTTTTGAAAAAGGAGAAGTTGCCATGGCAAGATCAATCATTCTCAGATAGGCAGTCACCAGTTGATGAACATTTAAGAATGACAGTCACAATGGAAATGCTTGTGAATTTACAGTGCGACGGATATGGAATTTTAAAACAGACACGTCAAAATGTTAAAAAATCAATACCAGGGCTTTCATTGATCTAAATGAAACAGCCCATAGGTGACAAGCTTAAAATGCAACTCAACTGTAAAAATGGGTAGGAATTCACCATTGTTTCTCTATTCCCTTCCTTTGAGTGAAACATGAAACTTGAGGACCTAAGCACATGTGGTCAGAGGACTTTTTACAATGGCCACGCATGAGTTCCCATGCCAGTTTTTGAAAGCGAAGGTGCATTAGCTCAGACGTTCTGCAACAAATGTTGATGTGTAAAAATAGATTCTGGCAACCTAAAATTCTCCCTGTGCTGTCAATTCCATGATGCAGGTAGCTGCATTTAAATTACTGTAATAGCTGAAACAATTCTGATTTCTATAAAACCCTACACGATTGATCTATATCTATATATACCAAAATTCAGTGTTTCTGAATGAAAGGTGACGTATAAGCCAAATATTGTTGTTACTGGTTTGGTCTTTTTTCTATTGATTCAGATGCCATGGAAAGGGATTAGAGAGACAGGGTGGACCCAACTCCTTGAGGTATCCACATGGCTACAACATAACTGCAAAGAATATGTAGTGATTTGTTACCAAAACCATTAAACCCCTGATTCAGCCTTGTTACTTAAGCACATGCCTAACTTTAAGCATGAGTGGTCCTGTTCAAATTTATTTAGTGAGTAAGGCCTTGACTTCAATGGGGCTACTTGCATTCTTTAAATTAGCCATGTACATAAGTATCTTGACGAATTGGAGCCTACCATATGAACCACCTGCTAGAGGATATTTGTGAACTCAGTCTTCTCTAAAGAAAACACTACCATGGATGTGCACAAGTGCATTTAAGGGAAAGCAGAGCCCCAGCATAATTCATAAGTGCGATACGAGTATGTAGATCCTATTTCTGGTCTGACTGTGCATGACCACTTCCCACTTTGTCAGAGCGGTAGCTGCATACTAGAGTCTCAAAGGGCAGAGTCATTGTTACAGCCATTGTGTAATTTATCCAACAATTTAACTTTTTTTTTTTTTTTTTTTTTTTAGGTTACTGACGTAACTAGGCAAATCAGTGAGAACTGTTAACAGCAAATTTCACAGTGAAATATACAGTTTAAATTTCATTCTCAATGCCATGTTCAGACATCTGAGCTAAAAGTTTGATTTATGGGGTGAAATTCACCCCTATATAGCAGGCCAACAGAAAGCGTATGCACCACTTATGTCCTCAAAGCAGGGTTTAAATGAGAGTTAAGTGGTGCATGTGTACTCCTCTTGTTTTGTGTGTTGTTTGTATTGCTGTCTATGAGCTGCTCCAGAAAGGACAAAAATCATGCCTTCTAGCTAATGGAGTTACTCCTTTAGCTTAAGTGGTAGAGTGAGTGGTCTTGAGTCTTCACTGTCCTAGTAGTGTAAAAGGGCCCAGAGTGGGTGTAAATATAATTTTCTCCTGATTTAACTGCCAAGGTCATGTAACATGGCCATAGTGTAAATGAGAAGCAGCATTGGAGGTTTCCAGGTTCAACTGCTGCTGAAGACACACGGGAGGCTGCTGTTCTATATCGTTAAGGCAGCTTAAATGAATTTGCCTTGCTTCAGCACACCCAATGCATTGCAATAGAGATTACAGTGCTCTATGTCTCAGTGATGGCATCAAAGCAACTCTTATGCTGCCTTCGTGGTAGGCCTTATTTCACCCTCTGTGAGTATTCATGCTAATCAAACTTTAGTGCTTGAATGTTGATAAATAACACAAGTGAAAGGGTTGAAAACACAGTCAAATAAGAATTCTCTGTTGAATGCAAAGCAAAATTCACAGTGCTTTTTACACTGTTTTCTCAGCTCTGCTTCCTTTAAAGGGATATTGCCCCTGTGGTACTGGAATATGTCCCATTTAAGAAACAGGGTATGCTGAACAAACACAAATTTGCTCTTTGCTTCTACTGGCGGATTCCTTTTTAATCTTAGATTTTATAAACCTTTGATTGCACAGCTGTATAAGTATTTTTGACATGATGTCCTCCTGAGGTCTCTATTACCAGGGCTCATATTTAGAATTTCAGAACATAAGTACACAGCGAAACAGATTACCATCTAATCTTGCCTCCCAATGCTATCAGAACAAAGTATCATTCTAGATGTATGTAAGAAATACAGACACGCACTTATGTTAAAAGGAGCATTTCTTTTGTACAGTCTTTGAGACACATGCATTCCCAATGTAACTCTGTTGATGACAACAGTCATTCTCGGAATGTATTTGACACAATAATTTTTACTGTTGAGAGTTTGGAGTGAAATGTAAAAACACTCATATTCAGATGCTAGTGAAGCCTTAGGCTCCGGTATAGAAAAAGCAGACTTGTTTGAGACAGTGTGGACTAGTGGATATGACATTTGACGTGATCTTACAAGAATTTAGATTCTATTCCCGGATCTGATATAGATTTGCTGCGTGACATTGGGTAAGTCACGTCCCCTCTCTGTGCCTCGGTTTCTCCATTTTTAAAATAGGGGTAATGATACTGACCTCCTTTGTAAAGTGTTTGAAATCTATGGATGAAAAGTGCTGTATAAGAACTACATGTTATTTCTTTTTATTTGGAAAAAGGAATTTTTATCCCATGGGAAATTTCAACATTGCAATATCCAAATTGGAATGAAAAGTCAAAATATTAAAACATGTTGGAGAACAAAAAAAGCCAAGAAGTGTTGCATCAAAAAATGTTAACATGAAAATTGTCAACATTTTCAATTGAAATGAAAATTGTCATTGTGAATTGACTGACTGACATTAAATCTTCAAGCTATGTCAGATAGGGTTGCCAACCCTCCCGGTTTCACCGTGAGTCTCCCAAAATCGGGTTCTATCTCCCGGAGGCTACTGAAGACAAACCAGGAGATTTTTAGGCCACTAAAAGTCTGGCGGCGCAGTTGGGCTAAGCCTGCCCTGGCTCCCCGACCCTCCCAGAAACAGCCGTCACGGCCCTGTGGGCCGTGGGGGGAGGGGGAGGCAGAGGTCTCCTCACACTGCCCGTGCCCCGAGTGCTGACTCCACAGCTCCCATTGTCCAGGAACTGCGGCCAATGGGAGCTGCAGGGGCGGTGCCTGCAGGCAGGAGCAGCGCGTAGAGTTCCCTGCCCCAGCAAGGTCTGCAGGGACATGCTGGCCTCTTCTGGTAGCAGGGCACGGAGCCCCTTGTCCCCGCTTACCTCGGGCGGCTCCCAGTCAGTGGTGCCATGGGGCTAAGGCAGATTCTGCCTCTGGAGCTCCCATTGGCCACAGTTCCTGGCCAATGGGAGCTGTGGAGTTAGCGCTCGGGGTGCGGGGAGTGCTCGGAGACCCTTGCCCCTCTCAGGGGCCACAGGGACATGCTGGCTGCTTCTGGGAGCGGCGTAGGGTCAGGGAAGGCAGGGAGCCTGCTTTATCTCCGCTGTGCTGCTGCCCGAGGTAAGCGCTGCCCGGCCGGAGCCCGCACCTGTCACCCCCTCCTGCACCCCAACCCTGAACACCCTCCTGCACCTCAAACTCCGTCCCAGACCCCACACCCCCTCCCGTACCCCAACCCCCTGCCCAGTGGAAGTGAGTCAGGGTGGGTGAGAGCGAGTGACAGAGGGAGGGGAAATGGAGTGAGTGGGGCGGGGCCTCGGGGCAGGGGCGGGGCAAATACGTTTGGGTTTGTGTGATTAGACAGTTGGCAACCCTACTATCAGACCAAGAGGAGAAGTTTATTCAATTAACTCTTCTGAAACCAAGTATAGGACAATTTCTGTCTTCGATCCATTTGTCAAATGTGAGGAGTTGGTTGTGCAGTATTAGATCAGTAAAGGTCTGGTGTTGATTATGCAATCAGTGATTCTGCCGCTCTTTTTTCCTTTCTGCCGGGGACTGGTTGCCAGTAGGGGTAGACTCCATAAAAAGTTAGAAGCAGTATTGAGGGGGGTAGCTCACAGGGGCCTGGGTATCTGAGTCCCTGAGAGGAGCATATTGTGGAGGCATCTTGAGGTAGTGTGTAATGATGCACACCATACATTAGAGCCTTAACTGAAATTCCTACAGCACTTGCCTCAGCAGTGACACATCAGGCAGGCTACCAAGGAAAGTTTAAAGACAGGTATCACAAAACTCCAGGGTCTCAAGTGAGGATGAATATTATTAAATAAATCTACAGCTACGGGAAAATAGTGTATCCCTACCCTGTCCTCCCTCTCCCTCCCCCCTCCCCCCCACACACGCACTCCTCCCTGGACATATTTATAACCCAAAAATAAGAAGCCAAATTTTCTCTACCTTCTGATCAGCACAAACTTCCTTTCATATTCTCAGTAAACATGTGATCAAGTGCAGAAGACAGGTTAAAAAAGAGTCCTAAAGTTGTGTTCGCAATTATATGTTTAAATACTTCCCCCCCCCCACTGTAACCAGTGATGGCCATCTGTTGCTAATCATTAACCTTTTCATCCATATTTCAAATGGAACAATTACCAGCAGTAATTCAATGAAAACTATTCTAAATTTATGGGTTGATCTTGCAGGCTGACTTTTGGATGCCTTACAGCATTTTGCACATTAGTAGAACAAATGACACTAGAAACTGCATGGACAAGACATTCAGAAAGTATGGGCTAAACGTCTTTAAAATGTTGGATTGAGAAGGGTAACATTACCTGAGACATTATCACACAGTCACACATATTTTTTGACCTTCAGATGGGAAGATTGAATCACACTCGAGTTAGCTCTCTTATTATTTTTGATAGCTCCCAGCCAAGGTCTGGGACACACTGTTGCTATCTGTACAATACAAACACCAAGTGAGAAAGTCTCTGTCTTGAGGAGCTAACAATCTATGGTAGACAAAGTGTGTGTGTGTGTGTGTGTGTGTGTGTGTGTGTGTGTGTGTGTGTGTGTGTGAGAGAGAGAGAGAGAGAGAGAGAATTATTATCCCTATTTTCCACATGCGGAATGAGCTTCAGTGATTTGTCCAAGATCACCCTACAGCCAGGAACTGAATTAAGCTCTCCTGAGGCATATTCCTGTTTGTTAATCACAAGACTATCCTTCCTGTCAAAGAATGATATTCATGGTTCTGACTCAGAAGTCCATCGTAATTCAGCAAAGCACGTAAACAAGTGGTTATAGTGAAATATGTGCTTAAGAGCCATGTGGGAGAGAGATGGACTTAACTTGTGCGTACATACTTTGCTGACTGGGGACCCATATAAACTGAGCCTGAAACTGACATCCATAGGTTTTGTGCTAGAAAAGCACTGGTGGAAAGCTGGTATAAAGTGAGGTACCTTTCCTTTTGAAGTTAAGGTTTTAGATGGGCATAGATCTTTTATAAAGCATCGCATTGCTGACAAAAATTTTCTGAAGAATAATTAAAAAAAATACCTGGAGCTGCTGCTATTGTCATGAATCATGGCAGCACTAATTAAAACAAAGAGAGGTTGAATACCACAGATAAATCTGAGAAGCACGGGCTTCTTTATGATGAAGTGAAAAGTAGTATTTTTCTTCTTTGACAATGCTATGTAGGTTAGGATATATCGGCCTCTGTAGAGCAGTACAGGAGGAATGAAGATAGAGAATGACCATAGGAACAAATTTTGTAACAGCAAAAGGAATTAGAAATTAAATCAATTCTCAATACTTCAGATGAATGAGAGATACAATTGCTTTGTCTGAGAGTGAGGGAGCTGCTGCATTAATAGTGAAAGAACATTGTATATTAGTGCCAACAGCCAAGAGTTATTGACCGTGTTGTAAAGAAAATAGTTGAAGCAGGACAAATTACATGGAACCAAAGTGCCACTGCTTTCAGTGGATGTATCACAAAATGACAAGCATGTGATGGGTGAACCTTAAAGGCTAGAGATACAGACAAAAATAAGTTCAAGTGACATAATTTAGATCCAGATTTGGATTTTGAACATCCCAAAATTCAGGTTGGTTCAGATCTGCTGTTTTGATTCAACCCCATTTTTAGTTATAGCAGCCAGTTCAGTTCAGCTCCAAAAGTTCAGATGCATATTTGAACCTCTTCCAACCACTGAAGCCTCTTGAGCATACAAAATTGGCCCCTAAATCTTGAGTTCACCATCTCTCCCAGCTCTTGGTTAGAAATACACCAAAACCAAGATGTGCTGCAGCAAATGAATGTAAAAAGAAGGGAGGGAGGAATATATCTCATCAGCTTTAAATGTCAAAAAGAAAGGTTTGGTTGTGTATTGGGGTCTGTCTACACCACAGTCACAGAGATTGCTTGCATCCCGAGTAATGACCCAGAGTTCCAGGCAGACTTGGACAGCCCGTGCTGCTGCAGCTTTGCTACTCCAGCACCTGAGCAAGTGAGATTAAAGCTAGCGCTGGCATGTCTATGTGAACTGCTCTCGCACCCTGTGGGTGTAGTGGAGACATAGCCCAAGTTGGGCGCAGGATCATGGAGGATAGAGTCTTTTATTTAAACCATTTCACCCATTCCTAGTTGTTACCAACCAATTTTTCTCCATTAACTCTGTAACTCATTATCTTGTAAGCTGTAGTTTTACTGAATGTGTATCTTTAATATTTATTTCACATTATTATTATTACCACATTGAGTCACACATAACTGTTTTTCAGATGATCACAACTAAATCGAACAACTATTTCATGATAACATGAGCAGCATTAAAGCAGCTCTTGTGCTTCTTTAGAAAGTTTGGGGGGGATGGGGGGGAAGCCTGTGTGTTTATCTAGATGAAATTTTGCCCCTATTTTTCATGTTTCTCTTCTATTGTTGTTAAACTATGACAAGGATATTCAAAGAAAACTGTCTATATTTCTTCAGAGGCAAGCTGCACCTGAGGCTTCTTTCTGTTAGAGTGCAAGGTGTTTGGGTCAGCAACAGTGATTTACTATGTACAGCGCTTAACACTGAGATGTGGACAAAATGCTGAACTCAAATGCAGAACACTAGAATTCCATTCCTGACTCTGTCACTGACCTGCTGTGTGACTTCGGGCACGTAACTTCACTTCTCCGTGCTTCTGTTTCACCTTCTGCCACTTGTCTATTTAGTCTGTAAACTCTCTAGGGCAGGGATTGTCTCTTACTATATACTTGTACAGTGCTTAGCACAATGGGGCCCTGATCTCAGTTGGAATTGGCTTCTATGTGCTACCATAATAAAATTTAAAACACCAGTGTGGCCTAACTCTGGCTTATAATTTCTCCCCTGATATTGCAGCTCTGCATTATAAATTCTCCCCAAGCTGTTGCAAGGAGATTTATAATGTTACGAAATTTCTGATGAGACCATTTTTTTCCTCTTAGTTGCATTGCTGTAAATTGGGAAGACCTTAAAAGAAGCTAATGGGCCTGCATATAGGTGTGTGTTAGTGATAGCAAAATTTGGGACCCTAAAGCCCAATTGTAGTTGTTCTTTTTTTTTTTCTCCAGGGTAATGAAAAAATAAGTCAGACCCTCTTACTTGTCCCCTCTCAATTACTCTTACCACCAAAAATAAGGGCAGCAAGAATATTCTAAACAGCCTGTATATCACACTCTGGGTTGTGTTCCATTGCACAATGGAAACTGGCTTTAATCTATTGAGTATGCAAATGTTAAGGATGAGATTTTGTGCTGACAGTGAGGTAGCTGCCACTTCTGCTTATGGATAGGAACAGCAGCTGTTGTCCCATCCTTTTTTTTTTTTTTTTTTTTTATTTGATCACAAGCAGAAACTGGAAATATTTTCCCCCCTAATTTTGGTTCAAGTTCATTTCTAGAAATTGATGAAGTTTTATTGTGTGAGTTAGAGAATTAGCTGGAGAACTTGTCATTTTTTTCTGGACAAGACTGAACTAGAGTAGTGCATATTCATATCATAAAAACTTTAAAATAGTCTTACTAGCCCAGTATCCTGTTTTCCGACAGTGGCCAATGCCAGGTGCCCCAGAGGGAATGAACAGAACAGGGGAATTGTTGAGTGATCCATCCCCTGTCATCCAGTCCCAGCATCTGGCAGTCAGAATCTTAGGGACAACCCCGAGCATGGTCCCTGACCATCTTGGCTAATAGCCATTGATGGACCTATCCTCCAGGAACTTGTATAGCTCAAAGACAGTTTGTCACTTCAGATGCAGTCCATTAGGTTCGGTGTGTATTTGGACAATGATCTTGCTGGATCACTCTTTTTTTTTTTTTATTCCTATGTGCAATATCCAGAAAGGCAGGGAATTTCTGCTTCTGTATTATCACCCTTTCAGCAATCAGTGCTGCTCTCAAGAGGAGCATTTTTGTGTATGCATGCATCTGTATGCACTTGATAGTCCTTGTGAATGTTCAACCAGTCTTAATATGAAAATCAATGGGTCCCAGGGTAGATATGTCTTCAGTACTAGATCTGTTCCATCTGTAACCTCCAGGCAAAATGCCTTAACATATGAGCAATCTTGAGGCATACAGAGCAGCATTTACTCAGTAATATTGTGTTTGCAGCAGCAGAACTGTTGTTTCTTTTTATTCCATCTCTCTCTGCATTCAAATTGTTAATTAATTTTGTTTAAAAGTTTTGAAAATTACAATAATATCCTGACAGCAAAGTACGAACAATGGGTTCCCCCAGAGAATCGCTCCTGTGGGGATATTCCTGTTGAATAGAGGCAAATTCTGGTCTCTCATTAATACCTACACAAGGGAGATGAGAGGTTAGAAAATAGTCTGAACCCTCCTGGCATCACAGGGCAGGATGTGGGACCCTGAAGCTGGGTCTTTATGGAAGAGACTTAAAAAAAAATAGAAAATGAGAAACTTTTCTTTGAAATAATCCTATAGAATTTAATAGATTATGCCTCTCCTATACAATCCTATGCAACAGTTGAAAAAACCTATAGAAAATATTTCATTCCCTATTCAGTTCTGTAGGTGATGGGTAATTGCTATAATATTTTATTTTGGCTGGGATTTTCAAAGGAGCCTAAGGGAATTAAGCACTCAGCTCCCACTGAATTTCAATAGAATTTGGGCGCTTAATTCTCATAGGCAATTTTGAAAAACCCACTCTTAATTTCTATAGAACGCTACTGGCTCCACCACTATTAAACTCAGTGGCTATTTACCACGTGAAGTTTTAGGAAGCGAGTGTGCAGTGCTGAAGTCAGGTTCTATGCGCTTTGGCTCAGGCCCTAAATATATAGTAACTCCTTTGGATTTATACTGGTGTACCTGAGAGCAGAACTTGGCTCATTTGCTTGAATACAACTGGGAAGCCCTTTCAGGATTGTCTTTAGTGGTTATTACTAGGCTAAATCTGAGCATACTCTATATAATAGGGCTGCACTTAAATGGGGCATTGCCCAAGGATTGGAAATGAAAGTAGAAACTGGCCCAATAAATATGTTGAGTAATGTTGAAAAGGGTCCAGATAACTTAGGAGCACAAGTGCCATTGAATTTCAATGGCACTTGGACTCCTAAGACCTGATCTACTCACAGTTTGTTGCCAATATAACATTGGTTACGGATGTCATTTTTTACTGATTCGAGTTACACCAGTAACATCTAGTGTGGGTGAAGTTATACCTATATAAAAGGTGTTCTATTCCAATAGAGCTTATTTTCCTTTCCAGACAATAGCTATACCAGTATAATTGCATCCATACTAAGGTTTGTACCATTTTAACTATACCAATTGTGAGTACAACTCTCTAGTGTAGAAATGGTCTATGACACTTAGGCTGGGTCTACACTACCCGCCTGAATCGGCGGGTAGAAATCGACCTCTCGGGGATTGATTTATCGCGTCCCGTTGGGACGCGACAATCGATCCCCGAATCGACGCTCTTACTCCACCAGCAGAGGTGGGAGTAAGCGCCGTCGATGGGAAGCCGCAGAGGTCGATTTTGCCGCCGTCCCTACAGCGGGGTAAGTCGACTGCGATACGTCGAATTCAGTTACGCTATTCGCGTAGCTGAATTTGCATATCTTAAATCGACCCCCCCCCGTAGTGTAGATGTAGCCTTAAATACTGTTGAAAATTCCACTAGCATTCTTTGTCCTCAGTCTTAAAGGCTGCATGATTCTACGAATTGTTTCTCCAAATTAACAATCATATCTAATAATGCTCAGAAAATGCATCTTTGACATTGATTTTATGTATGGCTTTTCCCCTGTTGTCAGCTTACTTGTCATCCTAGATAGTTTAGTACTTTCCTTTATTCTTAAACCTTTTTTATGTTTGTTTAATATTAGCCCTTAGATAATTACACAAAGAACATGGGGGAGAGAGAGAGATTCATACCTTGAGTCACCACTATTTATGGAAGAATCCAGGCCCCAGAGCAATAATTGTGTATTTGTGTCCACATAATGGCTCATAAAATAGGAGAGGTATATAAATATGAGGCATATTAATAAACTTCATCATGCTGTGTGAAATGGGGGATTTTTTTTATCAGAAGCGCTAATGAAGCTACTCTGGCTGGGAACTAGGTTTTTTTTAACTTTACTAAAGAGATTACAGGCCTCGTGGCCTTGGCAGAACTGCTCTATAGGCCTTCTGTAGAAGGACAATCTAAATTCAGGACGAAGTCTTCACGAATAGTCCCTCATATAGCGTCGAAGAGTCTTCTAATATTATGGCTCTCTAAACTATATATCTGTAACAGCCTCATTTTCCACGGAGTTATAACTCAGATGTAAGATTTCACTCCGGTCTGGAAAGTTGCATCAAAGTTCACAACCTGGAGGTAGGTGACACTAAAAACAAAACTGAACTTTTCTAATTCCCAGGATTTCTTTGTTAAATTACACTTAAGACTTATTTTGAAGACTGGCCTATGCATAGAATTGATTTTCAACCACTATTCTCTATAATAAGCCCTATAAAACCCTTATCCGGTTACCTCCAAAAATTGCTACTTCTGAATTTTCTGACACAATTTCTTTTGTTGGAAAAATGCCTATTTGGTAACATTTAAACCCTTTTGTGGGAAAGAGTCAGTTTCAGTGAATGTCCTTATCTGAAAAATGTTTGGGGGGAAAAAATGAAATTGTCTAAACAGCTGGCTTTGACTTTTTTAAATGAGAAGTTTTGTTTTTTGGTTCAAAATTATTATTTTTTTGAAAGTTTGGTTAATTTATACTTAAAAAGAGGTTTAAAGGGTCAAAATTGAAATAAAACATGTTGACTGACTTGATCAGAGGTTTTATTTTTCCTGGATTACCAGTTCACAAAATATTATATTTTCACTTTACATCCCGATGTGGGACAGTAAAATCATTTCCTGCCAAATTTTATTCACAATCTTTGATGAAGCAAGGATTTAGTGGGTTAGGGTCACAGCATAGTTTGTATCACATTTTGTGTATAAATGTATGTATTTTGTATCCCCCGTTCTTAACTCCCCCCCCCATTGTTTTTTCACAGTAATAAAACATACAACTGTATTCAATAAATAATGGCTACTTAGAATCATAGAAGATTAGGGTTGGAAGAAACCTCAGGAGGTCATCTAGTCCAACGTCTTGCTTAAAGCAGGACCAACACCAACTAAATCATCCCAGCCAGAGCTTTGTCAAGCTGGGCCTTAAAAACCTCTAAGGGTAGAGATTCCACCATCTCCCTAGATAACCTATTCCAGTGCTTCACCACCCTCCTAGTGAAATAGTTTTCCCTAATATCCAACCTAGACCTCCCCCACTGCAACTTGAGACCACTGTTCCTTGTTCTGTCATCTGCCACCACTGAGAATAGCCGAGCTCCATCCTCTTTGGAACCCCCTTTCAGGTAGTTGAAGGCTGCTATCAAATCCCCCCTCACTCTTCTCTTCTGCAGACTAAACGAGCCCGGTTCCCTCAGCCTTTCCTCATAAGCCATGTGCCCCAGCCCCCGATCATTTTTGTTGCCCTCTGCTGGACTCTCTCCAATTTGTCCACATCCTTTCTGTAGTGGGGGGCCCAAAACTGGATACAATACTCCAGATGTGGCCTTACCAGTGCCGAATACTTCTTCAAACAATTTCCATAACTTTTCCTCTTCGTTATTAGTATGTGCAAAAAAAGGGAGATAAAAAGAGAATGGAGCTTAAAAATAAAAGGGCCACATTCATCGCTGCTAAAATGTCCACTTGAAGTCAATATATGTTACATCATGCATGAATTTGGCCCCTGATATAACAGTGCTGAGTTTGCCAAAAATGACTGACAGGACAGAAGCTCAGTGCCATTAAAATGGATTTACAAGATAAGCAAGGACCCTGGTAACCTCACAGATAGGACTATAAATGATAAGATAAAAGAATCCTCTTAACCTGAACTTTAAGTATTGACTTAAAGGTTCATTTTAGTATGGGGGAAGGAAGCTCAGTTCATTTATTATTCATTGATTAAAAGGGAGAGTGGAACAAAGAACTCTAAGGACAGATAAAGTTTAGCACTGAAGTAAAACTTGTCTCAAGTCTTGCGTGACTGAGGACTTCAATTCTCCTTGTAAATAGATTGCTTACAGGCTAATTTTGCTGATCACTTCCTCCAAACATACCTCCCTGAGACCAGTCTTTTGGCCTGAGAATCCAACTCCATGTGGATATTTCTCAGGAATATGCAGAGAGAAGGAATACAATCCAATTGTGTTGTGCACGAAAGGTTTGAGCCAAAATCCATTGAAGTGAATGATAAAACTTTCACTGACTTCAGTGGGCTTGGATCAGGCCTTTAATCAAAACTTAATTCACTTTGTCTGATAATGACTCATTTATTCCTAACAAAATCGGTCAGACTACAGAGCGCTTGGAGTTTCAAAGCTCATGTGAGGAACAGGAGCACCTCAAAACATATAGGTCTGTGATGTTCATCCAGGAAGAAATGGTATATAAATGAGTTGGCTCTTTGTTTCCTGAAACCATTTCCTTTCCGGTTACTGCAAGTTGTTCCAAATTCCCCCTCCCCTCACTCAGCTGCTCTAGGGGACTTGCTTACCCTTCTGTTCAGATTTTTATACTCTGACCATCACTATGGTACCTGGTGCCTTCTGCTCCTCAAGGTATATCAGCTGGAGGAAAGAGCTGAAATAATGTTCACACTTAGTTTGGGAGCATGGGTGTGACACATTATTATTATTATTTTATTAAGCATATTTGTTTTGTATTAGCACTACAGGACCCAATACTACTTCATAAACATAGTAAGAGTCAGTCCCTGCCCTAAATAGCTCACAGTCTCAATACACAGTGCAGAGTGGAAGGAATACTGATGAAAAACTTTGACACAGAGAGACTGACTTGCGCTAGGTCACATAGGAAGCAGGGGCAGAACCAGGAAAGAAACTTGATCTCCTTACTTGTAGTCTAGTGCTTTCGTCATGACATCATCTTTCCACTCAATTGGAATGTGCTATTGTTTTCAGTGCTATTAGCTAATCCATTTAATTTCATAGGCCTTGTCTTAAGGAACATTAAGGCTAGGTCTATACTACCCGCCTGAATCGGCGGGTAGAAATCGACCTCTCGGGGATCGATTTATCGCGTCCCGTTGGGACGCGACAATCAATCCCCGAATCGGCGCTCTTACTCCACCAGCGGAGGTGGTAGTAAGCGCCGCCGACAGAAAGCCGCAGAAGTCGATTTTGCCGCCGTCCTCACAACGGGGTAAGTCGGCTGCGATACGTCGAATTCAGCTACGCTATTCACGTAGCTGAATTTGCGTATCTTAAATAGACTCCCCCCTGTAGTGTAGATGTACCCTCAGTTAAAAACATTTCATTATGACTTTCTGGTTTTGTTTTGATTGTTATATCTAAAATAGGATATTATATTATAATATATTTAATATTATGTTTTGACATTATTGAAATGAAACAATTAGATGTTTCCAAGGTAGAATTTTAAAAAAGGTTTAGATTTTGAACTTTCATTCCAATTCTGAACAAAAACAAACTTTGAAATATCAGAATTCCCCACAGAACAAAAATTCCATTCTCCAACCAGTTCTTCTAGCCTGTGGACTGTATCATGCCTTCTCATGCTTTGGTGTATTTCTTGTTGGATGCCTGTGGGAGTGTACAGAATTAATGGAGAATGTAGTACAGCTCTGTCTCTTTTTCTTCACCCCATGTTGGGGATATTGGCTGGCTGTAACTGGAAATGTAAATAGGACTGAGTACAAGATATTCATTTGTATATGAGAGATGTTATTCTTCAGGCCATACCCTGTGAATATGTACTCATCAGTAAATAGTACTTTTTAAAAAAATGATGCTTTTCACTTTGTCAGCAGCTTTCATCTGAGGATTGCAAAGCATTTCACACTGATAATTGAGCCCTATAGTACCCCAGTTAAATAGGCAACAATTATTACACTCCCGTTATAGCTGAATGCCACAGGATTGCTGGCACCTTTGGATTTGTCTACACAGCCTATAGCGGTGGTGAACACACTAGGGCTAGCAGAGCTCTCGCTAGCGCTCTAAACGTAGCTGTATAGACAACACTTTGGAGTTGCAGCTTGGGCTGAAGCCTGGGGGATGGGGACTGCCAAGTTTAAGCTCAGACCTGAGCAGCAACTTCAAAGCACTGTCTACATAGCTATTTGCTGCCACGGGCTGAGCACATATGCCCATTTAGAGGAGGCTTGGGCCCAGACTACCTGTGAGGAGCAAATTTACGGTGCCCATCTAGGCAGTTGATTGGATAATGAGCGCTTGGGCCTGATAAAAGACCAACAGGGCTCAGTCACAGGGAGGTGCTCACAGAGAGACAGAGGCTTTCCTAAAGGACAGGCGCTCCCAGGATTGAGAACTGCAGGTCTGAGGAGGAGAGCTGCATAACTACTGAGCCAAAGAGGAGAGACTCTAGTTCACGTTGGATTTAATAAAGTAGAACACCAGCAGGAGAATTTTTTTGTATATGTGCCACACTAGTTCAACATGGGGTGCTACAAGGCAGGCACACCCTATGACAATGGGTAAATGAAAGCTTACAGAGGTCAAGTGACTTGCTCAAGGTCACGCCAAGTCAGTGGAAACAGTTAAGCACTCATATACCCCAGTGTTGGGTATGGTGTAAGAACCTGAATGGAATAGCTAGCTAGGAATAGAACCGAGTAATCCTAACTTTGTCTCCTCCTCTAGCTATCAGACCACATTCTCTCCCAGAGCCAGGAGTAAAATCCAAGTATTCTGAGTCCCAGATCCCTGCTCTGACCATTAGAATATGTTCCCTTAAATAGGTGTGGGAAATTTAACCAGGAATCTAGAATCTTAGGCATGTCTACACTGTCCTGTAGTTTGGACTACTGGGCAATTATGACGTGCCCTTAGTTTTCTAGTCTAACCACTCGACTGCACTGGCTCCCTGCTATCAGCCCATTTAATGAGAGTGGGGTTTCATTAGTGGCAGCTAGTTCTTGCGCTACAAAAAATAAATGGTGTTTCTAGCAAGGGCAAGACTCGCTGGTAATGTCAGATACATTATTAGTTTCTGTTGAAATATTTTAAATAATTGAATAAGATTTTTTTTAACATGTCTAACTTCAGTAGCTTCTTAAAACCAAAAATACTTTATCCATGTTTTAATTGAACTGCATGTAAAATAGTAAGATGGCTATAATTTTGTTTTAATTGTTTTAGGGTATTTTTCAAATCTGTCCATTATGGAATTGATATTTGCTCTTTTTGTCTTTATATTAGAAGTATGGGCCTTTGCTTCTCCATAATCAGCATTTATTCTGATCCTTTACCCTCTAATGCCTGAAAATCCAGATGTGATCTGAAAGTGTTCAAAAATAAATCTGACTAGGAAGATGGAAAAGGTCACATGTGAAATGAATTTGAACAGTGTGAGCCAATTTTATCTTTCTGAACACAGTTTCAATGCGATAAATTAGAGAGGTGTGTTTAGGTTAGTGAAATTACACTGTGGGGATTCATTCTTTGTATTTCCCATCTCGGTTTGATTTTGAGTATGCTTTTATTTTTCTCTCATTAATTCAGTGTGAAATATCGTGTCCAAGAGGCCACCTTTACTAGGCAACATGCTGTTTTAAGTGACCACCCTGACATAAAAGTAGAAGCAATGAATAAATTTTTTTAATCCTTTATTACAAGAATACTTCCATTAAGAACCAAAAACAGTTGCTTCAAGTGGTTGCTTAAGAAAGCTCCCGGGAAAAGTTATCAATCCTAATCGAGCCTAATCTATTACACACATTTGGCCCTCCCTTTGTTTTGGTCAAATGGATCCTTGCTGAAATCCATGATTGACGTTAGTCATTAATGTTGTGTTTTAATAAATGTATTAATAACATAGATGTAGATTTTGATTCCAGGCACAGCCCTGAGCAAGGCGTGGTGCATAAAACTGGTTGAAAATTTTCTGATGGGACACTGAAATATCATTGGTTGAAATCACAGTGTTCCACGAGAACATATCAGTTTCAATAAAACTTCAATTTAATAAAAAAAAAAAAAAAATTGAGAGCATCTTGCAAAGGTTAAAATGTTCTGTTTTGACCTTATTGGAATAGAATGTTTAGAGGATTTTTTTGTTTCTGAACTGTTTCAAAAATATTATTTATTTTAGTACATTTTTCTTTTGGGTTTTGTATTTATATTATATCACAATGCTAAAATTATTAATCAGTTTTAAAATACAATAAATATGAACATAAGTATAACTATATATACACATATAAAATAAAAATATGTAAAACTAAATCAAAACACAGGTTTTATCAAAACAGAATGTTTCATTTGACCTGAATTTTTTCAGAAATGTAGTTTGTCAGAAATTTTAAAAAATTTGATTTTTAATTTTCTTCCTTTCTTCCTTTCAATAAAGTCAGAATTTCCTGCAGAAAAGAAATTCTGAGTTTTGACCAGTTTCACCAAGATGCACCATCTCACGAATAGCCCTGGGAGGTAGTGTGCCACAGAGACACCCTCCTTGAGGCCTCGTCTACACTAGGGGGATTGTACTGGTATAGTTATACCATTTTAGCTATAACCATAAAACCCTCTATTGTGGACACAGTTATGTAGGTATGAAAGTGCTTATACTGGTACAATTTATGCTGGTTCCTCCGACTGGCATAATCTGTAACTGCATAAATTCAGTTATGCCGGTATATCTGCGTCTATGCTAGGGATTTTATTGGCAAAGCTATGTCGGAGAAAAATCATATCCCTAGCTGATGCGGCTTTGCCCGTTAAATTCTTAAGTATAGACCGGTCTTGGTCGTAAAGCCTCCCCTTGAGCAGCGTAAGGGTGGTAATTTGCTGCTGACCTGTACCATCAGCAAATTATAATACTCCACAAATGCTTAGTCAGTTCCACCAGCCAGCAAACGGGTAGGAGAGGAAAGTCACGATTCTCTCTCTTTTATATACTCTGGCAGCATCAAGGATCCCTAAGTGGTTAGCTTCATTTATGCCCACTGTAAGTCCCTATGCACTAACAGGACTTTGATGCGGTCCTCATATAAATCAGGCTCAGGCTCCATAATGTTAAATTGAAGTGAACTACTTCATTGTCATATGAGTGTGGTCTCCCTTGGGCTTTATTTCTGGATATCTTTCTTAATTAAATGTCAGCTTCCAAACACACCAATTGAATTATCTAATAATCTTAGTGATGACACTGATAAAATCAAATTAAATTAAGGTTTACAGCCTCGTGTCCAAATGTAAATGTAGATGGTGTAGTATACAGGAATAGGGTAGTATCCCTTTAAATAGATTGGGTGTCCTCCCTGTCGACTACTGATGAAGCCATGAGAACCATGCCAAAGCAGCAGGTAGAGAGCAAAGACATGTCAGCTTTAAGCAACACTTTATTTCCCCCAACACTTTCCTCCAAAGCCTAAGATATTGGCCCATAGAACCTGACTCAATCAGTCAGTGATCAGGTCAATATCCTGCAATATTGGCATAAGTAAGAGGTCAAAACCAGACAACCCTGTTTTATCTTGCTGTGCCTTACATCCCTATACTTTAAAATGATTGTTTTGCAGATTTGAGTATACAAATGGGTTTCCAGCTAAAATTTTGCATCCCAAGCTTTTGAGCCCAGATTGAATTTTCGTGACCACATAATAATAAACCTATTGTCGTAGTTATAATGCAAACACTGACAGGCTTTATATTTGGTGACAAAACGAGGCCCTGCATGATTTTTTTTAAAAGCTGCTCTGACAAATGGCTTTTTAGTGGAACAAATTTCTTAATCAAATAAGATCTTAATTTTGCAATTAAGAAATTGACTAATTAACCAGATTTTTCTTTGTCAAAAAGAAAATAGATTGTTGAAAATCTACCCCACATGCTGTCATTTACAAAAGAGATTAATAGAAAAGTTAAGGGGCAAGGGAAGACTGTATAGTCAATCAATGGTAACCCTTCTCAATGCAGGAAATGTAACCTAGTATCAACCCATAGTTGATTATCTTAACCTCAGAAAGACTAGATTATAAAGCCAGAAGGAACCACTGTGATGATCTAGTCTGACCTCCTGTATAACATAAGGCCATAGGACTTCCCTGAATTAATTCCTGTTTGAACTAGAACATACATTTTAGAAAAACATCCAATCTTGATTTAGAAATTTCCAGTGATGGAGAATCCATTACAACCTGTAGTGATATTCTGTCCCCTTCCAATTGTCCCCCAAATGGCATATGCTTCTTGGACAGATTAATTTTGCATATAAAGTACAGTATTTGTAGTGCTGACTTTGATGCTATGTATGTCGCTTCTGCTAGAAGTGGGCTGAGTCGTGGATGTCGCTAAAGTACAGAATGGATGTGGAGATGGTCCTGTTTTATTATAGTCTAGCTCAAAGTATTAGGCCTAGAGATTAGGGCAAGGAACTGGCAGCTCGGTTTATTGGTACTGTTCCTTGTTCACTGACATAGTGTGTGACCTTAAGAAAGTCACACAACCAATACGTCTCTCCATCAATAAAATAGGTATAAACAAAATCACATCTGTAATATCTCCCCGGGTTGTTTTGAGGCTTAATTAAGAGCCCTTGGGCAAAAGATATTACACTCTTCTCTCCAGCAACAGAAGTCAGGGATGCTCTGTGCTTCCACATTATGGACTTGTATGGACCAATGGAAGTGGTAGAACAGTAAGTTTTTATTAATGTTTTTGTACAACAAGGCTTACAGTATATAAGATACTGTCACATTAAGCTATGAAATGGGGAACTGTCCCTGGACGCAGTGAATGAAGGTGTTGATTATTATACATTTTTATTATGGATGAGATGACTGTTTAGGAAAGGGGAGCTGTGCATTTACGTTATGTATTGTTATACATAGATGTATTGAGTGTGCTTCTCAGTCCTGGTTTTCCAATAGTCAGTCTGGAGCCACTTAATCCTCTTCCTGCCCTGGTTGCTGGTCTGGTTATTCTCAATGCTGCCAGCTTCTTTGCTATTTCCTGGTACCTGTGGTCATTTCTGGAACTCTCGCTAAAAAGAGAACTTTTCCTTTGCCTCACCCCAGAGATTCACCAAAATCTGGCTCTGCTCCTGTGACCACCCAACAGCACATTTGGCGTCATATTTTTTCTGATCAGTGCCATTTCAAACGTAGGAGAAGATTCAATGTGTTTGCAGCTCACTAGCCAGAACCAAATGGAAGGGTTAGACACTGAGCAGCTGTGCTTGAAAAAGGAGGGTTGTTTCCATTTCTTGGGAGTCAATTGGGGACTCCTCGGATCGGGAAGGTAAAGAACACTATCCTGTGGGATTGTGGGATAGCATTGGCAGACTCTCAGGGCCCAAGACTCTCAGGGTCCCAGCTCAACTTCTTCATCCCTGCAGCCCAGGCCTGAGTTGGACAGATTAGTATGTAGATGGAAGTGGGGTTTGGGCTTGAGCCTGAGTTTACATTGTCATGAAAACATACTCAATGACTACACAAGATGCAAGGCAAGGGAGAATCAGGCCACATTCATTCCTTTGGCCCTGTTAGTTGCATTTCAAGAGATCTAAAAATCCCAATGTTCCCATTAGCTTCAGCTTGGTTGATTACACTTAGCATTGAACTTCCAACTGCTGTCAATTTTAAACCATTTACTGGGCGGAGATTTCAGAAGCAAATAATGAATACCTGAGACCATTAAAAGATACTTTCCGCACCACTCAAAAATATACTGCTTCCTAGACAGAGTTGTGTCTTTATTTAGAAGCAAAGACAAAAACGCAGATAACTTGCCTGCTTTTTTGTTAGAAAACTATAAGATGAGATGCTTTTAAGAGCTCTACCAAGGAGGCTACTTATGTTTCATGTGTTTTTTTAAAAGTCGGATGCAAAATGCAAATGACCTGAGCTATTTCTTAGAATTCAAGTGGAGGAAAGAGGACCATACCCGGTCACAAAACAGAACAAACATATTACAGGTTAAATCTTCATGCCAGGGAATTCACGGAGCAAATAAACGGCCTATGGGCATGAAGAGGTTGGCTGGGCTTCTGGAGAGCTTCAGGGTTGCAATAATTATTGGGGCTTCTGCATCCCGCGGGGCTGGTTGATGAATCTGGATATTCAGAGCTGCCATCAACCATCCCTTGTTCCTTATCTCCCCTTGTGCATTTGTGCAGTGGCATCTGTGTCAATTTCCCTAATCTGGGTGAGCCCTAAAACCAAGAGAAATGGGTACGGTAGTTGATTTGCAAATTCACTATTTACTGTGGCCCTTGATTACAGCTTCCTTAGTCTGATTAACTTCAGGCACAACATGTGCATGCACAGGGTGAGCCAGATCCAACCTTGCTTTTATCCTTGGGAGTTCAGGCTGATGAGCCTCAAGCGTCACAGGGTAGCAGCCCAGCAGGGATCTGCTCTGTGTAGCAGCAGGATTTCCGACTGTTTCACAACACTCCTTGATTTCTTCCCATAAAGAGGAGCTGTAAGAGAAATGTAGAATTGCCTTTTAAAGCTCTCTCAGCCATTTGGCAGAAGCAGGTAAAGATCTTATTCAAATCAGGGCAGGATATGTGCTCCCTCCCTCCCCTCAAAGATATTTCCCTTGCCCTAATTTTTTTCACTTACACCACGTTTTCTTCTAATGAACAGACCTGCACATTCACTGCTGAAATAACCCTTATACTGTACCTGCCCTTGGTCAAATTAAATAAGTGCTACAGGCTTGAGTGCATCACCTTTGCTATATATCAAGTCTGAATTTCACACCGCTCTTAAATGTTTATGGAGATCTTTGTCATCAGATATACTGGCAGCTGAGTGTGGTCTGTGGTGGTCATTCAGTGACTGATCTTTGCTTTTCTATCAGATTGCAATTTATTTTTGGAAGAAAGAAATAAGTGAGCAATGTGAGACATATTTTAACCCTTGCAACACTAACAGGGCCCTTTGGGCTTCAATACAATTCTTGTTTCCTTCCAGTCTCCTGAATATCTAGACTAGTTTTATTTTGGAAGGGGTGAAATTTAGTGTGAACAGAATTCACAACAGAAGGTTGTGTCTTGTAAGGCACTCAGAATCAGTAGCTCCCTTTGCAGATGTGTAGGGTTTCCTAAGTATTTTGTGTGGAGTTCTACATTGAAATATTTCCCCCTCAATATATGAAGATAAAAATTAGTGACTGAACAAAGCAAAGAAGGTGAGGAGTGGGAGCTTCATCTTATAGTTCAGGACAAGCTACTGGGAGTCAGGCCTCCTAGAGCCTATTCTTGGTGCTCCCCCTGACTTACTGTGTGACCTTTGGGGAAGTCACATAGCGTAAAATTTGCAAAGGGTGCCAAATTGTTAAAGATATTCTTCTGAAATCTCTTGCCTAAATATCTTTAACAATTTGGCACCCTTTGCAGATAGGCACCTAGTGGGATTTTCAGAATTGCCTAGGTACCTAACTCCCAATTCTGAAAATTCCTGTAGGTGCCTATCTGCATCTTTGGGTCATTGGGAGCCTAAATACCTTTAACAATCTGGCCTAAGTGATTCAGCAACCTAAGCACTGAGGCACTCATTGACTTTTGCTGGGACTTAGGTGCCTAAATCACTTCTGAAAATGGGACTTTGGCTCCTTAGGCACTTTTGAAAATGTTACTGTTCATCTCTTTGTAACTCAATTTCCCCCTCTTTAAAATGGCTGTAATAGGATCTGCCTCATATAGGTTATGTGAGACTTAATGGATGAATGTGTGTTAATCCCTTTTGGGTATGTCTACACGGTGATAAAATACCCACAGTAGTGAATCTCAGAGTTCAGGTGAGTTGATTTGGGTTTCCAGGGCTCAGGCTGTGGAGTTAAAATAGCAGTGGAGATGGTTGGGCTTGGGATAGAGCCTGGGATCTGAGACCCTTCTCCCCCCCTTGTGGGGTCTCAGAGACCAGGATCCAGCCTAAGCCCAAATGTCTACACTGCAATTTTATAACCCTGCAAGCCTGAGTCAGTTGACCCAGGCCAGCTTTGGTCATGCCCTGGGTCTTTTGTTGTAATTTAGACATACCTGTTGTGTCTCAGATGGTAGGCAAGATATGTGGAGCGTATTATTTATTATCAAAAGGAGCTGATAGTTCCAAAATGTGAATAAACAGGGCTATTTAGATAGTAGATACCCTGGCACCTAGCAAGTAGTATAATGGGGTGCCTCTAATGGAGAGTAGTTCCTTGTGTGTTCATACCCAACAGTGTGACTTGTTTCTCTCATCTAGTTGTGGACTCTTGGGAAGGCTTGTGATCTAAGGAGACAGGGTAATATCTTCGGCTCCGGAAGCATGTAGATATCAGATGCTTGTTTGCGTAATTGAAAGGGGATATTATCAAGGTTAACTTGCCTAAACTTTGGTGAGATGCTGGCACAAATCTAGTGGGCACCAGACAGTCCCCAGCATGGTGTTCCGGTTCAGTACTTGGAACTGTCTGGTCTTTCATGCAATCCTATATACAAACTACTCAGAGCGGAAGGGTCAGACACACATTCTGAGCATTTTTCACAGGATTTCTATTACCAAGGAAACCAGATTCCTTTGTCTGTTGTTTTTAGAGCTGCAGTGATAGCAGGGACCTGATTCTCTCACATGGTACTGCCACCCTTACTATGACTTCAGAGATTGAAAGAAAAAAAAAAAAAAAAAAAAAAACAGCCATAAAATATTGCTTCTGAGCCACTCAGGAATGGCAACCCATGGGGTAGACTCCACATTCTTTGCTCATGAGGGGAGAGTTTGGGAGCCAAAAGGAGGTGTGGGAAATCTGGGAAATCCAGGGCCATTCCTGGGAAATCTAGGGCCATTCCTTCTGGGATTTCAGGGCATATGTGCAGATAGCTGCCGTGTATGGTGCCCTTTCTTCATCACAGGACACTGTGCTGCCAGCATCCTTCGCTCCCCAGCTCCTTGCTGCCCATCCCCACAGCCAGATTTGACTCTGGGGAGACATTCCATTCAGAAATCCCCTGGCTTTCCAGGGGAGTGTGCTGCATACAGTATGAGGGATTTTGGATTTTATTCCGAATATCAGCCAGCTATGGGATGACTTCCCTCAGGCCTTTTGGGTAGGGGAGTGGGGTAAGGTGGTTGATCTCCAATTGTTGTTGCTTTGAACGGCATTTCAAGGCACTGACCCCTCCCCAAATCCATAAGCATCCTCCACTGGCTTTGGAGAGAATGTGGACACCCTGCACCTTCCAGACAACAGGAGAGGGCAAATGCACTCTGCCGCTGCTGGATTGACCACATGAGTATGGGTATAAATGGGTTTCAAGCTACCATGTATGAACTGGGACACCTAGTGTGTGCAGTTGAGCTATTGCAGGCTGAGGTTTATGTCAATACCCCTGTAGTCATCAGCTAATGCATCTGTCTCCCCTTCAGCTTAATTTGTGGGGAGAAAGGATGGCCTTTCAGTTAAGGTACTGGACTAGTATTGAGAATATCTGGAGCCTGGTCCACACTAACCCCCCACTTCGAACTAAGATACGCAACTTCAGCTACGTGAATAACATAGCTGAAGTCCAAGTACCTTAGTTCGAACTTAACGTGGGTCCAGACGCGGCAGGCAGGCTCCCCCGTCGACTCTGCGTACTCCTCTCGCGGAGCAGGAATACCGGCGTCGACGGCGAGCACTTCCGGGATCGATCCCAGAAGATCGATTGCTTACCGCCGGACCTGGAGGTAAGTATAGACCTACCTTGGGACAGTTCTTGGTTCTACCACGTACTTCAATGGTCACTTTGGGCAAGTCATTTAATCTCTTCATCCCTTAGTGCCCCATCTGTTTAAAACAAACACACACACACGCTTTACTGTCCAGCAATGTTATGAGATAATATGGTGATAGGAGCTGTACAAGGATACACTGTCACTCACAAAGCAAGCCCCTCAGAGTTTTTTCATTGCTAGTTTGCTACCTTCCGATACCTATAGATGGTTATCATGTTCCTCCTAATCATCTGTTAAACAACAACAAAATTCTACTCTGGGAAAGTCCAGTGAAATACCAGTTTGTTTGTTTTTTAATTTTTGGGGGGGAGGTTTTGTTTTGTTTTTGTTTTTAGTAATTCTGTTATTTCCCCAGTGAAATGCAAAACACCTTATCACAAATCTGTGGTCACCTTGGACTACTCAGATGTCCTTCTGTGCTGCAGGTCACAATCACACAGAACTCCTGCTCCAAGAGAACAGATCCCTGTCCATGAGCTACAGGAGAATCTCCAATAGTTTTTGGCAATATAGGCCAATTCTGATTCCACCCAGTAGAGGGCAGTGGTGCACAGATGCAATAACCAACTGATTATACACTAGGGCAGAGGTTCTCAAACTGGGGGTCGGGACCCCAAAGTGGGTCACGACCCCGTTTTAATGGGGTTGCCAGGGCTGGCATTAGACGTGCTGGGGTGGAGATGAAGCCTGAGACCCAGGGCCGAAGCCAAGCCCAATGGCTTCAGCCCTGTGTGGTGGGGTTCAGGTTACAGAGCACCCTTCCCCCCCTTGGGCTGAAGCCCTTGGGCTTTGGCTTTGTCCCCCCTGCTCGAGGTGGTGGGGCTTGGGCTCTGGCGAGCTTTGGCTTAGGTCCCCCCTCCTGGGGTCGTGTACTAATTTTTGTTGTCAGAAGGGGGTCATGGAGCAATGAAGTTTGAGAACTCCTGCACTAGGGATATAATGGTTGGTCACTTCCCTTCCTTGGGGCAAGAACCAAAGGGGATACTATCACCTTACTCTTTCCTGTATCAAAATCTTCCCAAAAACTTACGGCTCCCTCTTCATACAAGTCAAATACGGTCTGCTTTTCACAGGGGCTTTGGGATCACCGCTCCTCTGAAGGCCAGGCCAATCCCAGGTATAGTACTTAGATAATAAGTTTCTGAAAGAATGAACAAAGTATTTCAATGAGTGCAAATTGGTTCAAATTTCCAAGCTGGCAAATAATATATATATTAAAAATCAAACTAAGTATCTCTTTATACCTGTCTTTTTCCTATCAGTTTAATTTTTCTCTTCAGCCAGTATGGCAAGTAACTATGGCAACCATGTCTCCGTTTCAGTCTTCTTCTCCCCCTCTCCCCCCATCCTTCTACTTCCTGACCTGGCTTAGTGGAATGATGGGGAAGCAGCAGACCTATTATATCTTGATTTTAGTAAGTGTTTTGACATTGTCCCATATGGCCATTCTCATAAGCAAACTAAGGAAATGCAGTCTAGATGAAATTACTAGAAGGTGAGTGAACAACTGGTTGAAAGATCATACTCCGAGAGTAGTTATCAATAGTTCACTGTCAAAGTGGGAGGGTGTATCTAGAGGGGTCCTGCAGGCATCAGTTCTGGGACCAGTACTATTCAATATTTTTATTAGTGAATCAACTCATTAACCTTGAATTAATCATTAATCTTGCAGCTAAGACAGTACCTTATGATTGCATGAGGCAATGGAAGTACAGAGGAAGAATTCCCTTCTGATACTGCTGCAGCCAATATACATCCCTGATCCAAAGTTCTGGTTGAGTATGTGGCTGAACTCCATGCTATTGTGCTTTGCGCTTTAATTTCAGTCATGTTGCATCAGCACAATTGTTGCAGTCGTATACAGTTGCTGTATGTATATTTGGTAAGTGGTTTAAGCTTGTTTATCGCTGATTTCAAGGGTGCCACCTGAGACATTTTTAAAAAGTGGGAGGCAAAATAAATTATAAGCGAAGGCCACTTCAGCCATCTTGTAGCAGCCGAAGGAAATAACAACCAAGCCCAGGAAGTGAAACAAAGCACCACAGTATTAGCCTAAGAAGGAAGGGCCAAATATCTGACTCACTGGCCACCCATGACAGACCCCATTAGGGCAGTTGAAAAGCAAGGCATGCATTTGTGTACCTACATTTCACAGAGGAGTTAAGTGAGCAGCTCGTACTTGAAGCCATGCTGATGGGGAGCATGTAACAGACTCACTATCTAAGAGGCCTGTATCTCTGATGGTAACTCTCACAGAGGATGTCAGATAAAGCCAGAGCAGTATGTTTAGTCAAGCCAGATAGTGAAATGGCGTGTGCAGTTCTTATTGGGCTGATCTTGCCGGAATTGCAGCAAATGTAGCTAGCTGGAGGGATGAAAGCGCTTGCTAACTCACCGCTGTACACTTAGGGCCTGGTTCTCTGTTACCTTACATATTCTTGGGCGCTTTACATCAGTGCAAAGTGAATTCAAAATGATACCAGATCAGAATGGCAACTATTTATATGCACTTTGCACTGATGTAAATAACTTCACAAGGCAGAGAGCAATGGAGAGTCAGGATGTTACTATTGATTTGGGATGGGAGATGCCATTTATTCTGGCTCAGGCAATTCTCCAAACTAAACTCCTGGAGGAGTGGGAGTGTTTTGGTCTCCTTGCCCTTGCAGAGATGGAGATGCTTTTGACTTGAGTGAAATTAAAGGCCAAATTCTCTGGCTCAAAGTTCGTAGTTATGCTGCTTTTGACTGTGATCTCTTCAACCCCAGAAAGTTAAGCAGGGTTAGATCAGAACAGGGGTTAGATGGGCGACACCCCGATTATGATTCTGTAAGTAGCATTCTTTCCTCTTAGCCAGCAGTGAACCAGTTCCCCTAGGCCCCGGGGTCACCATGTTGTTAGGTGTGCTGCTTTTCTAATTATCTGGATTATATGACATTTGTTTTAAAAGTTAATGATCCACTCAGACAGAATATTTGACTTGATGTTAAGAATCCTTGTTAGAATATAGCAATCTTTGATTAAGAATGTAAGAAACTATGGAGATTATTACATTTCCCAGATTGCACTTTATTGTAAGCTCTTTCCTGCAGGGAACAGCTTTTTGTTCTGTGTTTGTACAGCACCTAGCACAACGGGACTCTGATCTATGACTAGGGTTCCTAGGTGTTACCGCATTATAAATAAGAATTCATGCAGGGTTTTCAAAGCACTCAGTGTTTTCATACCTCTGCTCCTATAGAAAGTCAGTCATAAAACTCCCATTGACTTCCATGGCTGCAGAGTTAGACCAACACCAAGTGCCCTTGAAAATCCCATCTTACATTATTAAAATATTTTTTCATTTTTTCTTAAACTCTCTCTAGTGCACTTAATGCTCAGAATTGTTGCATGCCACTTGTTAAGTTCGTATCACTGTAAAATATTGTACTTGTCATTTGCCAGTCTTTTCTACTAGCTAGACATTATTGCTATACCAGAATATGAAGAAATAAAGGGATTCTTTATCCTTTTACTAAGCATGACTCAGGATCATTCTGAAAGATGAATAACTATAATAGCTTGGGTTTCATATTAGTGATGTCTAAATGATTTCCTGATCAAATTTGCTCAACTTATCTGTCTAAAGATTGATTGATTTTTTTTTCTGAGCCCTGCAGACTCTCACTTAGGACTCTGAGAGTCAAGCTGGGTTGTTTCTCATTCATGCCTCAGCACTGGTAATAAATCCTGCAGGTCCAATTCTGCCCTCGTGTACATGCCTGCGATGTATCTGTCTTCTAATTCTTTCTTGCATTACATTTGTGCAACACAGGGAAGTCAATGGGGTTGCACAGGTGTAAGTGAAGGGAAATTGTGGGTCCTGCAGTTGAAACTTTGTGCTGTCAAATCTTTAGCAGAAGCTCAAGAGTTTATCTTTCTGCAGCTATGTTGATTCTGTGCAGCGCACACAGTGCACTAAGATTGAAGTTACACAAAGATCCAGTGGTTAAAGTAAGACACCATTTTTACATAGTAATTTTTCTAAGTAGACCCACATTATGCATCATGCAATACAATGGCTAAGCATGCCATGTCCCCCTCTAATGGCTGGTCCAGATAAAAGATAAGAAGCTACTACCGCTACCAGTTGCTCCTTTAACTCAGGAGGTAGCTCAGTTTTGAAGCTGAAAATCCAGAGTTGTCTTTGCTAAAAAGTGTGATGGAGGGTAAGCTGGCTGCATTTTTGTTAGTCGTTGCATTTTTATTATTTTAACAACAAAAAAGGAAAATTTCATTATATTGATCTGTATTTTTTCACCATTTTGGGTACTTTATGGTAAGCATTTTTCATTTTTTTTTTTCAATTTTGATTTGAGTTTTTGGACTTTCGTGAGTAAAAAACAGGAAAAAATTCTACCATTTCCTCACCCTGTTCTTTGATCAATTCCAGGCATTACACAGACTTGATCCTCTTAAAAGATGGCATTGATACAGTAGTTTAGAGGCTTTATACTGTACTGACAAAAAGTTAACACAGATCATGCTTCTAACAGGTACAAACATTGACTGCAGAACAGAGCGGATTTGGAACAACAAATAAAACATCATCTCCTCTTTCCTGAACAGGTTAGTTAGGGTAACAAGCATGTTCTTGAATTTGTAATTCATCATTTTCTTTTTAACCTCTTCCTAATCTGGGTATATTTACTGAAACCCATGAGACTTAAAACCAATCAATCAGACCGAATGTGAAACATGAAAGGATTGTCAACTGGAGATTTAAAATTCAATGCAGTCTGCATTACCTCTTCGTTCTGCATTCACCTTTAACTGCCACATAAATTGTACAGCCTGCTCCAGAGTTAGAGCAACATAATGACAGGAGGAAGTAGAGGCAAGAGAACTTGAGGCCTGATCCTGCAGAGGCTTAAACATGTTTTCACATGTACCTTTGCAGGACCAGGAAATTAGGAATTACATGCAAGAAGAGATGGGAAAATCCAAGAGCACAGGGCATGAGAGCAGAAGCTGCAGAGGTTAAGGCTCTTGAGCCAATAGTATGTGTTAATGGGAGTGTTCGAGAACCAATGATTGGCAGGGGGTGGGGAGAAGGTGTGTGGGAGCGTGGGGGTGAATTCAGGGGACGGTCAGATATTTTATACCTCAACTTGTCTGAATCAGTTTTTTGCACCTATAGTCTCAAAATAGTTAGAAATGTTGAAATGGGCAATGTCTGAATAGTTCTGTCTCTCTCTCTTTTAAAACAAACCAATTATCCACCATAACGAGAATAGAAACAGAAGGTGGTAATTTTTTTACACTGCTTAATTGCCTCCCAAAGAGGGTAAAGCAGTTACTTAAAAAGACTATATCTTCATCTGCAATGTTGAAATAAAGCCTTTTGAGGATAACTTAAAAGGACAAGTGAAGATCCTTGGTTTATTAAGGAAAGCTGAGTCTAAATTAGCTACTAGCTTCAACAAAACTTGCCCATCATTATGCATTCCTTCTGTGTCATACTGAATAGTGCACATAGCATGGGTAGTCGTGAACAGATTCTACAAAACCTAGACAAAATATTGGGGAGCTGGCCTTTCAAAAGCAGTAGGGAACTTTTTCCAGGGGCAAAAGCATGTTTCAGTGATTAAGGTACTAGCTTAAAATTCAGGAGACCTGAGTGCTCTCCTCTGCTCCTCCACAGAATTTCTGTGTGACCTTAGCCTCTCTGGGTCTGTTTCCCATCTGTAAAATGAGGATGGTAGAACAGTGTTTGTCAAACTGGGGCCGCTGCTTGTGTAGGGAAAGCCCCTGGTGGGCCAGGTTGGTTTGTTTACCTGCCCCGTCCGCAGGTCCGGCCGATCGCAGCTCTCACTGGCCACAGTTCACCACTCTGGGCCAATGGGAGCTGCTGGAAGCGGCGGCCAGTACGTCCCTCGGCCCGCGCCGCTTCCAGCAGCTCCCATTGGCCCGGAGCAGCGAACTGCGGCCAGAGGGAGCCGCGATCGGCCGGACCTGCGGACGGGGCAGGTAAACAAACCAGCCCGGACCACCAGGGGCTTTCCCTACACAGGCGGCGGCCCCAGTTTGAGAAACACTGTGATAGAACTTCCCTACCTCATAGTTGTGTTATGTACATTAAAGATTTTGAGGCACTAGGGTATTTGGGTATAGAAGTACCTAAGGTCTTCTAACTGTAGCTCGCTTGCGCGCGCTCTCTCTCAAGCACTGCTTTCAGAATAGAGTTCTATGTAAAGCAACACAGGGCATTTCAAAGCTCAGACTCCAAAGGGTATAGTTTGACTCTCTTCTTTGCTGTGAGTGAGATGGAGGGACTAATTCCCTGGAAAAAGTCAAAAGAACCGTTTCTGTTTACATCAGCAGATAATTTTGGGCTGGAATGTTAGAATTAAAACATCAGTTCCCATTTATATGAATAGGAGGTGAAGGTTACCCAGGAATCTCTTGGTGCCTACTATTTGCAATTTGAAATCCCTTTGTTTCCTTCTTTTGAATGAGCATTTTAGAACTCTGTGCCTATTTGTGGACAGTGGGGCAAGCTCAAAAGTATATGCAATTGGGCTGATTTGGAATAACTAAAAGTGGGGCATCTGAACACAATTCATTTTGATTTAAAAAACTGTATCAATGGTCATGGAGAGTGATATATTGAGAACTCTAGAGGCAGGGCAATGTATCTACAGGAAAGATACAGCATGGGCACCAAAACTGCTAGATTCCTCTGCACAACTGTATGTAAGTGACTCAGTCCTGACCAAGATCCTGGTCCAGTAACTGCTGGACGTAATTTTGGGAAAATTTCCATTGACTGGAAGGGTCTTGGGATCAGAACTAGGGCTGGTCAAAAATATTAAATAAAAATAAACAAATAAATGCAACCAGCTCTAATTAAATCTTAAAATGATTCCCTCTAGGAACTGTCTCCATTCCCTAATTCAACCCTGGTCTGCTTCACTAAAGCGTATTATTCTACTCTAGAAAAAGTTTGCCAGCACAGCTATACTAGCAAACCTTTCTAATGTAGATACAGCTTTTATCCGTAAAAGAGTTCAGGGACCTAGTATAAGACCACGTCTACACTGGGAACACTTTGCCAGTGTAGGAATACCGGTCTAGTATACGGGCAAAGCGTTCCCAGTGTGATGCATCTTATATTGGTATAGCTGAGCAAAAAAAGCCATACCAGCAAAAGCTTAGTGCAGTTGATGTAAGCAGAGTCAGGATGAGCTCTACCCTGACATCTGGTGGTGAATTATGGCGAGTNACCCGGCCCTTGTTGCTGCCAACTTAGATGGGCAGAAGGGTTACATTAACAAAGACCAAACTACTGAGAAATGCTGACTGGCCAACAGGACTGGGCTGGAGAGATGGGGGACAGTTAATTGTCGTAAACAGCGTGGTTCCTAATGCACTTTTCAGTTTTATATTCCTTACTGCCAAGGCGCTCTCAGTAGGACCTTTATGCTTTCTTTCTCTTTCTCCTGATACAGCTGACTGACATGTGAACTGTGAGGCAGCAGAGTTTGGAGGATATGTGAACATAAAAAATTAAAGGAATAGTTTCCACCTTATGCATTCAAATACAAATATTGCCCCTTAATCATTTTTTTCAAATTATAGTTATGTGTAACATTTAATCAGAGTAGGATGTAGAGAAGGTATTTATTTTGGGGGGCTAAGTTAGGTTATCCTTTATTTTATATATTCTATCTCTGTTGCATAAAATAATGTTCAGTATTTCTAGGTGGTGCGGGGAATCATGCATGATTATTGTCAGAATAAAACAATTTTGTCATTTCTAGCAAGGCATAGTAATAAGTATGTTTTGTGATCTAACTTTTCCTAAGTGGCTAGTGATTTAGGATTTTTCAGTGTGAGTCTATCTCCCTTAGACCTATTTGGAAATTGCAACCTAAATGGGCTTTAGTTTTGGGGTGCCCAAATTAAGGCCCCTCAGAAAGGGTCTGATTTTCATAACTGTGGAGTGCACAATGAAAATGAAACCCTCTAAGTGTGACAAGTAGGGTACCTTCAAATCGCCTATTCTATTCTGTATGGGTTCTTATATTGCCCTCATCACTAGAAGCTGAGCGTCTTCTAGTAGTGAGATGAGCGATGTGACTAACGTGGTTTAAGCTCTGATCCTCTCTAGGGGGGAGGATTATGTGTTCAGTGTAGTGTTTTGTTTTGGTTATAGTAGAGACTGCAAGATGTGCACCTTGTACATGGAGTGGAAGGTGGTAATGTTTGGGATGGTGTTTAGTCTCTGTAAGAGTTCATCCCACTGTCTGGGATTGACCCCCAAGAGAGTTCTGTCTCCTGCACCGACAAGCTTTACCCTTGTGGTAGAAAGTTCCATTGTGCCTGAGAAGAGGAGTTTTTGATCACAGTCTTCATTCAGGAGCTTTAGGTGAGATCGTAGATATCCTGGGCCGAAACTATCAAATACCTTGAGGATAAGGACAGAGAGCTTGAACTTGATTAGCCACTTTTGAAAAATTAGGCCAATGAGTATGGTGGGTCTCAGTACAGTTTTTAATGTACAAGAATCCACAGCAGTAGTTATGCTAAGAGTGAAGAATCATGCATACATAAGATCCAAGGGGAATGCACATAATAGGTCCTTACCTAGGAATCAGATTTGTATAGTCTTTGCATTAAACCTTGCATGCCTTGCATCTTCCTTGAGTTATACTTGCATTTTTTTTTTTTGCTGGCATGGGAGACTCTGTAAACATACATTTTGGGTTGTCTTTTAGCTTGTTGAATTGCTACCTGATTAATCCTGCTCAAGAAACATAAAGTGAATTTGATAGATATTTTATATTTACCTCAACTGTTCTTGGGAGGGACTACAAGCCACCACCTAAGTTGCGCATTTGTTAATGCACATAAGCACGTGCATTGTTTTGAATGGGGCTATCAACATGCTGAAAACTAAACAAGTGCCAGTGTGTTTAGCACTCTGTAGTGTCAAATTCACTAAGAGTACAGGGAACGTAGGACTTGGGTTTTTCATTGGGTTTTGTCATTGACTTGCTATATGACTTTGGGAAAGCTACTTAATGTCTCTTTCTCAATTTAGCCATCTGTAAAATGGGGATGGTAATATTTATTAGACCTGGTTGGGACTCAGAATTTCCATTCCATAGGAAATTCTGACCATTTGAAATTTCCTTTCATCCCAAATCAGAGTGTAAAGTCAAAATTTCCCACAAACATAACCTTCAAAAAATTTCATTTGAGAAATATCAAAACATTTCATTTTGATAAGTTTGAAGTGTTGTGTTCTCACTTTTATATAATGTAACATAAGTCAAAACATTAGTCAAAATGAAGCGGAATGGCATCAAAATAAATAACTTCAATAATTTTTTGGCAAATTTCAACAACATTGATACATTCCTGTCAAATGTTTTGATTTCTTCAGACCATCGTTTTCCAACAGAATCGGGTTTCATTGGAATTTTTTTGACCTTCTCTAATATTAATCTACCTTGTAAGGATGTTATGAGATGTAGTTAATGAAGGTATTTTAAGTGCTTTGACATCCTTGGGATGAGTGATGCAATACAAGTGCAATGTGCTTTTCTTATCATTAGATTTTATATTCTGCATCTCTATTGCAAACACCCAGGATATGTTTTTCAGTCTTAGGTTTGTATGATCATTATATGCTATGTCAACATGGGGTGACTATTATTTTAGATAGTGTATGTCTTTTGAGTGCCTCCTATATAGTAAGTGCTTTCCGAGGCAGTGACTATCTCTGGTTGTCAATACATGGGACAACTATGTTTTTTCTATGATATCAACATTGCCAGCTGGGAACTGGACTGTGTCATTTATTTCACATCAGCCACAAAACAACCAGATAACTTAGAAACAGGATAGTTAGAAACAGAAGGGGGAGCTCTCACTGCACCATTTGAGAAGGGGAGCTGGGGGACCATTGATTTATCCAAGTCGGGTAGAGAATGGAGACCTCCACTTTGCTTTTTAGCATAGGAGGGGAGCTATGTTTCCATTCCTCCTTTCCCCTTAGTGCTTAAAGCTACTAATGACCTGGATTTGAACTGGAATCATAGAGGGTGAAAGGCTCTCTATATCTCATTACCAATCTCCTGAAGCACGCAGTTGCTTCCAAGGCAGATTTAAAACAAATCCTGACCCGGAGTCATCAGCCTCAGATTTAAGTTACTCTGCTGATAGATGCAATTTAAAGATTTTGCCCCACTCCACCCCACCTCATTCTTCCTTCAGTTATATAAATTCCAGCTAAATCTTCTGAAAGAAGATTATGAAATGGTAGATTCTAAACAATATGGATTCAAAAGAAAAGAAAAAGTAGATATTCTTATTCGTCTCCCCATCCCCCGTCCCCATGTCACAAAAGACGGTAACATCCTGAGGTTAATCTGCTTCTTCAAAGGAAGCTTCAAAACACAGTCCATCTTGCACAGGATAATATTTCCTTCTCCTTGGTATTAGTTATATCAGATGTCTAAAGCTGCTGTTGTATCAAATGTTTACTGCTATATTCCACCCTGAATTGCTTTCAAAATTATCATTGACTTAAGTGGGCTTTGAATCGAGTAAGATATTAACTGCATTTTTTTTCTACCTTGAATGATCAGTTACACTGGATTTACCCCCACTTTGCACTCCCCAAGTAAAGGGGACTTAATCTAACTAAGAATCAGGCTTTCCCTCCCCACACAGAATTCTTGTTCCCGTCTTTTGACTTTGGAGCAGGCTGTATGGCATTTATTAGTTAGCTTCTCCTGCAAAGTTTCTGCTCAAAACTCCCATTGACCTCAGTGGGAGTAGTGCATGATGAATGAGAGCAGAATATAGCCACCATGTCTACAGATCACTGCCATCTGGCACTGGATAGGCTGATGACTGCCTAGGGCTGCTGAGATCACTGAGACTAATAACTTTCACAAATACACCTGTCTCTATGGAACCTTGTCTTCACAACCCCACTTCGCTGTGTTTTGGTTTATACGCTCTTTGCATATTGTCTAAATCCTAGATTGTGAACTCTCTGGAGTAGGGGGATTGTCTTCTGCCATGTCTACTTTACAGGTGCTATGGTGCTGTAGCTATGCTGGTATAGCCCCTTAGTGTAGACAGAGACTACAGTGACAAAAGGAGTTTTTCAGTTGCTGTAGGAACTCCACCTCCCTGAGTCCAAGCATTCTTCCATCAGCTTAACTGTGTCTACAGTGAGGGTTCGGTTGGCATAACTATGGTGCTCAGGGGTGTGGATTTTTCATACCCCTAAGTGCCATAATTATGTCAGCCTATGTTTTAAGTGTACAACAGGCCTCTGTGTTGTTTACTTGGACAGTATCTAGAACAATGGGGCCCCAATTCCTGTTTTGTCTCTCTAGAAATGACACCAACCTGTATGGTCCAAATTAGGGGATTCCCTGGGATTTGTTCCAGTCTCCAAACCAGGAGGGAGGCCACTGAATGTATAAGGGTTACTTCTTCCCCCAACATTGAGTTATAGCCAAATTGTGTGGAATGTTCAGTGAAGTTCTATCAGACTTTATAGACCAATATTTTCAGAAGGGATTAGTGATTTGATGCGGCTTAGTTTTTGGATGGCCCAGCTTGAGACACCTTAAAGGAGCTTGATTTTCAGAGGGTGGGTGCTCAGCACCTTTTGAAAATTGGACTCCTTCAAGATGTCTCAAATTGTTCATAAAAAAAAATAGAAAACAATAAAAAGTAGGCTCCCCAAATCACTGGTAATTTTTGAAAATCTATGTAGTGTGTCTTCATTCATAGGTTTTAAAGCAAGGAGGGACCATTATAGACTCATAGACTCATAGACTTTAAGGTCAGAAGGGACCATTATGATCATCTGGTCTGACCCCCTGCATGCTGCAGGCCGCAAGACCCTTCCCTGGACTCTGCCATTGAAGTCCCCAATCCTGTGTTTTAGTGACTTCAATCGGCTGAGACCCGATCTCATCTTATAGATCTTCTCATCTGACAACATGTATAATACAGGCCATAGAATTTCACCCAATTATCCCTGTACTTAGCCTTATAACTTGTGTTTGATTTAAATCATCTCTTCCAGAAAGGCCATCCAGTCTGGATTTGAAGACTTCAAGAGACGCAAAATCCACTTTCCTGAGTAGTTTATTCCAATGGCTAATATTGTCAGTGTTAAAAATGTGCACCTTATTTCTAATGTGAATTTATCCCCCTCAAATTGAATCATATCCTCAGCAAAACATCCCTTTTCTGATGGCAAAAGGAAGGAGGACATGAGTAACATCAGTAAGGTTACCCAGTGAAGATCAGCACACAGCATGGCAGAGAGACATGTTTTTACAAAAAATCCTATGACTCCAATTCTAATAGGAAGCCATGTGGATGGACCCTAGTGTCTTCATTGACTCCCGTAAACCTCCACACCAGCCCATCCAGGCATTTCTCCTTGCCAGGAGCTAGGGTGACCAGATGTCCCGATTTAATAGGGACAGTCCCAGTTTTTGGGGCTTTGTCTTATATAGTCGCCTATTACCCCCCACCCTTGTCCCGATTTTTCACACTTGCTGTCTATAAGGTCTGAATTGTCTAATTTCTCACAAGTCTTGTGATGGAAGTGCATCTTGAGGAGCTATTGGAATGCTTAATCCAACTCCCGTTGAAATCCAGGGGTGTCTTTCCAATGACTGAGAGCTGAATTGGGGATTGAGGCCTTGATTCAGCAAAGTACGTAAGCATGTGCTTAAAACGTGCTTTAATTTGAATAGGACTCAAGCACATTTGCTTAAGTATTTTGCTGAATAGGGATGTACGTAGGCACATGCTTAAATTCATGCATGTGCTTTGCGGATTTGGGTCCCGAATGAGGAGAGGTTAGTGGCCTTATGTATTTATTTTTAATATGTTAGAAATAATATCGAACTACAGAGAAATGAAAGTGCATCTCTGTCTTTTGGGAATGGCTAATTTGTTTCTGTTACTAAACTAAATTTTCTCAAAATAAACCCTGTTTGGAAGATAAAAGCACTATCAAGAAGAAACATCAACTGTCAAAAAATACTAAATAATCCAAACCAGGAAGACAAAACTCCAAATAAATTTGTTTTTTAAATTCTTGCTTGGGCAGTGCTGGATTGAAAACTCTTGTGACTCTGGGTATGGTTTCTCTGTTATTTACACCAATTTTACATCAATATAATGCCTTTGTCTTCAAAAGAGTTATTCTCAATTTACAGTAGTGTAAATCAGAGGAGAATCAGGTCTATAATATAGTACTTGATTTATACACAGCATAAGCACTGGGCACTGCCAGCTTTATTCTCCCCTAGCCCCCTGTGAATCCCTGGCTTACAGGGACTACTTTAAGAGGTACATTAGCCTCCGTTCAGTCTTGGCCCATCTGCAGAGGCTAGCAACAAGGGGCCTAATTAGTGCTTGTGGCATTTTTGGTATGGATGCTGCTCCAATAGAAGTTGGACTGAGACCATCAGAATCATTTCAGTTAGGCCCCAAACCATGTGTGTTAATATTGTTTTGTGTTTAAATAAAAAAAAAGAAAAGAAAAAAGAAAAAAAAGCCCAGCAAACTGCAAAGGCCAACTGAGTACAAAATGAAATCCTCATTAGGATAATTAGCGTAAATCATTAATTTCTAGGTACCCCAGTTGGCCATATTTATTTTAAACAGATGCCACTGGTATGAGAGAGAATAGCCACAACATCTGCCATTGGGGTAGTGGGAGGGACAGGGTGATGGAAGGAGGACAGAGTGCTGTTTGCTACCCAGGGCTGTTTATATGTTCTGGCTCACGCAACGTGAAATCCCATTAAAATCAGCATAACTAATTCTCTTTTATGGCAGTAACAGTTCCTCGCCATTATCTTTGTTTGATAACTCCACTGCAGTAAGGGTACATGAATTGCTTGAAATGTCACTGGCATATCGTATGGGCAAAATCCTGCCTTACTGTACCTGAGTGTTCTGTGGGGATCACTAGAAGGTTTGATGGGGAAAATGTTCCCTAGTAACATCTTAGCTTGTTCATAGCCTCCTCCGTGACTAAAGGACCTCTTGTATTTTTTTTCCACGAATGGTTTCCATCACCACCCAGCTTCTTATATTTATCACAGCTGTTGTAGGCCCCAACTGAGTCTGGGGACACATTGTGCTAGGCACATATTAAAAGGCAGGTCTTAGGTCTTACCCCAAAGAGTTTTCAACCAAAATAGATAAGGTGGAAGGAGTAACAGAGAAGTGAAGTGATTTTCCCAAAGTCACACAGCAGGTCAGAGTGGACTAGAACCCTGGTTTTTGATTACTAGAGTAGTTCCCTATGCAGTAGACCACACCGCCTCTCGTACTTGCACTTTTCCCCATCTTCTGGATTGTTGTCCTCCCACCCCCTGGTCAATATTGTCTTTTTATCTGTTTTTGTACAGCACTCAGTGCAATGGGGCACTGGGCCTGATTGGTGCCTTTGGTGGTTGTTATAAATGAATTATTATTATTGACAACACCCCTCACCGTGGTTGGTACATTGATCCCAAACTAATGCTACTTCCATCAACAGGTGGGGGGATCATGCTCATGTGCCAAGGAGTGTTCTGTGAACCCCAAGTTTTGAAATAACTGTGGGGAAGGGGGCAGCATAGCCAGGCCCAAGTGGTGGGAAGTAGCTATGCAAGTCTACAGATTTGGTATAGACTGCAATCCTTTCTAGAAATCTTTTAATCGTTCTACAGATTTCTAAAGTAGGGGTATGATTCTAAATTAAATTCTGTAGGACTATTGACCAAGCAAAGTATATAAGGTAGCTCTCCAATATTTACTACCAGAAGGGCTTCATGCCATCGGAGGGGTGTTACGAGCACAACTTCCTGCTCCAGACCGTCATCCAGACGACCAGGAGAACGCGGAAGCAGTGCGCAGTAGCGTGGCTCGACCTGACCAACGCCTTCGGGTCCATCCCCCCCACCACATCTTCAAAACACTACAGGAGTTTGGGATGCCGCAGACCTTTCCCCACCTGATCCGGGAACTATACGAGGGCTGCAGCACCACCATCCGCTCGGTAGAAAGGGAGACCGCCGAGATACAGATCCGCAGAGGCGTGAAACAGGGTTGCCCCCTCAGCCCGATCATCTTCAACCTCGCCATGGAGCCGCTCCTGCGGGCGATCTCCGACGGTTTCGACCTGCATGGCGAGAGGGTGAGCGTCTTGGCCTACGCGGACGACCCGGTCCTGATCGCGGACGACCCCGAGAGACTCCAGGGCATGCTCGACACCATCGGGAGAGCCGTGGACTGGACGGGACTCCGCTTCAATGCCAAGAAGTGCGCGTTCCTCCACGTTGACGGGAGCAAGAGGGACTTGGTACTGACGATGGAGTTCCTCATCTAGGGCGAGTCCGTCGTTCCCCTGGCAGAGGGGCAGGCGTACCAGCACCTCGGCATGCCGACGGGCTTCCGCGTCCGGCAGACCCCCGAGGACACCATCTGGGAGATTCTGCAGGATGCCACCAAGATCGACGCATCCCTGCTGGCACCGTGGCAGAAAATCAACGCCCTCAACGCCTTCCTGATCCCCCGCATCGCCTTCGTCCTGAGAGGATCCGCTGTGGCAAAGGGGCCCCTCAATAAGGCAGACAACACCATCCGGCAGCTGGTCAAGAAATGGCTGTCCCTGCCCCAGAGAGCCAGCAACGAGCTTGTATACATCAAGCACAGGCACGGTGGTGCCAACGACCCCTGCATGGGAGACCTGTGCGACATCACGGTCGTCATGCACGCCTTCCGCCTCCTGACGTGTCCGGACTCCAAGGTGAAGAACGTTGCGACGACCGCCCTGCACGCTACCACCGAGAAATGAATCGGCAGACCTCCCTCCAACTGAGATGTGGCCACCTTTCTGAGCGGCTCCCTGGATGGCGAATTCACCCAGGACAGGGGCGATCTTGCCTCACTGTGGTCCTGCGCCCGCAACGCCACGCGCCGACTGGGGAAGCGACTGGGCTGCCGCTGGGAATGGAGCGAGGAACAGCAGGAGCTGGGAGTCCTGATACCGCGGATCGGAATGGAGGACAACACCATCGTCACCCCCGGAGCCAGAGGCATGCTGGAGAGATCCCTGAAGGCCGTCGTCCACGCACTCTACATGGACATCCTGAAGAAAAAAATGGACCAGGGTAAGGCCTTCAAAATGACCAGCAAGTGGGACTCCAGCAACCACTTCCTCCCCACGGGCAGCTTCATCCGGTTCGCTGACTGGCAGTTCATACACCGCGCCCGGCTGAATTGCATCCCCCTCAACGGAGCCATCCGCCACGGGAACTGGGACAAATGCTGCAGGAAGTGCGGGTATATTGCCGAAACCCTGCCCCACGTCCTATGCTGCTGCAAGCCCCATGCCAGAGTCTGGCAGCTGCGCCACAACTCCGTCCAGGACCGCCTAGTGAAGGCATCGACCCGCGCCTGGGAGAGGTCACCGTCAACCGCGCCGTCCCAGGCACCGACAGCCCACTGCACCCAGACATCGTCGTCACGGACGAGGTTGGAAAAAAGATCATCCTGGGTCGAAATAACAATTCCATTCGAGAACAGGACCCCGGCCTTCTGTGAAGCCTGAGCCCGCAAGCTTGAAAAGTATGCCCCCCTGGCTGACACCCTGCGGTCAAAGGGCTACGAGGTGCATACCGAAGCTCTGCTCGTTGGGGCCCTGGGTGCCTGGCATCCATGTAACGAACACGTGCTGAGGACCTGTGGGGTAGGCCGTCATTACACGTAGCTCATGAGACGCCTAATGGTCTCGGACACTATTCGTTGGTCTCGGGACATCTATACAGAGCACATCACCGCCCACCGCCAATACCGGGAGTGAACCAGGGAGACCTCGTGCACCCACAAGGGGGAAGAGACCTATAAACCCCCCCTGCTGGACTTTATCCCCTGAGCCCTGAACCCACCGAACCTAACTGAATCCCACCACGTGAGGGTCACCCCATCCCCATTACCCAGCCCACTTACTTATACCCATGAGTGTCTATACTTTCTGTATGAGTGATGGACCATCACCGCTTGTCGGCTGTATCTTGGTCCCGCCCACGTTTACCCCCCCATTGGGGACATTGCAGTCTGTATATATTATGTGTGCTGCCCAACACCAAAATACTAACATCCCCCTATACGCTGTATGTTACCCCCAATGACCAATACTGACGCTTCAAATTTTCTGTATTGTTTATTTTTCAAATATTATTTGTATTCCTGTAGAACGGAGAGGCCCCAATCAAGATCAGAGTCCTATTCTACTATGTGTTGCACATGGTAAGGGACAACCTCTGCCCTGACTAGCTTACAGTGTAAACGAAAGAAGGCATATTCTCCAGATTTTAGAGAGGGAGGACTTAGACGCAGAGAAATTAAATTACTTGTCCAAAGTCATGCAAGGACTCAGTAATTGAACCCAGATAGTTTCAGTCCCAGCTGAATGCCTTAGTCATCCTTGCATAAACCTCTGGCCAATGTGCTATGAACTACTTAGAGTTGCTTCCATCCTAACCAGTATTGTTCCCTTAGCATTCATTTGTTGAACTGAAGGAGAAATGCAGGACTCTCTTGTTCCTTTTCTAGAACTAGGTCTGGCCTGTGAATAATTTATCTTGCTGCAAGGGAGGAGGCATCAATAGGTCCCATTGGTCCAAAGTGTTTAAGCAAGGTGTACAAAGTTAAACTGTGCGGAAGATGAAATAGAATGCTTGGAAGGTTACAAAAATATATGGATGCTGGGAAGTTATTTATTGTATTATTTATGTTAAATACACTCCATTGTTTGTAGCAAACAAAAGTGATATTTCTTAAGGCTATAATGCTGTCTTAAACTCTTAAAAGACAAATAATCTTTGTTCTCTTACTTAGAATAATAAAGAAATGTTTTATTTAAAAGATTTAATACTTTGGCTTTTCATCCAGCCAGAGAAAATCATTGTCTTGAAGATTAAAAATACATAAATTACCTCCTTTCCCCATTCCTTGACTGCTTATTATGGATTGGCTGCCTCTTTCCCTTTCCTAATAGAAGTTACAGTCCTGAAGCCAGAAGCTTTTTGGCAAGACAAAGGCAGAGCTATCACAGCACGGAGAGAGGCAAATGTGAATGTCTTTAATTGGATGAGATCTTTTTTTTTTCCCATGGGGAAATAGACAATTTGCAATGTATCCTTCCCCCTGGATTTCATAGAAGAAGATAGCAGGCAGTCTGTAAAGTAATGTCTTGAAATGTTTCTGTCAGAAGACAAAGCTTTGTTTTATTTACTTTCCTTTTTTTCTTGAATGAGAGATGGAAGGATGGTCTGGTGGTTAAAGCACTTTTGGATTCAGTCCCTGGCTTTGCCATAGCTTCCCTGTGATACGTTATCCACCTGTTCTATAGATTGGGGCAGGGAGCATCTTTTTGTTTTGTTTTATTCTGTGCATGTAGTAAAGTGGGGTCTTGGTTCATGACTCAGGCTCCTACGAGCAGTTGTTACAAATGATGATAGAGCTGGTGTTTCTGTGGGAAATGTATGTTTTTGATTAATTTTTTTCAGGGTTTTGTTGAAAAAAGGAAAACTTGAAAACTAAAAATGTTGTTTGTTTTGGGCTGGATTTTTTTTCAGTTGTTGAAAACTGGAGGCTGGGGAGAACAGTTACTGACAACCCCCCCAAAAAAAATCTCCAAGAAAAAAATTGATGACAATTTAAAAGGTTTTGTTTTCATCAATTTTTTCCAAGCAGTTCTACCTTACTCAAGTTGTCATCCTTCTGTGCCTCACTTTCCCAACTGTATAATGAGGAGATATTTTCTTTCCCATATATTGTGTCTACTTTGTCTATTTAGATTGATAGCTCTTTGGGGCAGAGGCCATCTCTTATTATATGTCTGCAGAGTGCCTAGCACAATGGAACTGCAGGTCTGTAATACAGATAATTAACAACAGTGGAGATAGAGAGAAACCAAATGGCTTAAGTAGCGGTAAGAATAGCTACAGTTTTTAGAGGTAATTTAACAGGTTTTATTTTCTATTCGGTGCTGCTTTTAAAATCTTTCATTGTTACACAAGAGAAGAAGTATTGTAAATTTAATATGATCACATTCAGGAAAGAAGGTCTAAGTACTCTGTGTTGACCTGGAGATAAAATGTGTCAAACGGGACCTTTCAGCATCAGGATGTGATTAAAAAAAAAAAAGAGAGACCACAGGATGTAAATGAAATCTGTCTGCTCTAGATGAATAGTTAATGTGGCCTTCTTATTCACTGTTTATTAAAAGAGATGTGAAATGTAGCCACAATTAAGTCTTCGTACTGTTGTATTTGTATGAATCCCAGTCCTTTCAATGTCCCTAAATGAGGGGGTTACGGTATCATGTGATCTGTTGAAGAAGGTTAGCAGCACTTCCCAGCAGGAGCACGTGGGACTAATGTTTTGTGATCTGTATTGGCTACCTATTGGTTTCTAGGTGGAGTGTAAGATGGTGGTTTTAATTCCTAGAGCCCAAAGAGACAGATTTTCCAAATAGCTTGTGTCATGCTTATCACTGACTACAACTCACATAGGTGTTTGGGCCTTGACTTTCTCCTGGGGTGGAATTCTGCTATTTGCCTAGCTGGGTTACAGTCCCCGTTAATCAACTTTGATTAACTCAATGGGTTCCAACTGACCCTGCAAAGGTTACTCTTTGGGAACCTTTGACAGCAGTTGATTAAAGTGACTCAAACAAAGCATTATTCATCCCTCAATATACAAAGCCTTTGGCGAAAAGGGCACCCACAGTAAAAGACCTATACTGATGTGTATTGTACCATCAGTAAAAGACATGGATATTCCTTACACCTTTGTAAGTTCTCCTCAACCCACCTAACTCCATCTCTATCAGTGTGTAGCAGCTGCTCCTGCTCACAGCATCTGTGTGTCTTAGTCAGACTGTTCTTTTTTTTTCATGTTCTGGCTAGCCAGTCTGATCACTTCTCCTCCCTTTCTGCCAGGGGCACCTTTTTAATGAGTCAAGGTCTTTTGATTTCTGGCTTAATTTAGCTTTGGGAAGAGTAAAATATCCCAGCTTGAATGGAGCCAGTGAGATGAAATTCTCTCACCAACTGATGGTCCAGCCATTGTTGTCTTAACTCCTTGTTTTACCTTCCCTGCTTGGTTTTATCACAAGTCCTTTACAGCCTCCTTTGATTTAACTCTGTGTGTTCAGTCAGGCAACAATATTGTACTAAGAAAGTGAGGAACACAAAATATTCATAATAGATAATAGATGTTTCCCCATTCATCACAGCTCAGCTCCTATTTTAGGCATTTAAATTAAGTGACCAGATTTTCAAAAGAGAAAATGAGCTTCCAATGGGGATTGGCCCTAAATGACTTGAGATCAGCCTTACTTGAGAGACTACCTCTCTCCCGGTGCCAAACTTCACAATCTTGAAGAGCAAAGATTCAAAAGGGGTGCAGCTGAATCAGAGCATTATCCTTACACTTTTGAACCAGCTTCCCCGACTTTGTCTGTGCAATGATATATGTTAACTTGCAGTATATTAAGCGGTCAGGTATCTCTCTGTGAGCAATAGATTTCCACACAAGATGTGGTCCCTGGTAAACAATATGAGACAAAGCTGGGACTCAAGATGTGTGGATGCCTAATTGTTTTTATACTCTTCTTTAAGAAGGATTGTGATTCCATATATCTTGACAATCCACAACATTCTACATTTCTCGACCTGCCTGGTATGTTGCCAAGTGTATATATTTACTATGTTTTTTTTAAGAAAATGAGGGTTGAAACTTGTCTGAGGATGGAAAATTTTGTGGCTCTGTCAAAGGTGCATAGAGTCTTAAGAGAAATGCCTTCTTGTTTAATATTTTATAAACTGATATAAATAAATATACAATCTGTGTCGCTTCTGAAGTTATTAAATGCTTTTACATAATCAGCCCTATGACCACAGTGACAACAGTTGCATTCTCAATTCAGATAAATTGCTGACATCAATGGAGCTATGCTGATTTAGGCCAGCCCTCGATGTGAAATGGATCACTGTTCTGTGACTGTCAGAAATTAATCAGCTTCTAGTGGATAGCTGTTTACATAGAAAACTCCTATCAATGGCAAAGAGTTCAAGGACTAAAAAGACTGAATAATATATCAGATTGTTGACTCCTTCCTTGGTTAGAAGAGAGCCCTTTTGTATTCAGGTAACAACACAGATTCCTCATTCCTTCTCTCCATAAGCATATGCACCATGAGACATTAATCAGAACCTAAGGAGGCAAAGTATTTGTGGGAGGACCTTGTTAAAATACAGGTAGATTGTGTGGGGAGGGATAGCTCAGTGGTTTGTGAGTTAAACCCAGGGTTGTGAGTTCAATTCTTGAGGGGGCCACTTAAGGATCCGGGGCAAAATCAGTACTTGGTCCTGCTAGTGAAAGCAGGGGGCTGGACTTGACGACCTTTTGGGGTCCCTTCCAGTTGTATGAGATAGGTATATCTCCACATATCTGCATCTTTGGTGAATAACTTGGTAACTCTCTAGAATTGTTAACTTGGTGCCTTTCTTGAGCACTAAGAATGTGGTCCAGCAAAGCACTTAACTCTGAGCATAGTTCCCTTGCCTTTAACGGGACTACATATGTGCTTAGAGTTAAAAACATGTATAAACGCTTTGTCGGACAGGAGTCTATATTTAGGGGACTGATCCAAAGCCCATTCAAGTCCATGGAGAGACTCCCATTGGCTTTGGAACAGGCCCTAAAAGAATGTTTAGAGGCATTTACTTAGCTATCATTTGTTCCTGCAGTCACAGTCCAGACCGCTTCATGTCAAAGCATTCCATTATCCAATCCATGTAGCTACAAGAATTAAAAAAAAAAAAAAAATCATTCCTTCACAGAAGAGCCCTTTCCTGCTCCGGATCAAGATCCTTCTAGCATTGGCAAAGCAATCAGTGTAATTCTTCTCCAGCATAGATTATGACATAAAAGCAAGAAAACAAGCAGCATTGATTGCTTTTGTAATAAGATGACAAGTTTGCTTTGATCACCGCTTTCAGAGGTGATGAAAATGCCCTTTTCACTTTTTTTTCATTTGATGGTACATCAATATATGTCTCTAATTCTTTTGAACACACTGCAGGTTTTTCTCTATTTTGACCTCTAGGAAGGCAAGTAGGTGGGTGGGGAAAATATGTCTGCCATCCAAAACCAGTGCCACTCCTACTTGTGCCCCAAACCCTCCCCTATCCAGTTGCATTTATTTTAATTATGTATACATTCTGTTAAAATGCAGCTGGACCAGGGGAATTGGTTCAAGGATGTCAGTTCCTGGTGCTGTAGTCATCTGTATGTCTGATTATTTCTCCATGGTCAGACAATGGTTCTATCTACTTTGGGTAATGTACTATCTGAGCACTTTGCCATCTTTTATGTATTTATCCTTGCACAACATCCCTAGGAGGTAGGGGAGTGCTATTATTTACAGATAAGGAACTGATCAACGGAGAGGCTAAGTGATTTGTCCAAGGTCACACTGGAAATCTGTGGCAGAGCAGGGACATTAACTCAGGTCTTCCATGTCCTAGGCTAATTGCACTAGTTACTACTTTGCAGAAAAAATGGCTACTCAGTAGGCACTGCTGCAACAGTGTTTTCCACCTGAAGCCAAGCTGTGAACAACTCCTTCCAGCTGTAGTTCACATGCTGAAACTTCACAGAAGGTGTAAAGAGGGGAAGATCAGAGGTGCCTTGAACCACTGAACTTGCCCACCCACAGATAAACCTTTATAACAGTTCACTTTGAAAAGCCTGCATTTCGGACACAAGTCTGAGTGGGAACATACCTCTTAATAGGCTCAAAGTGAATCTTAGCCTGAAGTAAAGGTTAAAATATTTCAGAGCTCCAAGGTATCTGACCATTGGTTCCAGCAGAGCTGCTGAAAGAAAATGTCATGTTCAAGGAGACCAAGGTGCCATAAGCACATACTGAATGTTGTATATTTTGTGTATGTGTATATGAAGTCAGGACAAGGTGATCCAGAGGCCAGACTAGTGACATCAGTAGAAAGATAACTAAGAGGAGAAGGAAGGAGCAGGCAATTTTAACTCAGCTCAGGAAAAATTCTCTTCCGCCCTCCTTTAAAAGACAGAGGGATAGAGCAGAATGGGTGCTAATTTCTTTCAGCACTTTCATTTTGTTCCTAATGTGTCAGGGGTGATTATTAGAAGATGTAGTGACAAAATAACTCCCCCTAATACTGTGAGGATATATAAGGAGAGAAGGGATGGGAAAGGCAAAATAGGTGTTTCTAGTGATTTTTCCCTTTTCTCGGTTGACTTTCACAGACACTTACTTTTTGCAGGACTGTTGGCCATTACAAAGGGTTTGTACATTGGCTCCGAGGAGGTTGGGATTGCATGCCATGCAAATGGAAAGTAAGTCTGTGGTCTCTAGTTTTGGGATAATCTCCATTGGTCTTAATCATTTGTAATCACTGCTGTATCCCATGCTCCTGTTTGTGCAGATCGTAAAACCACCCTACAGTTTGTAAAACTGATAATTAAGGGATTTGCCAGCCTGTTTGGATGAAGAAAGAACTGGCTTGAACTCTTACTGAAAATTCTTACTTATATCCAGAGTGGTCTTTTTGTTTATGTTAAAAATAATAGGATAACTTCCCCCCACCATTATGTTTCATTTTCATGCAACAGGATTGTTGCTTCCCATTATTTTCCTATGACCAAATACAGAAGCCCCAAAATACCATGCAAAATACTTCACATGAAGCCCAGCTCTTCAGACTCGAGGTTCAAATAAGCATCCAGATCTTTGGATGTATATCCACACTGAAGCTCTATCCAGACCCTTCTGTAGTTAATCCATCAAGTGGCATTTTCAAAGATGGTTGTTGAACTTCCCTCCTGTTGAAATCAGTGAGAGATCTACCATTAACTTCAGTGGGAACAGAGTTAAGCTAATATGGACTGCTTTTGAAAATCTAGTGTTGCCAGTTTTCATGATTTTATTGCTTGTCTTGCATATTCAGTGAGTGTGTGTTTGTTGGTTTTTGTAAAACCCTAGGTCCTGGAATCATGTGATTATACGAGAATGTCAGCTTTCATTTTTTAAGCAAGTTTCTAGTCCTTATAGTTGCAGAGAGAAAAGCCTAAAAATGTGATACCTAAAGGCTCACAGAACACAAGGCAAATAAAAAAATCCCCAAGTATATTATCCTTTAAAATATAAAATATAAAGGGGGGCTGATTAATGATTTTTGCACACTTGGGGTCGGCAAGATTGTAAATTCCACCCATAAATATAACACATTGGCCAGGGAAGCTGAGTTGCATTAACAGGCCGGTGTGAAGGAAGTCTGGCTAACACTAGTGCTGAAAGCTCACTTTCATGAACAATGCACTCACTCTGATGGACATATCTTTTGAAGAAACGAAACAAGAAGGAAGCTGAAGTTGTTGGAGAACATTTTTGTTTTTAACATAATGAAAGCAGCAGCCTCTCTCACGAGGCATTTTTTTCCCCAAGCTTTGTTGACAAGAATTTCAAAAAGTAACTTGTGAAACTTTAAAAACAGAGCAAAGATGCAGCTTATTGTATATCAGTTGCTCTACAAAACTTTGTCTGCTGCAGGGATGTTGAGATGAAAAAGGTTAGCAATTGATGCAGCTGAACAGTGTTACAAGAAAAATAACCCAGTTATGTCTAGAATATTCAGATCATTAACAAGTTCTAAATTGCTAAGAGATAGCAGTGTGATCTAGTGGATAATGTAAGGGACTGGCTTTAATTGTGTTCATAGAATCATTCCTGACTCCATTACTATGACTTTTAACATGTCCCTTAATCTCTTGAGTTTCCCCATCTACAAAATTAGCTTAATATTTGGTCCCTCTTGGGCCCTCTGTCGACTAGGAAAATGAGGTGTGATGGATAAAGTGCCAATTAACAAGTTTTAAAATTCAATTTATCACCTAGTGTAGACAAAAGTGGTGGAGTTGAAAATGTGTAAGATGGTCATAGTTAATGCTTGGTGTTTGTTTATGCATTAATGAAGATGTATTGTTCAACATGTTTGCAGAATAAATATACTTCATTCTCCTAGTCTAGACAGTGCCTTGCAGTGCGTGTTGGATGGAATTCATTAAAGGCCAAATTCTGCTACCATTACTGTCATTGAATAGTATTTTGCCCTGGAATTCAAATCCTGTTGGAGCTAATTGACCTTCATCTTAATCATACTTTGCCAAGAAAATGATGAATTCAAGTGTCTCAGGTGAGACAGCTTCCCCATCTCAGGTCTGCTGGCTCTGAAAATTCCAACCATCTCTAGCTACATTTTCATGGTCCGTTTTCTTACTGGGTCTGAGTAAATCAAAGCATTATCTCCTTGATGAGGATACCCAAATGCGATATGTTGCTATGCCCATACTTGAATATGAAGACATCCTTTATTGTTGCAAAGAGCTATGAAATGTCAAAGAGCTTGTGAACTCCACCTGGCTTTGTCGTATGAACACTATTGAGGCTAGAGGCACTTTGTCATTAATTATTCATAATAGTTATTATTAATAATAATAAAATTATTGCCCATAACCTGAGGGCTTTGCAGTACAGAGTGCAATGAATTGCTATGTGGCAAGTTGGCTGTGATTGTCCAAGTAGCCCAAGGGAATTAGGCACACAAATCCTGGTGACATTCAACAAGATTAGGTCACCTCATCCCTTTATCCTCCTTCAAAAATCTCAGCAATCATTATTAAAACTCAATGATTTATAGAACATCTTTCATCTCAAAGTGCCTTATCAACAAATGATATACACACTCTGCATTGGGATTGCTTCACCGCCCTATGAATATCCACCATCTTCGGAGTTAAAAGTGAGAGCTCTTCTATCAGAGCAAAGGACAACTCTACAAGGGCTTAAGAAGAAAACTGAAAAGGCAGAGGGGAATTTAGGAAGATGATATTAACTCAAGCTAGAAATAGGCAAGGAGACCAGGTAGTAACATCCCTACCCTTACAATTAATTATCCATGGGATCTTTAATTATCACAGCTCATCAGGACACCCATGTGGTAGCTTATGCAAAAAACAGTATCTCCAGCAGCCCAGTATCTCCTAGCACCATATTGGAGTGTTCATTCAATGCTGAAGCAGAAGTTGAGGGTGCCATTTGTTGAACACAGTCATTGTATCACCACTTCTTGCCAAGCCTGAGCCAGCCTACTGCCACTTAGCTTGTGAAATCTGACAGGAAGGCAGCAGGTAACAAAATTGCTGTGTTCTAACAGAGCAGCTTTCACAATAGGATCTCCGTGAGTTTTATAAACACTGATTGACCTAGTGGTTTTAACTAAAGACGCTTGCAGACCACAAAATTCTGAAAGCTTGTTAGCTTGAAATTGTGCTTAGAGGGTCAGAGCCTCAGCTGATGTAAATCAGCATAGTTCCACTGAAGTCCAAGGAGCTTTGAGGCAGTCTCTCAAAAAGATGTTAAGGAGCTTGATGCCATGCCAAAGAGTGGCAGGTCTTTGAAAGATGCTACATGCTCTTTCCAAATTTATTTGACTCTAGGGCATAATAGATCTGAGATCTTTAGTGGAATTGCTGTGTTTGGGATTCCTTTGAAATCTAAATTTTGGCTTGGATTTTGCAAGATTTCCAAGATTTATGATGGGGATTCCACAACCTCCTTTGGTAACCTTCAGCACAGGACTAGATGGCCTCCTGAGGTTCCTTCCAGCCCTACCTTTCTATGAGTCTGTGGTGCTGAGGTGGGAGGAGAATAGGTGAGCGTAGTACTGGCAAAGTCCCCAGACACTACTCGGAAACACTCACTTTTACAGGGTGTGGCACTGTGTGGTCTCCATGTATTCCTGTTGTGCTGTTGAGGTGGACCACCGCAATTGCCTGTTTGGAAGATTATGGTCTTCCACTCGTAAGGACCAAGGGGGCGAGAAGAGGCTGCTTATGTTCTCCCTCCCCAGTCGTCATGTGCTGGGAGGTCAAGAACTAGGAGTCTGCAGCAGGGCAAAAAGTGAGAGAGAAAAGGCTCCTTCTGGCCAGCATCCCCCACTGCATACACCTGTGCACAGCAAGGCACATTCTACCCATTAGGATGATACTAAGTGCAGGGATTCCAAGCTATTTCCTCTCCATTAGGTCTGAGCTGAGAGGAAGGACGGTCTCGAGCTCAGCAGATCTGCAACAATTCAGGTCAAACTTTGTGATGCTTCGGGCAAGATATTAAATCTCTCTGTGCCTCAGTTTCCCATCTGTTTAAAAAAGGGGGATATAACTTCTTTTCCTTTGTGTTGTATACTTAGACTGTGAACTTCTCATGGCAGGGACTAGCTCTTACTATGTGCCTATTACTATGGGGCCCTGATCTCAGTTGTAGTTTCTAGGTGCTACAACAAAACAAATAATAATAGCAGGTAATTACTCTATAAAGAACTGATTTCCCATCCCTGTTCTTTTTGAAATGCCCTGTATGCAAACCTTAGATATTCAGTAGTGCCACTGTGCTTGTTCATATTTCTTTGGGTCCTGTTTCTGAACTCTCACCAACTTTTCCCCAATGTAACTCTTTACTTCAGTCAATTTACTCCAGTTTTACACAGGTGCAAGTGGAATCAGAATCAGGCACCCAGCCATCAGCTTTTTTAATTACCACAACTGATCTATTGGTCTCTCTTATTTTAAACACAGAGGAACAAACTCTTTTATTTATTTATTTTAAATCTTTAATGAAGATTTCAGAAAGAAATAAAAAGGTTTTGGCCCCACAAGTGAGCCAGATCTCCAATTCTTCCTGAAATGTTGAGCTTTTCTTTTGAAACCATGCAAAATTCTTCTCTCACACTCACACCTCCTGCAGACACTGCACTACACTAGGTACTTTAGGGTGGCCATTTGTTGTGCCTGACCATTGACTAGATGATTTACAGCACTTCCTCTGACAGCCATTTTTTTATTTAATTGACCGTTAACTATTTTTCATGTTGTACAAGGTTACTGCCAGAGGAGAGGAAAAAGGGACCGGCATTGAGGATCCTTTTTCAGTTTAAGAGTGAGGGGAGAAGAGACTGTGCTGTGAATTTGATTCTGAGGTGGTGGTGGTGGTGGGGGAATTCTAGTTGAAATTCAGGCATTTGTTTTGTGTTCATGTCACACGTTGTTTCTGCCACAGTTGCTCTCCTCCTTCCCCCCACTGAGCAGCAAACTAAATAAAAGGAGCTTGTGTAAGATTCTGCTCTGTTGGCCAAGTTCTGTTCCAGTGCCAAATGTCTTAAAGGTGCAGCAGCTTTTTGGTGAAATCTTATAAGCAATAGCTGTACCACTCCCAGTGCTCAGATGTACCATCTCTTTCTATCCCTGGAATTTTTATCTGTCAGCAAGCATTTGACTGAGACTGAAATGCACAATGACTGCTTAGAGAGTACTGTAATTTCACTGAATGTGCAGACAAGGAGTAGCCAGTGTTGAAGCGATCAGACTGGGGAGGCACAATGGTTGGGCGAGGTAAGACCACGGTAGAATAGAAGCTCTTTATCAGCATTCAGCCTGAATTCCGAGAGCCTACGTTGCCTAAGAGCCGAGTGCAGAATGATTCGCATGGAATGATGTAAGAACGAGCCACTTGCAACCCTTCTCCAGTCTCTCTCCCGGGGGTGCACTCTGATAAATCCCGAACGCTCTTTCAGCAGGGGCTGAATTTTATGCTGTGTCTTTTGCAGCAGTGAGTACATTGTTGGACATCACCACAACATGATAATAACATGTAATGTTTTCAGATGTGCTCAAGTTCCATTTTCAAAAGTGACTGACATGTCTACCACTGAAAGTCATTGGGACTCCAGTCCCTAAGTCACTTAAGCTCTTCTGAAAATTTTACTTGGTATCTTTGATCCCCATCCATTGATCCAGTTATATTGTCTAGTGGTTAGAGCCAGGGAATTAGTCACATTCCCTGGGTTCTGTTCCTGACGATACCAGTGAGTTAGACAGCCTTGGGCAAGCTATTTGACTTCTCTGTGCCTCATCTGTAAAACAGGTTCCATATAGGTATTATACCTAACTAGCAGGTACGTGGAGGACAAGGATCACCTCCATCAAAATCAACAGCTCTCACCACTGGAACAAATTACTTTTTACTCGTCAAAGGACAAAGTTACATTTGTAAATAAAGGGACCCACATTTAAAATGTGCTTCAGTTCAACTCGGTACTAATCCTGTCTTCAGTAGAACGCCCTCTGACAAACTGCTTCAGTTGCATTGCTATCTGGTCAGAGAACTTATCAATACGAGGTATTTTTATGTAATAATGTTATCATTTCTCCTGCAATCCTTTTCTTACATAAAAAGCCTTCTCTTTCTCTTTTGTTGACTAAAGAAAATTGACTTAATGAGAAGGGTGGCTTTGCAGTAAAGGCACTGGAGTGGGACAGAGGAAATCTCTCTGTAAAGCCTGGTGCACTCTCAGACTTTGTGACCTTCAGGAAGTCAGTTAGGAGCAGGTTTTTCCTATTGTTCAACACCTACAACTGGGATCAGATTTTGGCACCAAATATTGGCCAGATTTTCATATCTGCTCAGTACACAGCAGATGTGGAGATCACTTCTGAAAGATCACCATACGCAGCAAATAGCACAGAGCTTTTTCAACTATGGATGATGAGAGCTAAGTTCACCCTACCGGGACCTGAACCTGTGGTTCTAGAGAATCGAAGCATTTCAGAACCAATGCTTATACCCGCTTTGGCTTATGATGTTGCTTTACAGCTAACTTATGCTTAGTGTCAGTGATGACTATGGTGTTCATAGATTCTAGGCCTGGGGACCTCAAGAGGTCATTGAGTCCAGTCCCCAGCCCTCATGGCAGGGCCAAATACTGTCTACTGTTTTCACCTTGGGTTGGAGATGAAATATTTTCATTGAGTATGGATCTCATTTGCTCATGAGTTTTCTCAAATTTTCAATTAGTGTTAAAAGTTAAAACACACTCACCAAAGTGTATTTTTGTGGCAACATTTGCTAAGTGTAATCACTCTCTCCCATGTCCCTGATGTCTAGTACTATCAAAAACCATGTGTACAGCAACGTCTAATTCTATCAGTTCACCTCACTATTTGCCTGCTGCAATGACAATGGAGCAGAATTGCACTTAAATACAATAATATCAAGTGGGGGAAAAAACACTATATTCTGATTGAATAAAAGAACAAGATTCAAAGGAGAGCAGCTATTGCTAATAGGAAAAAAAATAAACATGGTATTTGGAGGTAAGAGACATATCATATTTCATATATTTTTATAGAATATAATGAAGCATTTAGTAATAGCAGTACTGACAAAATTCTTACTCCCTAGCAGGGTTTTGAGGGGATGCCACTTCAAATTCATCCTTCTTGTATACCAACTGCATTAGTATTCTTCACCCACATCAACCCAGCCATCATCAGCTTGGCATGCTAATTAGTATTGTCCCTCTCCTTCTTTTTCTTCTTTTTTTCTTTCTTCCCATTTGCTTTCTAACACTGCCATCCACTACTATATGGTTTATATCTTCTTAGCCATTATGCTGACAAGCCAGGGCAGCACCTGCCACTTTTGATAAACTGTCAGATTATTTTTGGAAAGTCCACATATGCTTTTCTGGAGCTACAATTTAGCGCTATGATAATCTACTAAATTGTTTTCTGTGCTATGCCAGCTCTTTAGTTGGGCTGCTCTTTTTAAGGCATTAAATCCCCAGATTAAAATTGTGTCCAGCAAATCTTAGGCAACACTCCACTCCACTCCACAATGAGACAGGGATTTATTTTAGAGCTCACTGTTTATGAACTGTAGGATGAAACAGTGCCTCAGATTACATCTATCTATGGTGCGTGCAGGCATGCATATGGCGTATAAAATATAACCTGTTTTACATCCACAGGCACATTTTTATATTTAAACAATAGTAAAAATAAAACACCTGTATAATAAGCTCTAGGCAATTAATTAACCTTACAACAACATAATTATTAACTGACAATCTTACAACAAAGTAATTACTACCAAGCATATCTTTTACGAGAATACCTCATAAACTCACATATCTACAATATTAAATTTAAAAAATGTGGATAGACAATGGATATCTACATTCCTATCGATAGTTCTATTTTGTACTGTGTAAAGAAATATGTACTCCCAACAGGCATGTTATTAGGTTTGGCAGAATTCAATTTTTTCATAATTTTGGTGGATAATACTGAGGGTTTTTTAGTATTTTTTTAAGCTTTTTATGTATTTAAATTTTACAGTTGTGGGAAAGCTTGGGAGGATCAGACAGTAGCAAGGTTAGACAATAATTAACGACAATAGACACTGAGAGACAAAATTTAAAGCTGAATAATGATTAACACACATTGTGAATGTCACGTTCCATCTATCTATCTATCTATCTAATCCCTAAATCAAACTCTAATTCTAAAGCAACAATTTTTAAAAACTAACAGTCTGTAAATTTTGAATATTATCAGTGGAAATTTTTTTTTCATTGGTTTGTGTGTTTATGGAGAGACTGACAGTTAGCAACATTTACTGATACAAAATCTAGTCCTTCCAAGCCTACATATTATACACTATATTTTATAGGTGGGTTGGCCCTAAATTTCCCCAGGTTTTATGCTGTAGGATTTAAAAAACCAAAACAAACACACACCTTTGGAATATTCAGAGTTTGGGAGACATGAGGAACTGGGTAGCAGATTTTAAAGAATCTTCATTTTGGTTAGTCCAAGAGTGTAGTAAAGTAATGCCAGCTGGCTTCAAAATGTTTGTACACCAAGTGCTCGATCCTACAAGCATTCTGGCCCTGATCCTGCAAAGCACTTGAATGTTTCCATGTCCTTAAAGTTCAGCATGTGGTAAAATGCTTTGTAGGATTGGGGTCAGAGTGCTCAGCTTTTCAAGACTGAGCCCCAGATTTCACACTAAGGGGCCAACTCTGCACCCTTCTAAATCACTGGTGGCAAGATCCAGCCCCATTTCTGCCGAGCAGGCAGTTTTAAAGGAATTCCACAAGCTGAAGTTGAACTGAATTTTAGTTGATAAATTTGCTTAACTGAAGTTCGGTGGTTTTATGTATACAATACTGTAACAAGTCAATGGTGTTTGACCGAACTCCCCACCTCTTAGTAGGTGCTGGTTCCAATGGGAAAGGGTTCTGCTGCTCATTACCCCATGTGGCTATAAGAGAACAGGCAGTGACTCTTTGGAAAGAGAGGATCTAGTGTGTGGGCTGAGCAGAGCTGAGAGGGGAAATTCTGGAGCAGCCAAACTTAAGATTCTCGTATTTGTCAACAAAGAGCTGAGTCTAGATTTTGCATAGTGTGTGGCTTGTGTTAGTAGAGCAGATTCATCAAGATAGTACAATAGAGATCAGAACTCTGACCCCCATATAAAATCACAGAAGTTAGGATCTGAAGTTTTTTGATGGCTCTGACTTTATCAAATTGTGTAACAATTTTTCATCTATTGTACATTTCTGTCTACTCATTTAGTGCTACAGAACATGCAAATATCTTGAAAGACTTGGGTTTTTTTTAATAGCATTAGGCATAAGCTTTCATTTGATTCATTTCATGGAGGGAAGGGAAATGGCTGACCTAAATAGAAAGACTAACTTTGATCTTTCAAAGATTGAGCTGTTAGCAAAAATTAATAAAAAAAATTTACACGTGCAGCATCCTTCCAGAGATTAAAATATATCTTTTAATCAAAGAATCTCAGTGCAGAAGAAAATAGAAAGCTAATTTCCTAAAAGGTTGTGCTTTTATGAAAAGAGGTCGACCATTTTAAAATTAAGTAGGTAGGAGTTTAATGAGGTCATTAGAGTCTTTAGAACTGAAGCTGTTCTACCCTGTATGGTCATGGAGTCTAATTTCACAGTCTAAGTAGCGTTGGAGTGGTCACTACATGGCTGGTGACTCTACCAAGGAGCAGTTATATGTGACTGACAGAATTGTGGGAGATTCAGCAGATGACATTCTTCCTTTCCAGTCAGTACTCCAAGATGATGGATGGTCTTGTGTTGAAGGCATTTACTGTAACTCAGGAGATCTGAATTCAGTTCCAAGCTTAGTGATTAGCTACCTGCATCATCTTGGGCAAGTCACTCGTGAGATTTTGGAAAAAAAACAGGGTCCTAAATTTAGGACCCAAAATTCATATTTAGGTTCCTAAATCCATGGCCAAATTTTCAAAAGTGCCGAGTACCCAGCAGTTCCCATTGAAATGAGTGAATGCTCAGCACTTTTGAAAATCAGGCCACTTATTATGAGCATAAATATTAATTTAGGAGCCTGAAGTTAGATTATTTCCTCCTGAAAAAAAGTTGGTCTTATTCTCTCTGTGCCTAAGTTCTCCATCTGTATATTGGGTAGTATCATTTCCTTTCTCCCATCCTTTATCATATCTATTTAAATTGGAAGGTCTTTGGGGCAGGGACTGTCAATTACTACTTATATGCAGCACCTAGCACTATTGGCCTCAGCTTCAACTGGGGCCTTTAGAAGGTCTTATAATACTGAAAGTTATAGTTATAAAATGGTTGTAATACCCTGGTAGCAGAAGGCTTAAATAGTTGAAGTTAATTTAATGCACTGGGGTCCTTGGATGAAGGGCATGATATAAATACAAAGTATTATTTATTATTCTTGTTATTTCTTATTTAGCCAACAGGTAGATAATAATTTCAGATTGTGGTTCCAATTTACATGATTCGTACATAAAATGGAATTCCCTAAGAAATAATTTGACCTCAATTTCCATTTATTGACAGCATGGCTCGCTGACTGATTTACCCTGTTTTGGCATTCTGGTGTGAAATGGGAGATTAAATTAAAGAAGCAATCAATTTGATTCCTTCTGCACACTGTATCTGGATTACTATGAAACAGGAAAGATATTTTACAGTGTATTAAGACGTGACTCATCAACAGGCAATTCCTCATATACTCTAGCACTATGCTCCTTCCTTTTGTTTTTTTTTTCACAAGTATACACACAGGGCATTAAAATGAACTCTATTTAATTTTCCTAATGTTTGGATTAATAACAGTAATCTAAAACTCAAGAAACTAAACTAGGCAGCGACGTTAGGCCCTGATCCTGCAAACAATTGTTAGATTTGTACAAACTAAAATAAAAGAACCATCCAGTGGTCTGGGTGCCCTTATCAACCTTTTAAGAAATAACGCCAAAATTAAAAGATCTATCAACTCATTCCCAATCAAATTAAATAACTCACCAACAAAATTAGCATAAGAGAAATTAATTGATCCCCCCCTTTATACAAATATACAATCCCACACGACCGCCACCAGCCCTACCCAACATCTATCTATTCACAGGCGAGGGAGAAAAGGTACAGCACATCCTAAATGCTAATAAACAGCCTGAGTTTATGGACCTGGGATGGAAATGAGCGCCATAGATCCAGCATGTGGATAACATATGTTTTGACAGGAGCTATTTTAGGTACAAAAAGTTAAATGTGTGTATTTGTTGCCAACTCTCTCAGTATCTAGGGTGGAATCTTGGTGGATGTTTTGCCATTGCCTTCCGTGGAGGCAGGATTTCACCTTGAATGTTTTTTTCTTAAAGACCCACTGCTGGGATTAAGAGTGGTTATGTGAGAACATCAGTTTTTATTTCTTTAAGTAAGTTTTTAGTCTGGAAGTTTTCACAGAAAAGCTTGAAAACATGAATCCTAAAGCTCAAAGGGAAAATAAAGCGTGTGTATGTGTGTATGTATATGTATAATATATATGAAAATCTCATGGATTTTCTAGTCAGTCTTCTGTCTTTAGCAGCCTGGTTCATGATTTTTGGACACTTGGTTGTTGACAATACTGGGGGCCTGGTCCAGTTTTTTTTGCAAGTGTTTAGGATCCAGGAAAATTTAGGGTTAGTCTAAACTGTGTAAACTGCATTTGTGAGGCTTGATTCTCTCCGCCAATTTAAATCTAGAAATATATTTGGACTTAATATAGCTACACAAGTCTGAGGTCAGCCAAGAGTAGAATTAAGTCCCTGGTTTCCCACTATGCTAGATGGGAGGAGAAATGAAGATTTGGTTTAGTGGTAAATGGATATGCTGCTTGATACGGTTGAGGAAAACAGGCTCTAGAAAGTCCATGCGTTGTTAATTGTGCCTGAGTCCCACCAGAATCTTATTAAGAACTACTGTCAGGTGTCCATTTCCAGCAAAGCAGAAGCAAAGCTCCCCATGGCTTTGAGATCAAAGTCTGAATCTGGTTCCTGTTTTAGCACTGTCATGTTTCATAACTGAATAAATGATTTCATTTTGCCGCAGTTGAGCAGCACAGCTATCCTCACAGTGTGAAAATAATTGAACTGCGATTAAATCAATAGAATGCTCATATAAGTAATTTAATTTGTGTTCTCAATCTACTTTTTTTTTTTAAAAAAGAAAAGATGAAATTTGAACAGTTTAAGTTATTATTTACATATTAGGCTAAAACGGCAATCTCTGGCCCATACAATTTCTGTCTTTATGGTTTCAGTGACTTGGGGAATAAGTCAATAGTTGTCTATTTTTTAAACAATTTCTCAAAAACTGTAATCTTTAATTCTTCTTGTCCTATAGGATGAATTAGAATGGATGGGCACCTATGGAAATTACTCTAAACAGTTGTAGAATTTAATAGAGAGTGGTCTCCTTTCTAGAATTTGTTTAAAATGATCCTGAAGAAAATCAATAGCAGGGGTATTATTAAATTCTGTGGGGTGGTCCAAAATATTATAAGAAAATGATGCTTTTTCTATCAGTTCCCACGGGAAAAGAAAAGGCATAAGGATATAATTTTAGGCAGCTTCTACCTGCCATCATAGTCTGAGAATGACTGCATCTAGCTGGTTCCCATGTTGCCATTATGTGGCATGTAACTGTAACCAGAATAGCAGGTCCATTCAGAAGATAAACACATGCCCACATTGTGTTTGAGAACTACAGGCATTAACTTGTCTTTACCATTGTGAGTATAACTGTACGGCATAGATTTGTTTGGAAAAAATGTAGTATTAATTACTCCGCATCTGCTCATGATGCTAATCCTATTAACAGCCCCAGAATTAGCTCATAAACAAAAGGGCCATCACAGTCCGTTCTACAGATTATTACTAAAATCCAATGGGGTTTAAATACAGTCATTTCCCCCTCTTTTATACTTATCACCATTCCCTACATAACAGGTGCTGATGCTGATAGCTGTTCATCTGAGAATCTACTACCTCTAAGCTAGAATCATGCTGTTATTAGATGCTGATTCTAAATATAGAGTTATAGAGTTTGTAGCCAGAAGGGACCACCAGATCATCTAAGCTGACCTCCTGTGTATCACAGGCCAACACCACTCCTCAGCATGTGCACACTAAACCCAACATTAGATCAAAGTACCACAGCCCACAGGAGACTGGACTGTTACCTGCCACGGGCAGAGAACAGGGTGGACTGAGGTGCAATGGCAGGGGAATGATTAAGTGAGAGAGACCCAGATAAGTGGTAAGTGCTGCAGAGGAAGGCAAAAAAATCTGACTTGGGGGAAATTCTTTCCGAACCCCACATGTGGCAATCAGTTAGTTAGACCCTGACTATGTGAGAGAGAACTAAATATATATATAGGCTTAGTGTTGGCTCCTCAAGTGATTCTTATCTTATCTCCTAGAACTGGAAGGGACCTTGAAAGATCATCGAGTCCAGCCCCCTGCATTCACTAGCAGGACCAAGTACTGATTTTGCCCCAGATCCCTAAATGGCCCCCTCAAGGATTGAACCCTGGGTTTAGCAGGCCAATGCTCAAACCACACATGTCCATTTCACTGTCAGTGTGTGTGCATCTTGTGCACACTTGTCAGAGATTTATCTCTCCGTGGTAAAGCTGTTGGGGCAATGCAAGCGCCCTCCGGTGTCTTGTGCCACTGTATGCTGGCATAAAGGGCAGCGCTGCCCCTATCCCCACGCAGTTGCTTCCTAGGACCAGCGACGGCTGTTGGAGCTGAGATTCTTGTATTTGCAAGTCTTCCCCTTTTAGTGTATACAGTACCTACAGCATTACTTTTTAGTTTAGTGTAATGTGTTTGTACATAGGTAGATATAAGAGTACGTTTAAAATAGGTATTTTTCTGGAGTTGGGTCACCAGTTTCCTTGTGGGTATGAGACTCGATACCAAACTAATGCCTTGTTCTCCTGGCTTCAAGGCCTATTGCTCATGTGCACCCTTGATAATCTGTACGTTATTCCCTGATACCCAGAAACTTCTATGATTAAACTCTGTACCGTTCACTTTTTTTTTAACGTCGTCTTAATAAATTTTTTAAGTCTATGCTACTGAGCGACCCACACCTAGGGTGACCGATGTCCCGATTTTATATGGACAGTCCCGATTTTTGGGTCTTTTTCTTATATAGGCTCCTATTACCCTCCCTCCCCTGTCCCGATTTTTCACACTCGCTGTCTGGTCACCCTACCCACACCCCAGCTGCCTGAAGTCTCTGGGAGAGGCGCATGTGAGTGACAAATGTCACATTTGTAGAGGGTTCAAATCCTGATCAAAAAAGGACAGGGCTCTGGACTCAAGTACCTCTTTATGGAGTCTGTGCTTCGCCCACTTCTGGAGCCTTTCCGCGTGGAATGGATACCAAGCATTTGCAAATCGGTTAGGAGTGCTCCCCCTGATCTGACTGAGTCAAGAGGCAGACCCTTGTTGCCAGTACCTAAGAAATAACATAAGTCGCCCAAAGACTCAGTACCATGGCCTTTGAAATCTCTAGCAAAGGCACCAAGAAGAGGCATGCTCAAAGGAGATGCACCCCCAGACATAGTCTGTAAGCCAGGAGGGATTCCTGACTCCAGAGACCAGGAAGGGTCCATTAAGACTAAACCCTGAAGTGCCGCTGCAACTTTTGGCACTGCAGGATCATGAATCCTTTCCAGGTCCGTCTACACCTGAGGAGGCTTTTGACGCAGCCCAAGAGTTGCTGAACCTGTCACTGCCAGCTTCACCTGCTGTGCAGGACTTCCTCCTGGTACCAGGATTGGAAGTGCTCATATCATCCTGATTCCAGCCCCCGACCGTCGTACAGTACTGGTGACTGTTACTGCTGCTGCACCTCTCTGTAGGGTTCCGTCCAGGGAGAAGCCAGCGACGATTTTGCCAGTACCCCTTTCTCCGGATTCAGAGCCGGTCTCCTCGGTACCAACAGGGTGAGCTCCCCCATGGTCTGAGGAAGCAGACTCCTTATCAGACTCCGAGGTCAGGTCATATGTGTCTCGACCCAAGCGTGCCCAGCAGCCCCAGTGGGGTGCCTGCTCACCGTGGTATTGGCCACAACTTCAGCAGTCCAAGGACCAATATCCTGCTCATAGCTGAGTCCTGCCTCCATATCAGTGGCCCACATTCTGGAATCTCTCTGCTCCCTTCCCACCTTTCCACATCAGCTAGGCGCTGGGAGCATCTGCAGCAGGGTCACCCTCTTCCCTCCCCCAGCCTGGGATGGGGTCCTATGGTTGGCTTCCACAGCGCCTGGAAGGGGCTTATGAGACCCCTTTATGCTACTCTGGCCCCTTTATCTGTTATAAAGTGGTCCGAGCAGGGTGAAGACCTTTTACCCAGATCTGTACATTATCAATTTCAGTGAGAATTGGAATCTTCATTAATTCTGAGAATCATAGAATATCAGGGTTGGAAGGGACCTCAGGAGGTCATCTAGTCCATCCCCCTGCTCAAAGCAGGACCAATTCCCAACTAAATCATCCCAGCCAGGGCTTTGTCAAGCCTGACCTTAAAAACCTCTAAGGAAGGAGATTTCACCACCTCCCTAGGTAACCCATTCCAGTGCTTCACCACCGTCTGCTGAAGCCATTTGAAAAGAAAACCTCAAATTAGACCAAATTCAATCCTGCCCAATGCTAGCGCAGCTCCCTTTGAAGTCAATAGGCGATGTGCCAACTCATCACAGCTGAATTTGGCTCCAGGTGTATTGATACGTGACTTTGTGTCAACTGGGTCATTTTCATGAACATATCTTTGTTTAAAATGGATAGAGATCAGCATGCTTTGACTGGCATACTTTGTTAGGTTTTGAGGGTCATATATGTTATGGATCTAAAGTGCTATCGTTAATTCCAAAATATAGTACATAAATCAGGTTTCATGAGTAATTAAACCTCATATCTAAATTGTAGCCAAGATTGCTGAATTTAAAGTAACGTTTGCTGGTATGCACTTATGTAACATGCTTTCTCAGCACTCTGTCTTACCTGTGTAAACAGCAGCCCTCCCACACTGTGAACATTGCCAAAGCACATTCTGGCTGAAGGATTCTGACAAATAATGCAGACATCCCATTGTTTTTGAGGAATTCTATGCGATGACAAATCACTGCAAGGCTGGAAGGATTGTTCAAAAGGCTGAGGTGTAGCGTTACTCTCTCATTCTCCTGGGAGGAGGTGAAAATATCCTTCTACCAGTGACACTACGAGCCTAATGTGAGAGAGAGCAGCCTCAGTGGATGTTGGACGAAGGAATATTAGCAGATGGCCTTAGCTATGTTGCTATTTCAAGCCAAAGGGTATGTCCCCTTTGGTAGCAGCCACTAGGGCATTTTACAGTGTCTGTTGTTGCTCTCTTCCCAGTCTGAGTTTTGCATATATTTAAATTGGCATAAGAATCAATTGAGTTCTATGAATAATGTTGGAGATGCACTGAATCTTCCAGTGTTCTAATAAGAGAGTTCTATTTCAATCTCTGCTACTGACTTGCTGTGTGAATTTAGGCTTAACTTCTTTGTGCCTTCATTTAGCCAATTTATAAATGGGGATAATGATATTGAGCCACCTTTGGAGTGACCTCAAACTCAGTGCTAAATATTACTGTTAACATTAGTTTGGGGTTAGGTGCAAGGGGGGAAAAAGTATGAAAACTTAATTTCCTGTGGTTTGTTCACTTTGATTCAGAGTATTTGTTCTTATTTTTCCTGAATGGGGATGCGGGGGGAGGGGAGGGAGGTAATGGATTACAGAGGCTGGGTCCGGAAGTGAAAGGAAACCAAAACATTCAAGCTATTTAAGTTCAGGTGTAAGTGGCTGGTATGGAAACCTTTAATAGTCTCATCTGGATTATACATGATCCATGTTGGTATCCAAAGGAACTGTTTGATACAAACTGAAGTTGAAAAATATGCTGACCTTTACTTTGAAAAAGGGATGTGGAAAGAGGAAATACTTGCTCAAGGAATTCTAATGCAGAAGTCACTTGACCTTCTTCTCAGCCTTTGGATTCTCAATGGATCTGACTTGGCCAGACAGGTCTGGAAAAAAACTGAATTTAGGAGCAGATGGAATTATGAAACAAGCTCAGTAGCAGATGGTGGTTACAGACATTTATTGGCATGTCATGGATTGTAGAGGGTTTTTTTTTTTTTTTTTTTTTAACAGTACTAGGGGTACATGGACATTCTTTTTTTTTACAATTATCAACTCCGAAAGACCTAAGCTAAAAACTGATGTTGACCCAATTATTTTTGAGTTCAGCTTGGTTTAGTACCTGATCCAATGCCCACTCAAGTCAGAGTTTCTCCATTTACTGCAGTGGGCTTTTGATCAATTCCCTAAGTTCCCAAATCACGAGATTTTTCCAAATGCAGATTCACTGCCATATGTGGGATTGATGTGCTTAGATAGCGCGAACCAGAGTGGCTATCAAAGTAAGCTCAAAGGCCCACAGCATCTGCTGAAGAAGGTGCAGGCATAGCTGCGTGGAAAATTTTCAGGAAAACAAACCTGAACAAGTAATTAAAATATATTTTGTGCTTTCTGATGCACGTCAGTATATGAAGGTGTGCCAGGACAGTGCTTGAATAGGCCTCGATCCAGCAATGCACAGAAGCATTTATTGAACTTTAAGCACATAAGGAGTTTCAGACAAGAGAATTGGGACTGGTCACTTCCAGGTAAGCACCTGCTTAATTGCTTTGCTGGATCTGGACACACAGTAACTGTCAACCAAAAAAATGAATAGCATTTGCTATTAAGAACCTGCAATGTAGTTAGCAAACTAATATGGCAATTCCAGTCCAGTATCTCCAGACTGTGCTGGAACCTTTCTGAGCTTCCATTGCATTGTGGCCTTCAGCTGACTCCCCACGACTGAAAGCCCCATTCTTTCCCTACTTGCTTAGCTGGGGTTTGGTTCAGGAGAGGGGGACTGAACCAGTTCATCCATTCCAATATCCCTACTGGGAAAATCTTCTCCCTGTGTAGGACAGACACAGCCCAGGATCTATGCTAGAACCTGCTGGTGTGTGCCTTGCCATAGGCCTTGGCATGAAGTCCACCAGGAAGGTTGTGGCAGCAACCTCTCCACCACTGGGGAGCCATAGTAGCTCAAATAGTGCACAGAACTGACCAGTGAAGGGGATGTGGCCACAGTGGCTGGACCCACATTTTTTTCAATACATCTGCCTCAGCAATTTCTATCATCAAGACCTTCTGTGGAACTTTGACTGCAACTTAAAGCAGCTCTCCCTCAGTAGAAAAGCCTGAAAGAAAGTAGTGGAGGAAAAACCACAGAGAGTTCCCATTGAGATATGTGGCACAGTGAGATGTGTTGTGTACTTCCCTGACTCAGCCTAGATGGATCTGTCCCAGCAATATAATCAATGCTTGCTTAAATCCTTATTTTGATTCATCATTCTTCATTAAGTTTCTTCCAACCTCTCTCTTCCACGTCTTGTGATTTTTCATCAGCAGTAAGGAAGGAAGTTCTCCTGGAGTAGTAGGAGGAAGATAAATTAAAAATGAAGAGCCAGTGTAGTAGGTTATAATACGGCAAGTTAGTGTTTAGGATTTTTTTCTCCCTTTAGAAATACAAATGGTTTTAAAATATAAACAAGGATATGTCTGCTTGAGACACGACTGAATAAATACCACCAATCTAAAGACCTCCAGACTCTCGTCAAGTGCAAGTTGGTCCCTGTTTCAAGAGGTCAATGCCTCTGGGGTGAAATCTTGATCACATTGAAATCAATGGCAAAACTCCCATTGGCTTTGATGGGACAGATTTTCACTCTTGGATCCTAACATTTCTGAACTTTGGGGAAGGTTCTAAACTATGCACAGACACTCCCTGGGTTACACAAACCCAACTTATGGAAATCTGGACTTAGGGGAAAAGTTCCATAAGGTGTTTTTTTTGTTTGTTTTTTTTCCCCCATAATTGTCGGAGATACGTTCCCGACTTATGCAAAATTCGACTTACGCAAGGTGTTCTGGAAGGAGGAGGGAGAAAAATTGTTCTCATTCACCTCTCTGTTGCTGTGTGCTATTAAATTAAATAGCCGCCATGCTCCACTCCAAAGATGGCTGCATTGCAGAACTTTGTGACTCATAACTTTCTCTCATTGAGTGTGTGACTAAATGTTGTGACTCAGCCATTTTCTCTAATATAAGGCAGTTGGCCTGATCATGTGGTTGATGGGAATTTTTCGTTAGAACAGTTAGATCAGGTCCCAGTTTTTCATAAGCCTCTGGATGGAATGAAAAAAAAAAAAAAAAAACCTCCACACATTTGTAGGAAGAATCTGAAGCATTTTTAGAAAACTGGGGTAGCATTTTCTCTGTAGTATCATGCACTGTCTTCCTTAAGTCCCAGTGATGAGAACTTTAACTCCATCAGTGTCTAATAAAATTGGAATGAAATGGTGAATTACAAGATTTTGATCCTAGAGGGTTATCATTCTAGGAATAAATAACCTTATAGGATTTAGACTCCTGAACAGTTCATTCTTTTATTGAAGTAATCTCCCCAGATTGCAAAGTCCAAACAGATTTAGAGCATGGGAGCTTTTCAGCTTGAAGGTATATATTATTGGACACGTTTTCAGAGAACATGGTGGGAGTTTGACATGTGTGAATGAAAGAGGTGTTCTTTTTTCTTCTTTTTATTTTAAGGGGGAGGTGTGAGTTTACTTTGTGACTAAAATTGCATCAAAACAAAAAAAGGAACAAGCAGTATATTTAGAGTCTGTAACACAGAATTTAAAGTAAGGCCATTCAATGCTGTTGAAAGCCAAATGGAATTAGTCAGTTGGCCTGATTCTGAGCTCACTTACATCGCTTGTAAATCTGGAGGCACTCAGCTGAAGTCAATGAAGTTACATCATGCAAAAGTGGTGTGAGACCAGAATCAGGCCCAGGGAGGGGAGTGTTATCTAGTGATTAAAGCATTGAGTTGGGACTCAGGAGACCTGGGTTCTATTCCTGGCTCTGCCACTGGCCTGCTGGCTGATGTTTACCCCTCTGTGTCTCAGTTTCCCCAGTGTAACATGGGGACAATGATACCTTCTATCTTTGAGATCTACCTATGGAAATTGCTATATAAAAGCTTGGTTTATATATTGTTTTCCTTCCGCTGTTTCATGTGACATTCTGCCACAGAGCTAATATCATTTCACAAATAATTTATTTGACACTTTTTCCCCCATCCATCCTCAAATAATTGATACATTTTTTAATTATTCAGTTAGCTCTAGATTCTACAATGCTGTTACTTTTTGGGCTTGCTCCAAATCCATTAAGGTCAATTGAAAAGACTTCTACTCACTTCTACTGGCCTTGGATTAGGCCCTAATTATTCCAAACAGCCCCTAAATAAGATAGCAGCATGACTAGTGAATGGCTGGGGTGGGGGGAAATCTGGGTTGGGTTGGTTTAGCAGTATCTGGCTGTTTTGACCCTTTGAGTGGATGATCTGCATAAACAATAAGAGTCAGCTATTGCTTATTTGCTACCAACTAACAAGTTTGGTAAAGGCCTGAGTTTGGGTATAGGGGGAGCTGATACTGTACCCAGAAAAGTCAATAAAAGCTTTACCAATGGGAGTAGGATTTGGGCTTTCGTGCTAAAGATCACAGATTCAATCCCCACTGATGGAGTGTTAACTACTTTCATGAGTTCATTGAAAATGTCATGGTATTTGGTGACTTTCTTAAAGCTCCATCTACCAGGTTTATAGGAGAATCCTATCTTTCATTTTTATTTTCAGTAAGTTACTAGCCTTTATAGCAGTGAAGAAAAATCTTGAAAGTGTGACCCAAATGAACCTAAAGGATCAAAAACCGGAATGCAAATAAAAATCAGCACCCAACATTGATTATTTAAAAGAAAAGAAAGAACTCGTCCTTTTAAAACTCTTGGAGTTAGCAATACTGCTGATAAGTCATCATATGTGGGGAGGTAGGATTGTGATAGGGATGTGTAGGGTTGTGATATGGATGTTTCAGAGCTGGGTACAATTTTATTCAAACCCCCTTAAATTTAAAGCAGGTAATTTTAGATAAATGATCTTAATTCTGCTCTCTTTTTAAATTAATTATAACTAGAGTGGTATCGACTGAATTCTCCAAGGTATTTTCTTATGTATTTCATCAGCCACTATAGCTTTTTGGCTATTGTTTCAGGTTAACTTTTTCCTCTTCAAGATTCCAACTATACCTCTTACATTGTCAGTGTCATACCTAGTGAAAGTAGCAGCTTGCTTTTCCCTGTTCCTCCTGCATTATTGCATCAGTACACACTGCAAAGACAGTGCCTTGTGCATTCTAAGCTAATAAAATGAGCAATATTAATTCCACTACAGCTGCTGCAGATATGAACCTTTCATCTGTCTTGTGAAATATCTCTGAGTCTTGCATGTAACTACAGGCTAAGAAGCATAAACAGGCATGGAGGTCCTTTTAGGTGAGGGTCAGTGGATAAAAATGGCTGGATTTTGGATGATTAAAATGTCCTGAATAAATATTTTACTGCTAGAATCAACCCTATTAGGACACCCACTGCATTTGTAACGACAAGGACATTTCCCCATGTTTGTCTCTAATATAGAACTAGTTGGGACAGAGTAACCATGATCCTCTTATATTGTGTTAGAAGAAACAATGAACCTACATATGGAATACATATTCAAAAGCCTGCTTTTTCCTAACCATGTTCGCTTTATACTCTGTTGGAAGACATGCCTTAGAAAATCGGACTAAGAGTTTCCCATATATTATATAGTGATTGAATATAGTCTAGTCGCGAGAGCAGGAAACTGTGTAGAACTGGCTTCTTGTCCAGAAAAAAAAATCAAGAGTTGAATTTTTTTCCCCTGTCCTGAATCAGGATGCAAAGTTGAAATAATGGAAATGTTTGTAAACCAAGAACCTGAAAAAAAAAATCAGTTCAGGTCAATCAAAATCTCTCATTTTCATTTCGACTCTTTCTTTTTTTCACCTTTTTGGTCTCATTAGCTTAAATATCTAAATAAAAAGTCCTTTCAATCTAGAAAAGACCATTTTTTGTTTTAAAAAAATCTAAATTAAATTAAGACTTATTTTCTTCACATTTTTGCTTTAGTTGGGAGGTTTGTTGTAACAGACGTGTTTCACAAACAATCTCAATTAATGGGAATTATTTTTGTATTGGAAAAAAAGGTGGTGTTGAAAAATTTCGGATCAGCTGTGTGTGTGTGTGTGTGTGTGTGTGTGTGTGTTTTGCTAAGGAAAGCCAGATCCAATCCATACATATCTAATCAGATCTCAACGTTTAAGTATGCTTAAGTCCATCACTTTTCAGCAAAGCGTTCAAACATATGCATGGTTCAATCCCAGTGGTTTCCTTGGGATTTAAAGTTAAGCCTGTTCTTAATGTTTTGAGGAGTGAGGCCTAAATGAAAGCGTTGACAAACCTCTGATCTTCCTGGGCACAACTGCTCCATTATTAGAGATGAGAAACACAGGAAACAGAGGAAGGGGTAAGTGAGGTAGTGCAGATTTCTCAGATCTGCACATGCAGGATGTCACTTCCAACAAATGACATTTGGTGCTAGTGGGAGCAGCAAGAAGCTGAACTTTGGTTTCTCCTTGTCAAGAGTTTTTTAAAGGAAAAACACATCAATATACATGTGTATTTGTAAACAGCTGAGCTGGGTATGAACCAGATCTTGAATTTTTTCCAACGCTTCCAGTGTCTGGCAGAGTTAGAATCCACATCTCAACCAACCATGTCCATCTCTAGGATATGTAAGGATGATAAAACTTTTGGATGAGGGTTTACCAGTTGCATTAATGTAATAAGATTAGTTTATATAGAAAAGCAGAAGGCATGAAAGTAGTAGCCTTGGAGATTATGAGGATCAGTCTAAAATCGTTTTCATTCCAAATCTTAACAAAACCAAATATAGAAATCCTCTGCACAATGGAATTATACAGTAGAACCAGGCAGAAAAAAAATGCAATTATATAGTATATTATACACTTTATAATTACATACTATATTTTATATAGTATATGAATTAGCACTTAGATAGTACAATGATAGATTTATTTTAAATACCATTGATAAATGATTAAAATAATATAGGAGTGTGATTAGGTGTATAAACCTCACACGGGTTAACCATGGGTTATTAGGAGTCGGAACCCGATTAGGCACTGAGTGGCACCTAGAAGGGTGTCAGGTATAATTGGTGACCAAGTGCAGCTGGGAAGGAGTTGGGTCTTCATAAAAGATGGAGTCCAGGGTAATGGGAGGGCTGCTTGAGAAGGCGAGGAAGGAGACCAGGTGAGAGGTAACTAGGTACTTCCTCTCTTGAGCTAAAGTCTGAGAGGCTGGAAGCAGAGGGTCTGGAGCTGAGAGAGAGCCTGGGAGATGAAGGGCAATGAAACCTAGGGCCAGAGGCAAGTTGTCCTGAGCCAGGAGAATGCTGCAGGAAGTAAAGTTTAAGCGGCAGTGATGTAAAGACTAAGATGCATTTGAACTGGAGTTGCAGGGAGAGGGAAGAGTTCTGCAGTTACTCTCTGAGCAGTAGAAAGTAAAGATGCATGGAGAAAACAGGATTGGAGCAAGCTCCTGTGGCTGTCCCTGATGCAAGGAAAGGAAGTAGATCTCTGGGGAGAAGTCTTGAGAATTGCTCATTACAAAGAGCTCAGGAAGAAAAGCCAAGGGGAAGGGTTAATTGTAGGAAGGAGTCCAGGGGAGGCAGTAGCAAGATGACTGATGGAACAGACCTTGGCTGCTTGTTCTAGGGTCCCACAACCAGAGCTCAGTGTAAGGGGTGGGCCTGGGTTCTCCTACCAGCCACTGGGAAGGTGCCATGAAGGTTTCCCTCCCGATGTAAAGGGAAAAGGACAGATCAAAGCTCGGGGAGAGAGGTGTAAGAACCACTAGGCCCAGAGTCAAGTCTGGGAATTATTTGATAGACTTGTTTTTTGTTGGATTTTGTTACCCCAGAAGGGGTGGGAGTAAATGTGACCTGGCCAGAGTCACAAGAAAAGGCAGGAGGATTGTAGTATCTGTTGGCAAGTGCTGTTGGAGAGGAAAGAGCCTGCTACACACCATGCACAGCCACGAGGAGGTGCCCCAAGAGAGAGTCCACCTAGTTGGTTTTCTTTCCCAGGATTTATGTGCATCATTTATGGGCCCATTTATGGGGATGGTTTTTTTTGTTTGTTTTTGGTGTACAGGGCATGTAAAATGTCTATCCAAAATATAACCAGAAATTATATTTAGAAATAGCAAGCGTGTGTGTGTGTGTGTGTGTGTGTGTGTGTGTGTGTGTGCATTTTAAGTTTCCTGGTCCAGTTCATCAGCAGAGTATATGTGTGTCACACCCGTTCCTACCTACTGAATTGAAACTGCTACCTTGGAATGATACACAGTTACAGACACAAAATGTCTTGGGGAAGTCCTGTCTCTGGCCGTGGATAGGGAACAGTAAGAGAGCTTGCCCTCCAGTTGTTACTCGGGGCTCACTACTCTTTACTCAGGCAAAACTGCAAGGATGGAGTCAATGTGAGTTTTGCTGGAATTAGGACAGAATCAGGCACAAGTGCCATGTGATAGATGGGTCAACTATTCTGAGCTCTTCCTATCCCTTCCACTGCTGATGATCGCTATCTGCTATATAGCACTTTCATTTATAGCTTCCCAAACACTTTATGCAGGAGAGAGGTCCTTATTTTTCAGATGGGGAAACTTAGGCACAGAAATGCCAAGTGACTACCACGGGAAGTTTAGCAGTAGAGCTAATAAGACCTAATGGGAGCCAATGGGAATAGAACCTATGACTCTCCTCTAAACCATACATGGTATTTGCGGCAGGGGAGAGTTATTGGATATTACCCCATATAATAAATGCTATATCCTTGATATATTTAGTCATGCTTCTGAGCATCTTCAGCTCAGCTGATGGTCAGTGTTTGCTGTAATGGGTATAAATAGCTCCTTTCACACTATAGCAAGTGGGGAAAAAGTGGGTCCCTGGAGCAACTTATACTGTAATACATACTCTCTCTACAAGACAGACCAAAGCCGTCCTGGGGAGCCATTTGAGTCTGTTTGTTAAATTATGATTATAAAGGCAAGATTTAGTTATTTGTTCTTAACAAATATGTATATATAATACACATCACAACCTTTTGGGGCTTTTCCAGTCTCCTAGGTAAATAAAATATGTTCACAGAGGGTGTTTTCTTATGCGTTACGATTGTTGTGTTTGTAATGTGTGTTTAGCTAATAGACCAAAACAGCCTTTTTGGAGTTATTCCACTCTGGTGGGTAAATATGTATTTATAAATGCTTGTAAAAAATGTATTGCTTACCCAATAGACTGTCCTTGCTCCGAAAGAGCCTTTATGGTTTCTCATACGATTCTGTGTTTAGCTCCCTAATAAACATCTTCTCTTACGGTTACTGAGCACGCACTGTACCGCAGAGATGTGCAAAACAGTTCTAATAAAATAAAAGCAGACAAAGCCATTGCCACAAATTCAAAGTGGTTATTGTTATTAGGCTGCATTGTGCCAGACCCTGCACAAACACATTGGCTCCTGTCCCAAAGAGTTTACTTCTTTTCTTGCTCTGTACACAGGGTTCTGGTCTATGATTTGGGTTACTAGGTGCTACTCTAACAGTCGCCCTTTTGGCTAACAACACCTAGGATTGAACTGAGACCTCCAGAGCTAAAAGCATGAACTGCTACAGCTTGAGCTTAAGAGCAAGCCTCTGTAGCTGGCAGTTGTGACAACCCATAGCCTCTGCAGATCAACACAGAGGTGGGTCTTGTGATATACTCACCAGTGGGTTACACTATCATAAGACAAATAAATAATAACCGTAATAGTAAGAGACAGTCCCTCTCCCAATTAGATGAGAGAGAAAAAGGGTAAGTGCCCCAGAGTGAGGGGAAGTAATTTGCCCAAGCTCACATAGCAGCTGGTCACTGAGAGAGCTAGGAATAGAATCCAGGTCTCCTGGTTCCGCCCATTCTTAGATGCTACAATGTTGCTATAATGCTTTTTTCGCCTTTGATTCCAGTTCACTCCCCTGCATTTTATACGTGCTTCTTTGATTCCTGTTTTCCACCTACCTTAGGGTAGGTATTTCTAGGGCACTCATAACCATAGTATGTTAACATTGATTATAGTAAGCAAGGGTTAGATAAGCTACATCTATGTGTAGCTGCGGTAGAATAGGCAGGCTCAAGTGGTGACATGGGCTAGCCACCTTGGGTACAAATCCTCCTGGACCTCGTGGGTACGTAATTGGGGTGCCTAGCCTGTGTCACCGCTTGCCGCTACCATTGCTACACTACTATTTTTAGTTGGTATTATTTATATGATGATTTTACAAGTTACATATCTCATTACCCATCACTAAAATCCAGCCCATCAGTTTGTCCTGGTTCCCTAACTTGTTCTGTTCTTTCCTGATCTTTGTTTTGGATGCTAACATTCCAGGTGCTGGTCCATGAAGGGACTTATCTAGCTTGTACTAAGACATAGAATGAATGCTTCTTGATTTTTTGGCAAGTTTCCTATATGCTTATGTCCAACGCTTACTTCAGCACATGCAAAGAGTGATGGGATACTTAACATGATTGAACAGGATTATGATATAGGCTAGTTTAATCTATCTCACTATTACACTATTTGTGCTTAATGGTATTGCTGCTTATGGCATACTTATGTATATGTATGGTGTAATAATAGACTATTAATAGAATATTATGTTAGTCGGCATATATTATTCAACATCGATGAGAGTTAGAACATGTATGTCTATATGAGCAGGGAATCACACCCCTAACTCCAAGTGTAGACATATCCATTGAGTTGCCCAAAGTAGGATCAGCTTTTTTACCTCAAGCACTACTTCCTGAGCACAGTCTTTAATCATTGTAATCATGTTATGGAACAGTTTTATCCCAAATGATAGCACTGTTGCTTGATTAAAAGCTGCACGTGTATGTACTGATTCCAGAGTACAAGTAAACTAAGGCTGGGATTTTCAAGGAGTCCAAAGGGAATTAGGCATCCAACTATTAGAATGGGAGTTGAGTGCCTAAATCCCGTAGGGCTCTTCAGAAAATCCCAGAGTAAATTGAGTCTTTTGAGTGAGTGCACCAAAATGAGCATTGGTGGTCACCTGCTTACTGGCTAGCTTAATGCCAGCCAATCTAAGAAGTGCAGCCGGGTCCCAACTGAGATGCCTGATTGGTCAAACTGCCCGATTGGCTGAGGGGGTTAAGCAGACCCAGTCTTAAGGCAGCAGCTGCAACAGCACTTGCACCAGCTTGTTCCCCGCCTTGTTCCAGTCTTGCCTCGCTCCAGGTCACCCGGTCCTGACCCACTGCTCCGATTTCTGACTTCAGCTGTGACCTTTGGCAACTGGCCTCTGACTCCTCCCATTCCTATCTACCAACTCCTGTTCTAGCCCTTAGGTCTGACTTTTGTCACCAGGCACGACTGCCCGTGTCCAGGTCACTGACATCATCAGAGAACATAGGCAACATCCCTCTCTGCATGGCCCCCTTCTCCTAGGGGAACGGTCTTAAATGTTGTTGCTTCATAATTCAAATGCAGGCTTTGTCATGAGAGGATGGGTAGAAAACCAGCACTGCGGGGAATAGGTGAAACAAGCTCAGCACCACTGTGTCGCATTCAAAGGACAAAGAGCAGCTGCAGCAGTTCAGCATGAAGCCTGCCGATTCCAGCATGCTTGTTAAAGGGAAAGAATATCAAAGGCACAAGAAGGGAAGATCAGATGCTGCAAGTTTTCTGTGGAAGCGATTGATGTGGACAGCACCCTGTCAGCCAGCTTCCTGATTAATACCGCACAGTGTTGAATAACAGGACATCCCAGTGAGGTCTCTTCTCTGGTTTTTCAAAAGGCTTTAACCAAGTGTATCTCTTTCCTTTGCTGAATCTCTCCTCGTCAGCCAGGATCCAGGCCCAAGATGCAGTTGGCATACAGCAAATCAGATCGATAGTCTGTTGTTGCATCTCTTGTTGCACTTTCCCATACCTCTTCTGAGAACGGCACTCCAGGGGAGATTCCCCAGAGAGGACAAGGTAAAAAATGCTGGCAGGCATGCTGCTTTCCTCAACACAAGGCCAATTCCTTTACCACAGGCATCATACGGAGACCCATCAAGAGGTGACCGCAGCCAACAAAGCAAAAAACAAAGTGGAGCCTTTAGACCAAAAGAAACGTTTTTTAAAAAGTTCTGTTCCTGCACACTTCAGTGATCAATATGTCCAGCTAAATGGGGTACTCCAGCAGCCTACTTCCATGAACTAATTAGAAAAAGGCTATAAAAATATTTAGTGTGCAGTAGCAGGGTCCACATGCACAATTTAGTGTGTCATATGCTGGTGAGCTGTAGATTTTTACACCCCAGCTTGCAGTGCACTAACTGTTCATCTAGACAGCCTTTAGATAAGTCACTTAGCCTCCCTGAGCCTCGGGAAAACAGAGACATGGGTAGATCTGGTCAAAAAATTGTTGACGCAAGAGTTTTCTGTCTGAAAATGCATTTTTGTCAAAATGAAATGTTTCATAGGAAGTGTCAATTTCAACCATTTTCAACAGGAAAATGTTTGAAACTATTGGTTTCAACCTTCCAATTTTGATGTCAACATATTTATTTTCATTTACACTTTTATATTATGTAAATATAACAAAAACATACGATCATATTTAATATTTGAGATGTGCATGTGCATAACTTTGAGATCAAAACAAAATGTTTCATTGTTTCCTAACTGAAGATTTGGGGAATTTTCAGTTCCCTGCAAAACTTCAACCTTTCAGCCCAATTCAGATTCACCGCTCCCCTTCCCCCCCACCCCCCAAAAAATGTCAAGTTGTCAGAATTTCCCATAGCATGGAAATTACATTTTCTGACCAGCTCTAGACCACAGGACCTCCTACCTTGCAGAGGTATGGTGAGAATTAATACATTAAAAGTGGTCGGATACTATGGCAATGAGGGCCTGATAACTACCAAAAATAGACAGATATACTGGGCTATAAAAATGTTTTTTTTGTTTTTGGACATTGCACACATAAGATACTTTTAAACAATCTGACATAGTGTCTCCATATGTCAAACCTTGATGCACTTTCCTCTAAAATTATCTGTAGAGTAGAGATAGATATAAGCTAGTGGTTTATTTTATGATAACATCCCCCAGTCCAATAAAACAGAAACCAGGATAAAAATTTACTAAAGAAACAATAATTGGTCTCTTGAGTGTAAAGATTCTGTCTGTTTTTTTAGAGAACACTTACGTGTGTTACGAGCAACCTATTTCCTCAGCTTAAAAAAAAAAGTATTCTCTATGCCACCGAAGATGGAATAATTGCCAAAGTTATCTGTGTCACAATAACTTATTACTCTAGAAAGATGAAGCCACTACCCAGAGGTCATGCATGACCCAGTAATGAGAACATCAAACATTACTATAAATAATTAAACCAGATACATTACTAGGCTCCTGATCGTTCTTTTTCTCATGGACACAGAAGTCCCTTCATTATGTACAATTTGTATTACTGGTGAGTGCCAATCACAAAAACTGCAGAGTGCTGTGGGCTATGATTTATAAAGGGACTGAAATTAATGAAGGATACATTAGTAGGAGTGAAATGGTGGGCAGAACCAACCAACTAATCCTCTGTCCATTTTTAGAAGCAAGCTTCAAACCAAACCTTTCAAGCTCCTTGTTAGGCCTGATTTTGTTTCTTTCTGGTTTTAGGCCAGGATCAAAAATTGGAATTGATTAAGTGCCTCTTCACCAAGACTTTGGGCTAAATTCTTCTGTGTTGCTGTGGTGTGAATGCTTCCGATTTTCCATTAACAAAGAGCAGCCCTACCCTTTCAGTTGTAGTAATGGGGTGGGGAGGAATCTATACAGAACATCAGTGAAGTCTCCAGGAGAGCGAGCGTAGGGAGTGAGTCTCCTCTGTACCAGCTCCGAGAACAAAATGGCTGTTATCTCTGCCCACAGGAAGATCCTTTCATGTTCTGTCTGTGTCTAACTTTAAATGTCTGAAGTTCATCATCATAGCTGCACATATAACCCACTGGTGAGTATATGCTACAGATCCCCTTCCATGCCCTATCTACAGAAGATGAGACTCTATTACAGTTCCATTCAGGGAAACTGGGTTCTTTAGCTTAACCTGTAGCAACTCATGCTTTTAGCTTTGAAGGTCCCCAGTTCAGTCTCCAGTGTGCCAACCAAACATGGCAGCCATCGCATAGCGATTAAAGGAATAATTGCTCTGAAGTTAAATTACTTGGGCTTTACCCTGTTGTAATTGAGACTAAATTGGTCCTGTTGCCTGAACCTGTTGCATGTTCTTCCAGCGTTCCTATCCTTTTCATCAGGAATACATTTTATATGATATATACATATATGGAGTGAGGATTTTTTTTATCCCATCCACAACTGATACAGATGATTCTTTCCATTTATAATGTATAAATTGGGAAATTACAAACTCTAGCTAAGGGCATTAGTCAGTCAAGCCCTTATGAGAGCTGGAAAAAAAACTATTTTGTAAAAGTCCAACAAATATCCTTTCACTGCCATTTAATGCCATTTGTCCCTTAACAGCAGTGATTGATTTTGTTTGGTCTTGCAAACACAAATTATCCCATAATCATCTTCGCCTGCCAGGCATTCTTACATTGACTTGTTTGTGTTTTAATGGGGGAAATGCAGTGATTGCCATGAAAAATGGAAAAGGTTAGAGACAAGCAAATTTTTTCTTTTTTCCTTGGCTGAGGGAAGTGCACCCACTTTCATTAAATTTTCACCCTGGTGGTGGTTTTAGTTCGATGGAAAAAGTGACATGAATTCAACAATTAAATACATTACAAATTTTTGTTTGATTGTTCCTGTTTTCCGCTAAATAGTTGCTTCAGGATTCATCAGTGACCATATCCTAGATCGTCTGATTGTTCTCACACCAAACAAGAATACACAGCAGGACACTAAAAAGACAATATTTTCTAACTACATATAGTTCTGCACAACCAGTGGTTTGGTTGTTTAGTATCAGCCTCAGTCCTGCAGGATGGAATTGCATGGGCAATTTCACACCGTTTTTGAATAACAGAGTATTTCCTCTAGCAACCATATAAATAACAGGGGCAAACACTGCTGGTGCTCTAAGACTCATTTCGTTTTGCTAATATGTCTCAGTAGAGATATTTTTATTGGCTCCATCCCCTTTCTCTTCCTCCATATTCTTGTCTGGAGCCCTAATTTCCTCTGTGTCATGAGTATAAACAGCAGCCTTTCCTTAAATTACTATACTGATTGAAAATATATGTCTGTGACCCAAGATACTCTTGATGCCAAGTTGCAGAGGGTCTCAGAAATTATAAAAATTACAGGGATTCCCCAGTGCTGGTATTTACATTCTAGTTCACCACAGTGTGTGTCATATCAGGTGTCTATTGAAAGCCTGTATCACCCAGGTCAGCATAATCTTTGTGAAATGTATATGTGGATAACATTTAAGAATTATATTCTTAAGGCCTTGCAGTTAATGACAGGTCACCCAGAGGTAGAGATTCCAGACGACAGCAGGTGGGAAACACTTGTATTCCTAGCGGACCATTGTGTGTCTTACAATAGAAGTCTATTTGCACATTGAGTCTAACGCTAATGAAGAGATTGTGGGGACTTCAGAAGGAAAACTACAGTAATAGGAAGAGGAAAACAACAGGAGGGGGGGAGTTTGTTTTAATGCTGGGTGTCAAGCGGAGTTGTGTGTTAAGATGAAACTAGCAAGCTGTGGTGTGTGTACTGTTCTGGTGGAAACAGAGGATCTGGTAATTCTGAGTGTGTCTGGTGGGTAAGGGGCTGGACATGCCACGGGGATGCTCAGAGCTCTCGGGGGTTGGAGTGTGCCTGTATCTAGCCTGCATGCAGGATGTGCTTGCTGTGCCGGTGGCTGGGAGTTGTGGAGTTGACCCCTTGAAGGGACAGTCAAGTCTTCCACATGCTAAGGAACAGAGGTTAGCAAGGTGCCTCCCAACTCTCAGCACTCCCGGGAAGTGTCACAATATATTACTCAGTATAAGAATGTAATGATGATGACGCTCCCGGATTGGTCATCTGAAATGTCTGAGACCACAGCATCTAAAAGCATGAGACTGGTGCTTACAGCTCCTGTAGCTTCGTGGGCAGTAGAAGACGCAAATCTGTTACATGGATCAGTGCGGGACAAAGAGCCCCATTACATTAGCATGTGTTTCAGGATGATGGTTGGGTAGACGGTGATATAGTTCCATAGGCCCTGGGGTGGGGAGGCGTCCAAAAGTGCCCTGTTACGAGGGAGCAGGAGGACTTAAGTGGTGCATAGACTTTTCACCAACTCTCTGCACGGGGGGTGAATTTCATCCAAGGTGCGTTCGCCTAATGCCTTTCTCTGTATTGAGGTAGCTATGAGTATGATATTAAATTTATAACCGTTTTCTTTCATTCCAAAGGGTTGTAAAACAAAACACGAGCTGATGTAAAAAAGAGAAAAAACGTAAAATATAGACACTGATCCTTCCATCTATCATTGAAACACAGCTCCCTCTGGAGTGAAACCCAGCAGCTGTACAGCAAAGCCGTGAAACAATTTCTGGCATGAAGCATAGAATAAGAAACAATTAAAACTGAGGAAGGAATATACATAGAGCACTTGACTGGGAGTTAAGGGAAAGGATTTCTATTCCTGGTTCTGCAACTGACCTACTCTGTGACCTTGGGCAAGTCACTTCACCCGTTTGTCTTTGTTTCCCCTCCTATACTTTCTCTATTTAAATGGTAAGGTATTTGGGGCAGGGACTGTCCGTTACTAGATGTATATACAGTGCCTAGCACAATTGGCCGGCCCTCCACTTGCTATTTTAATGCACAAAATAAATAGTTAGTTAGCTAGGCAAAATTACCTCATTTGGATATTTACAGTAACTGTTACTACAGTCTCATAATGTGCCATCAGGATAATGATCACATGCAATCAAGTCTTTTGTTTGCGCTGGGATGGCTGCCCTCTAGGCCGACACAGCAGGGATTGAACTGGGGCCTCCTGGGCTAAAAGCATGAGCTGCCAACCCAAGTCTCTGTAGCTCGGGCTATAACAACGCATATCCTCTGTGGATCTGCATAGCTTGGGACCTGTAACACACACTCACCAGTGGGTTATTATAGCTCATCCAAGAGGCAATGTACCTCTGCTGTAACTCTGTTGCTAGTAGTAGAGTTCCACCAACAATGAACCTGCCCCAGCAACACAGTGCCTTATAATATGATGCTGGGGCATTGGGTCATTACTGACGATGATCAGCCTCTTATAATGGGGAGGAGTTATTCACTTGAGTAGTCCCATTGGCTTCAGTGAGGATCCTCAGATATGTATCCTCCTCACAAGTGTGAATAAAGGGGTTACAATCTAGCCCTCAGAAGAGTGCTGGCAACCATCTGTTTGAGAGGTCTCTCATTCAAATAACTGACCTATCCCAACCCTATTTAGCTCATGACAGGCAATAGGATCAAATCAACAGGTGGTTTTGCTGTAAGCCCCAGATGAATACATGTAATACATAAAGCATTTTATGTGTCATACAATTATAGATATTTAAGAAGGCTTCATTCTGAAACATCCATATAAGGACGTTTGACAGAACAAGGAGCAATGGTCTCAAGTTGCAGTGCGGGAGGTCTAGGTTGGATATTAGGAAAATCTTTTTCATTAGGAGGGTGGTGAAGCACTGGAATGGGTTACCCAGGGAGGTGGTGGAATCTCCTTCCTTAGAGGTTTTTAAGGTCAGGCTTGACAAAGCCCTGGCTGGGATGATTTAGTTGGGATTGGTCCTTCTCTGAGCAGGGGGTTGGACTGGATGACCTCCTGAGGTCCCTTCTAACCTTGATATTCTATGATTCTATGATACAAGGGAAATGAGGAAATACAAGCCTTGAGGAAAGGCTAATCCCCTGTCAGTAACATAATTGGCTGCTGCTGCAGCAATAATTATGATGTCACAGCCAGACAATTATGACTCCAGGAGGGGAATGAGCAGATATACTCTAAAGAGCTTGTTTCCATGCCAGTGTCATTAGTAATGAAACTGCGAAATGGAGAAAAAAAATCATGGTTAAGTGGGAGGAGTTGTTCCTAAATAGGTGTTTTTCTTGTTTCACAGCTCTTTAAAAATGCAGGGCCAAATTTATTACATGCCCTTACACTGGCAAAAGTCTGGAGTCACTGCAGTGGATTTACCCCAGTGTAACTCAGAGATGATCATTTGGTCTGCATTGCCTGGCAGTGGCAATTCCATTTGCAAAGATAGGTGATGCAGATCAAGCAGTACGCCATTATATGGGTTTAATTTTCATTTCTGCTCTGAGAACATAAAGGAGCTTTAAAGCGAGTGTAACATAAGGCCCCTTTGAACTGATGTAGCCGTGTAAATGGGATATAGTGTAAATGAGAATTAGAATCTATGAATTTAAAAACGTTTCTGTAGAGAATCTTTCCCCTGTAATGTGTTAGCTTGTTTAAGTAAGTTCAACTTGTGCTGACATAAGAGGCCTCGTTAGTGACTGCTCTGAGAAGGAAGTGCTCAGTTATTGAGGTGCTGAGTGCCCTTCATTGCCATTAACGGCAATCAGAGTTGAGAGCACCCAGGACCTTGTGGGAGTGCTGAGGATCTGGTAGCACGCAGCCCCTAACCTCTCTCTTGATCCGCAGAATAGCTCCAGCAATGAGAAGAAGCAGTGCAACCTTCCCTTACTCTTGGGTCCTGGCGAGTCAGACTCTCCACCAGGAAGTGCCATGGCAGTTAAGGCCTACAAGTTAACTGAGCCTAGATTTAACCAGCTGGGTACAGGGCATTCTCAGTGGAAGGTTCTTGACTGGAATTCACTAACTCCACTGATCCAAAAAAGCTATCCAATAGGAATGATTATATTGTATCAGACCAATGGTCCAGCTAGTTTAGTTATCCTCTCTCCATTGGTAGCTACTAGCAGCTGTCTTAGAGGAAGAAACCCTGCAATGGACAGATAAGGGATAATCTCCCTACTAGGAAGCTTTCTACCGAACTCCCATTAATTAGACGCTTGCTTATATCCTGAAGCAGAAGGATTTCAATCCCTTCCAAAACTCTTGGTTATTTTTTATTCCTTACTAATTTTGGATATTGTCCACATAAATGTCTAGCTATTTTTTAATCCTCCTGCTAAGCTCTTGGGCACTACGATATCTCGAGGCAATGAGTTCCACAGGTTAATTGTGCATTTTGTGTATGTGTGTTGGGGGAGAAAGTATTTCCTTAAAATTATCCTTCGGGCATGGTCAGAAACATATCTCTTATCCCAGGCCGACACCTTAAGTGAGGGAGAATGAGCTAACGTCGGTTTATTTGAAGGAGCAATTCTTTCCTTTCTAGTGCTGATAGCATATGTTTTTTAAAGAACACACACCCAGCCCATAACGTATAACTTGGTACATTTTCAGATTAAAGAATGAGAACCCTGCCTTTCAAGCTGACGAATATTGTTTCATTGTTTCCTTGCACACCCCACTCCATCTGGCTGTCTCCTCCCATTATCTCTTGTTTTATACTTTGATTACAAGCTTTTTGAAGCAGGGACTCTCTTCTTGTTCCATGTTTGTACAGTACCTAGCACAATGGGCCCTTGATCTTAGAGTCTCTTGGCACTACGATAGTACAAATATTAAACAAATAGCAGTATTCTGCCAGTGCCAAGAAAATTTCCGATGGGACATTCCTAATTGCTCTGCCTGAGAGGAAATGAGTGAGAGTAGGGCTTAACTTTAATCTGCATGTGCACTACAGAGGTCAGAAACAGGAAGCTTTCACACTGCAGAATTCTTCAGTATTGTTCCACTACTGTGTAACCAGGGAAGGGAAGTTAATGATGCAGGTAAAAGACCACCTGCTCCTGCTTGATCCTGCTACTAAGCCAGTGGCTTCTGCTAATGTCTTCAGCTGGGAATAGCTTCTGCCTCCTCTCTATCAATCTCCCTCTTCCCCCCCCGCCCTCCCCCAAAAAATCAAGAGGTGGGGGTGGGGTTGGGAAATAGCTTGCACTTGGACTTGAAATGCTGAAGGTAGAAGAAGGTATATAAAGGTAGATTTCACTTTATTGTCCCCTTTGGGGGCTGATCCTGGGAGACCTCCAGGTGTGGAAATCCCACCAAAATCAATCATTGCAATGGAAATTCAGTGCATGGAGGGCTTGCAGAATTGGACCTGTCTTCTGCAAATCATTCTAAGCTCACTGTACATTTCTCTCTTTCCTTCTACCACCACAGAGCTCCCAAAGTTTGGATGTTGATCTGAGACTCGTCCACACCTACAGCATGTGACTTGCTCTGGGGCTAAGCGCACTCCACTCCCATTGACCTCAATGAGAAATAAAACTGACACTGACATCAGCAGAGATTGTTGTTGCTCAGCACCCCAGTAGGAGGCATTTCTCTCCCTGATCTGTCTATTTCTGGATTTGCAAAACTGGGTTGGCAACATCACAAGAGCAGCCTTTGATGTAGTATTTTAGTTTCCAGTCAAGATAGAACCAGGATGGTCTGAGGGGCATGAGAAGTAACAAGGGGAAGGGAAACTTAGAAAGACTTCTTTGAAGTCCAAAGCATACGTTTATTTCAGGAATGGTTGGGATTTTTTTTTTTTTGTGTGGCACTTCTGGACAGGTTAGATGCCTGAGATACAATAAATCTTGTGAGATAACCTGTTATCATGAGATTCTGATAAAGTAAGGATCTAGGCAATGATCAATCTCCCATTGAAGTCAATGGGAACCTTTCAATAGGCTTTGGATCAGGATCTTGGGCTTTTAGGTAGGTGTTAAACCAGACTGAACCTTGAACCTAATGCACGTTGCCCCCCACTGTCTCCCAGATTAATTCGTCATTTCTAATCAGTTAAACAGACACTTCTAAGTGACATCACCATCATTTGGGATGTCGGTAGGTCTACTCTAGAATTTTTCAGAAGGGCTTGTGACATGCAGTAGGGGACAGATTTTTCAAAAGAGCTCAGTTCCTGTTTTAGATACCTAAATAATTGGTCAGATTTTCAGAAGAGCTCAGGATAGAGGCCTAACTCACACTGGAAGTCAGTGGGACTTAGGTGCCTGACTTACTTAGGTACTTTTGAAAATATCACTAGGTACTTCTCTGCATCTTTAGATAGCTAAACACCTTTGTAGCTCTGACTTTTAAATTGCAATATTCAGTCTGACCCAGAGTTTGGGTAGCGGAGTTTTGGTTCAGTCCAGTATAAAGGGGCACTTTGCAAAATATGGGTCCTGATCTGAATTTGGATTTCAAATATTCCACACATTTTGGCAGGTTGGTGTAAGGGAAGAAGGCTGGTTGTAGTTAAGCCACTGAACTGGGCCTCAGGAGATCTAGGATCAAGTCCAAGTTATACACCAGATTTCCTGTGTGACCTACGGCAATCATTTAATCTTCCTTTTCCTCAATTTACCCATTGGAGAAATGGGAATAATAATACTCCCCTTCTCCCCACCTTCATCTGTTTAGATTGTACGCTCTTGTCCCTTGCTATCTGTTTATTCAGAGACTAACGCAATGGAGCCTCGATCTTTCATAGTCTGTATAAGATGCTTTAATACATATAATAAATAACAATGGCCTAAGTCAGACACACACACACACACACACACATATATATATACCCCCAAAAGGTTATGTAAATAACTATACCCACCATTAATAATGCAATAGGTCGAAGGTAGGTGGCCAAGAACTGGTGAGGATTTAAATAATTTGGGTCTGTGGAGTTTAGATTTGTGCTAGATCTATAGATTCCCATCCACTATAGAAAGTGCATTAAAGCCTCAATGTCAAAAGCTCCTCCTCCGCACAGGCTGACAGTATAGTAATGAAATGACTCCAGCCATTTCACTCCAATTGCTAATTTATTCATAGTTTACTGGCAAAGCAAAAATAAATAAATTAAAACCCAAGGTCTGTGTTAAATAGTCCTTTCAACTCCCCTATGCAATTCTGATGCCTACCGGTTTTATTTGCAACCTTTTGGATATATATCATGTGTCTCTCTCAGCTTTGGTGAGAGTCCAAATTGACTCAAGAGGAACACTGTACTAAATCATTCCAGCAGAGCTACTTCTTAACATAAGAACCTGTGTCGAACATGACATGGTAAATCCCGATTTCTCCTCATTCCTCCAAAAGGTTCCTAGCATTTAATCCAGTATATATGTCCCTCACCCCCACAGAAGCGAAGTACCTGCCACGAGTTAAAAGATGAGAACATTATTATTATTAATCACATTTATTGTGGTAGTTCCTAAGGACCAACGAAGAACAGGCCCTGTTATTCTAGGCACGTCACAAACACAGAGTAGCAGACAATTCCTTTCCCTTCCTTCTATGCCAATAAGGCCTGGTCTGCACTAGAAAAGTTTGTTCAGTATAAATGTGTAGGTTAGGGGTGTGATTTTCTTTTTAAATATAATTATACTAGTACAACCCCTAATGTGGATATAGATATTATACCATTATGCCACTTTCCAAAGTGGAATAAGCTATACTGGTATAAATACACTTATACTGGCGTACATGGGATGCTAGGATGGGGGTTCCTGCTTTAACTGTATCACTACCTTTTCAAGAGAAACAATGACGACAACAATGAAGCAGATACGGGAGTGAAGGGGAAGAAATGACAGGCAAGGGAGGGATGCACAAAAAAAGTCTAGGAGGTTGCCAGGGTGGAACAGTATGAATTTGTAGATGCTGGTTTTCCAGGATGCCCTGGTGGATAACTATTCCACTTTAAGTAGCAGTTCTAGTTAACAGAAGAGCCCCATTTCCACAGCAATGCTGATGCTCAGGGAAATATGATGATTCCCTCATATGCCCATGAAGCTGAGTGAGGGCAATGTAGGGTCTGGTCTACACTAACCCCCCAATTCGAACTAAGGTACGCAACTTCAGCTACGTGAATAACGTAGCTGAAGTCGACATACCTTAGTTCGAACTTACTGCGGTCCAGACGCAGCAGGCAGGCTCCCCTGTCGACTCCGCGTACTCCTCGCACCGAGCAGGATTACCGGAATCGACGGGGAGCACTTCTGGGTTCGATTTATCGCGTCCAGACAAGACGCGATAAATCGAACCCAGAAGTTCGATTGCCTGCCGCCGAACCAGTGCGTAAGTATAGATAAGCCCTAGGACAAATTCACTGCTGGTGTGAATGGGCACAATTCCTTAGAGGGCACAGGCTCGTGGTGGATTAACCACTCATTAACCATGGAATAGGATTTGAACTTGTCCAGTGCTGGTAGCAGGGTCAGCTGCAAGCGGTTTAGCCCTGCATGGAAGGAGCAGTCCAGTAGTCAGCAGCAGGTGCTAAGGGAGCAGTTCATATACATGGCAAGCAGTTAAAGAGGGACTGAAACCTGCTGATGGATGTATGAATCGAAGGAACTCTGAACCTCATGGTGCAGCGCAGTACTGTGTAGGGTTGGTCCAAGGTATAGGTAGGAAGGGGTGATGTAGAAGTAAAGGAAGAAACATGAGCATCAATGTTAGCAAGCCCAAGTGCTAATCAAGATACAATAGAGCATGGTTAGAGAGCATCAAGGATAGCATGCCCTGTTGCGATGCTGCACTGGAGAATTAGCTGGTCAATTCCTCTAAGATTGTTGTAGAGCACTGGACCAGGACTCGGGAGTTTTGGGTCCTGTTCCCAGCTCTGCTGCTGAGTTAGCTTGGGCAAGTCACTTCACCTCTCTGCTCTAGCTTCCCCATCTGTCAAATGGGAATAATGATACTGCTCTCCTTTGTAAAGTGCTGTGAGATCTATTGATGAAAAATACCATATAAGAGTGAGGTGGTATTATTATTGTTATTGCTGATTCAGGTCAGTCCCTCTCTGTCATTTTTAAGGTAGGAGGTTGGGTATTTATGTTGAGGTTTTTGTTTTTATAATTAGTAAATCTTGCCACCAGTTCCTGGACTATAATGCAGCCTCCCTTGAAGTGTCAAAGCTTTCCTTTTGAATCAAGAGTGAAGCTGGATAGCTTAGGAAGCCATTTTGGGTGCCACCCAGTTCAGGATTCAATAGCAAAACTTTGCTTAAAAACTACAGAGCATTTCTAAGGCCTCTATCTTGTCTTGAGATTGGGTAGCAATCCGAATATTGAAAGTAGAAGAGCAATTGGCTGATTACCTCAAGCTACAATCCATTCTGCGTGTTGGCTCCACTTATTTCAATAGAGACAAATTCTGGATGTGACAGACACTTATAATAAATTATAGTCCATTGCACTGTTTTTTAAATCTAAACATGTTAATTATTAAAAATAAGGACAGAGATTATGGAGTGAAACTCCGATCCAGCAAAGAACATTCAAGCATATGTTTAACTTTCATCCAATATTCCAGTCTCATGATTTACATCTACTTTCTGTGTACCACAATAGATTTGTGCGCTGCAGGCAACAAACACCATTAGTAAATAAATAACACACACCTGGAGGACTAGGATGGGAACCCTGATCCCTCATTTCTAAAACCAGTCATTAAGCACTTGAATGAAAGGAATTCTTACTTGTTTGGTATTAATCCCTTAATTTCCATGGGAACCAGCCACTAGAGAGTGATGTTGGATAGGCCAGCACATAAAACCAATGTATTAGTGTGCACATATGCATATAGAGTGAAATAGGAGTTAAATGAGACTTGGGGTACATAGGCCTGGGCTGGCCCTCTGCAGAAGGGTGAATTTCACCTGTTAAAGCTTCCTGATCCTGGAGGCTCTGGCATGAGTTAGAGCAGCCTAGAGTTTGCTCTTACTTGCCCCACTGGCCTTGGGTCCCCATCACTGCAGCGTAGCTCCGCCATGTCCTGTTTCCACCTTTCACGCTTCTCCTCATCAGTGAGTATGGGAGGGGTGGCAGTTGGTATTGGAAACAGTCCTTCCGACATCTCACCAGTCGCCCTGCCACCAGGGGAATTTTCTGGCCATTTGAAGCCAAAATCTGGCCCCTTTGTGCTGATTGAGTGGGGGAAGGAGTTGGATCCTAAATGAGAATGTGGCTGTGAATTTAGCATAAATCTGTATAAGATGCATCTCTGAACTATATGGCCCTGATCTATACTGAAATAACTTCATTACAAAAGATTTAATTAAAATAGCTTAGCCACACAGAAACCATCCATTCAGACTAAAGCCAGAAGCTTTGTGTTCATGCTCGTGTGTGTATGCGCGTGGATTTGGCCTGAGAAACACTAGCAAGGGTTTCATTGCACACCTGATAAATGCAATCCTAAGAATATTGCTTTTGGTTTCTGTAATTACGAAAGCTAAAATGAATTTAAAAGGTTTAACCTTCATTATTATCTTTGTTTTCGAATGACAATATTGATATTAACTGAGATTAGGGAACTATTTTTAGGTTTGTAAAAAAAAAATTCTCATTACTTATTGGCACTGAATTCAATTGCCTCTTTGAAAAGCTTTTATTTTTTACTTACAGCCTATTATACATTCATATACTTCTTGTCCCTAATAAACAATTAGGCTCTTCTATGCTAGGATTTCTCCCACGCCATTTGGTGCAGGCTATACTTACTCATAAATGTATGAAGATGTAATAGATGAGATAACAAAACCCAGTGATTAAAATTAAAAAAAAAAAAATCCAAGCAAGCGGAAGTCAGCTGTGGAATACTCACAATGGCAGTGTTAGAGAATTTGAAAGACAGTAAAGATGGAATAATGAAGATCCTGGCAACCAGAATGCCCACAAAGCACTTCAGACTATGTTAAAAAAAAATCATCAGCATACTTTTCTCTTTGGGTGAAATTCACCCCCATGCAGAGGCACAAAGCAAGGACTATGTTGCACTTGCTTTCTATTTGGTGGGTGCACAGGGGTGAATTTCACTTGCAGACCATATTCCATCCAAGGATCTTGAAGCACTTGGCAAGTGTTAATTAATTAAGCCTTGCAATGTGCCTGTGAATCGTTATCCCAAATTGCCCCTTCTGCTCAACTAGCAATTCCAGCCTCTGGGCCCTGTTCAAAGCCTTCTCCCAATGTGGCCCCTCCTTCCTCTGCCGTGTTCAAAACTTTTTCCCCCAACTGCTCTTTTTCTTTCTAATCTGTTTTATACTGCTGCCCATCACTATATGAGCCTGTCCCATGTAAAATCAATAGCAATAGTGATGAGACTGTGTGAGTCTGGTCCTTTTCCTTTCTGGGGTCATATCTCTGCTTGGGTAGGGCTTTGGAGTGTCTTCTGGGTTAGCTGTTAAGGGTTTGGAGTGTTGGTATTGTGAATTTCACTTGTGGTAAGAAGGCTTTCTGAAAGGGAATGGTCAGACTCTGGATTGGCCTGATCTCCTCTGGAAGATGGTTCCATAGCTGGATCTCCTCACTCTGGAATGCTTTGTCCTCAGCTCTCACCCTCTTCATCCTGAGCTATATCCAGGCTTGTTTCTATAAAATCATCACTGATGAAGTCTGCCGATAGTACTAAGATTGGGGGAGTAGTAAGTAATTTAAAGGACAGGTCATTGATAGCGATTGGATCCCTTGGTGAGCTGGGCACAAGCAAACAAGATGTGCTTTAATATAGATAAATGTATACAAAGAATACAAAGAAGATAGAGTCGTCCTCTAAGTAGGACCTATCCTGGGAAGCAGTGCCTCTGAAAAACATTTAGGGGCCATGGTGGATAACCAGCCACTTCCTCACTCACCACTGGGGGCGGGGGCCCAGGCCTGCTCACTACTCTGAGTCCCGGCCCAGGCATCCTGTAGATAGGTGTCTCCTGCTGCTTCTCCTTTACTTGTCCGCCCATGCTGCTTCACTTCCCTGTGGCCCCAGCACCTTCTTCACCCTCTTCTCAGGGCTTCCAGACAGCATGTCCCAGCAGCCAGCCAGGAGCTCCTCTTGCTCCCCGGTCCCTGCTAGCAACTGCCCTGTCCAAGGTGCTACCTTCAGACAGCCTGCTAGGTACTCCTTGGGCTCCCTGCAGCAACTGACTCTGCTCTGCCCTGCAGCTCTTCTTATATGGGCCTGTTGGGCCCGGATTGGCTGCTCCTCACAGCACCTCTCCTGCTGGCTGCTTCCCACGCAGCCTCCCTAGGGCTCTATTAACCACTTCCATGCCAATGTGGGGCAGATGCCCTATCACACCCCTATCATCGAAAAGCTGACGGAGTATCAATTGAGATAGCTGGGTCATGTGAGGCAACAAGATGTGGGATATGGTGGCCAGAGGGTACAACAACTAGTAGTTATGGGACAAAGACCACAAGGAAGACATGGTTCGAGATTTGAAGGAGGATTTGAAGAAGGTTGATGTTGGCTTGAAAGAGGCACTTGACAAGAACACTTGGGGATGAAGAACAAGAGCTGCCAACCCCAATGTATGGGACAAGGCAAAGACAAAGTAGTAGTAGTCAGTTCCACCAGTTAGAAACCCTACAGCCTTCATTCTAGCTTGCATCATGTAAACCAGAAGTGATTCCAATGCGGTCAATAGTTACCCTGGTTGTAAAACCGGTATGGAAATAGAATCAGATTGGAAGTGTCAGGTCTTGTCTGGATAAAAAAGGTAATTCAGGTTAACTCAGGGTGAGAATTTAAACCTGTTTTTAGTCAAACAGGTACAAAAGGCTATGTGAACATTCTTACTGAACCTTAATGCAGACTCATGTTGGTTTAATTTAAATGAATTAGGAACTGATTTAAGCTAACCCAAATAAGTCACTCTTAAACCATGTCCACACAGAGAACTTGCACCAGTTTAACAACATTGTTTTTTAAGTTTGTGTTTAAACAAGGCCTTAGGGGCAGGTTTAAACTAAAACAAAATAAGGCCTGGTCAGGGCCTGAAAACTTACGTCAATGTAGCTGTGACATTCAGGGGTCTGAAAAATCACAGCCGAGCGCTGTAGCTATGACAATCTAGCCTCTGATGTATATGTGGCTAGGAAGAAAGCTTCCCTTGAGCTAGCTGCTGTCACTCGGGGAGGTAGTGTTCCTACTGCGACAGGAAAAACCTGTCTACACTATGGCTGCATCTACATGGGGTTATGCTGGTATAGCTTTAGTCCCCAGAGTGTAGACATGGACAATTCTACTCTTAAACTGAAATAGGAGTGTCTAGATTAAGGTTTTTTACTTACTGAAATAAACTCATTTGACTAAATCCGTGCGAATCAGTGTCCTAGACAAGCCCTTAGTGACATTTGTGAATCTGTTCCATCACCAGTGGAAATCACATCATACAGATGGTAATTCTAGATTGTAAGCTCTTTGGGGTTGGGAATGTCTTTTTGTTCAGTATTTGTACAGAGCTTAGCACAATGGGGTCCTGGTCTGTGACTCAGACCCTTAGGCACTACCGCAATATAAATGATAAATTATAATAATAAATATATCCTCACATGATGTAATTTATTTAAAACTTCTCAGGAAATGTTATCTCACCAGTTAGAGCGTTCGCAAAAAATGTTCTTGGTTTTGGTTTGTCTCTACAAAATGTTCGAACCCATCTCTCTTATGGAGTTTGCTTTTTGCACAATTATAATCTCATATGTATGAAAACTTGCACTCACATTACATTTGACAAAATTGAGTTCTTTGGGGCCTGGCCCATCTTTTTGTTCTGTGTTTGCAAAGCAGCTAGCGCAACGGGGTCCTACTCTGAGTGGGGCTGCTAGGTGCTACCGTAGTGCACCTAATGAATAATGTTTGGACATAAAACCTTGGGGTTCTGGTCTGGGACTATGGCTCCTCGGCGCACAACCACAGTACAAATAATAAAGTATAACAGTAAAATAAAATCACTTTCCAAAATGTAGAGTGAAATTCACTCCTATATAGAGGGTCCCAGGCCTATAGACCACAGAAGTTGTGGAAATAGAACTCAAGTGGCGAATAATCCTTTCATTGACCCTCTGCATGGGAGTGAATTTCATCCTACATCTTAAAAATAAAACAGTTTTAATATAGAAATATGTGTTTCATTTTGGTAATTCAGCTGTAAATAGGAAAATGTCCATCTCTTTTTTTCAGTTTAATAAGCTGGTTATTTCTCTTGATCTTTGTCACATAATTTGAAAAATTAGTGATGCAATAAATAGGTTTTAATCTTTGATTTGGTACCAATGATTTCATTCTATGCAAAAATCTGTGCTAATGCAGCATTAAGGCTGAGAGTTCAGTTAATTGCACAACAGTCTTGAAATGCAGAATTAATGTTACTCCAGTCATCCTAACTTTGACCCCAGTTTAGTAAAGCATTATGCACTATCCCTGTTCAGTAAAGTATTTAGGCATGTGTTTAACATTAAGCACATGCTTGAGTGCTTTGTTGAATAGATATGGTTTGCTGAGTCAGAGACTTGGGCAGATGAGTCTTTCATTATGTGGTACCACAACACCAGTCATGTGACTTCATGTTGAAATTCCAAAAAATGAATAAAGCTGCTGCTATTTTTTGAGCTATTTATAGCTATCTCTGTCCTCATCAGCATACGCTGTCACCAAAGGGATCATGTGTCATGCACAGGATAGTGACAGGCCTGTATTGCAGCAAAACCCAGAAGGTCTATGGAGCTTTTGTGGGTCAGCAGCTATGGAAGCAAATTTTGACTGGATTGGGCCTTTGCTGTCATTCAAGCACAAGGAGAGTTGTTTATGTTGGAACAAAAATATATGAACTCTTTTGTTTCTACTTGTTTATTTTGCTCTGTCTATTACTCAGTTTTCTGAGAAACTCTCATACGTTAATTTAGACAGATGGGGATTGATTTCCAGCCTGTTCTTAGCCAGGTCTCCTTTGCAGGTGCAATCAGCTATTTAGTGTGGACAGAAAACTGACCTCTAAATTGCGCCCTCAGTTCTGATTTGTGCCAGTAAGTTCCAGGTGCATTGAGGGAGGATTTGCAGAGACTATTGCAACTTTGCTAATTTCAATAGGGGCATACATCAGGGCAGAATGTGTGTGTGTGTGTGTGTGTGTGTGTGTGTGTGTGTGTGTGTGTGTGTGTGTGTGTGTGTGTGTGTGAAGTTTCGGGGGTAGCTATGTTAGTTTGTATCCACAAAAACAACAAGGAGTCCGGTGGCACCTTAAAGACTAACAGATTTATTTGGACATAAGCTTTCATGGGTAAAATTGCATCTGAAGAAGTGAGGTTTTTTACCCATGAAAGCTTATGCCCAAATAAATCCATTAGTCTTTAAGGTGTCACTGGACTCCTTGTTGTTTTTATATATGTGTGTGTATGTATATATCTTTGTGTGTGGTCTGTGTGTTTATAATCTATGTATGCATCAATAGAGTTAACCCATATTTGTAAAATAAATAGGGGTCTAATAGTATTTCTCACTGTTTAGTGTCATGAAAGATTCAAGGTCAAATTCTCTCTGTCACTCCAATGTAAAAGCAGAGCGATACCATTGACTTCTGCTCCAAACTAACACCAGTACAACTGAGGGTAGAATCAGGGCCAGATTTAGAAGCAGACAACCCAGGCAACCAACGGGGGTGCCGAGTTCGGAGTGCTGTAAAGTATTAAAAAGTTTAACAAATGGGGGGTTGGTGGGGGAGGGAGGGTGGACGCTGAAGATGCTCCTCACCTGCGGTGCCATTTGATCTAGGGCAGGCCCTGGTTAGAATGTGGCCTCCTACATCGTAATGCAATAGATGTGCACGCGGGGTAAGATTCTAGAGAGCGGTAGAATGCCTGCATAAGCAGGCTTTAGGCAGGTGTTACACCAACAGACCCCGGTCATCGGCAGGCAGGATCGAACCTGGGACCTCTGGAGCTTAGTGCCTGAGACTCTACCGCATAAGCAAAAAGCCAACTGGCTGTTAGCTAAGGCTGCAGAGGAGACTCATTAATCTCTTTTTTCTCACTCTCTAAGTGGTCTCTGTCTCACTAGAGGGGACAGAACACCACACCCTGGAGGCGTGTGGGTTACACAGGTGTGCTCCATACTGGAGGAAGGGGGACAAAATCCACCCCACAGGCCAGGGCCGGCTCTAGGTCTTTTGCCGCCCCAAGCAGAAAAAAAAACAAAAACAACCTCCGAGAGTGCAACTGCCGAAGCAAAAAAACCCAAAAGCCTCCTGGAATGCCACCCCTGGATTTGTGCCAGCCCAAGCACCTGCTTGGTTTGCAGGTGCCTAAAGCCGGTCCTACCACAGGCCAACCGTGAGGGGTGCTGCAACTCCGAACAGGGTTAATGACTGCTGTCTGTCTGTGCTCCTCCCTGCGGCTCTCTGGAGGATCCAGTGATCCTACCTCAGCTCCAGTGGTTTTTGTCCATACTTGCCTGCTCAGAGCACAATGGAACTCAGTTGCCCAGCTCAACAGGCGTGAGGGGCCCATCTGGGAAGTCAGGCTGCCATCCAGGGCTACGATGAGCTATCCAGCGCTGCAAGGCTTCATGCAGGACTGCTGCAAAGAGGCAAAGGTAACTCGAGGTGACTTGTGATTGTAATACTCTCTCTTAATGAACTGCAGTTGTATGTCCCTGAATTGGATAACTGTCCAATTGGAATTATCCCTGGATCCTCGTTATTTTGATTAAATATCTATCTGCCTAGATAACAACAAGGAAATGCATCGACACAGCCTGTCACCCCCAGGTCATTGGTTTGAATCCAGCCTGCTGTGAACCCAGCCAAGGCTGGCTAGTGGCTCTTCGATGCTCTGTGTAACAATTAGTCAGTGGTCCCAGTCCAGATCCTAGGAAACAGATGCACACACCACAAAACCACTGTCATGACTGGCACCACTAAGCCACCTCATTGACCAGCTTAGCAGAGGTGCCAAGATTTTGAGATGCGCTATGGACACTGAATTGTCTTCCCACTTGTACCCACTGCACACCAGGAATAAAGCACATGGGCAGGACAGCATGGGAGAAGCTTGCATTGTTTCTGGCCATGCCGTACCTAGTATCTGGATAAATAGACAGGACCATTCTCCAAGTTGATCAGTCTGGCACCTTTAGTTAACACTAAATATTGGAGGCAAAAAAATGCATGCACACAATATTGCACTGTGAATGCGGCTGAAGCATTAGGAAATTGGGAGGCAGATTTTCAAGAGTGCTCAGCTCCCATTGAAGCATCAACATCAGAGATATTCAGAATTGCTCAGGATGTTGCATACATATTGGGGGCTGAGCTCTTTTGCAAATCCGTCACTACTTGTGGGTGATGAATACAGCCGGATGAAAATTTTCCATCTAAGCTTTTGCTGCCCCCCCCCCCCAGTGCAAAATTATTTTTTGCTAAATGAAACTTTTCACTGAACATTTTTTCATTTCAAATTTTCCATTTTTTAAAATGAAAAATATTTTGTATATTCATTTATTTTACCAAAAACATTTGTTTTTCAACGTAAAACTGAAAGTTTTTCATAGGAAATTTTGAAGGAAAAAATAGATTTTTTTTCTGAATCTCTCAGGAAAAGCAACTGGCATTTTTTTGACCAGATGTAGGGCTGAACACTTGAAACTGGGCCCTTATAAAAGCTGACCCTTTAAAAATAGATATTTTGAGAGTCAAGCCCCATTTCTTCTTTTTAGCCTGCTCTCTTTCTGATCTGGCCTTGTACTCAAGGAATTGAGCTGCTGCAGAGATCGGTGGTGCAAATTTCACCCCCTCGCTTTTCATAGGCTTTGATAGACTTGAGCATTGGTGAATATTGTGTGTGAAGGTAGAAGATTATAATGCAAATAACAGAGCTAACCTATTGTGTGTAGTTGGTCACATTTCATATTAAAGGTCTGATACTTAAGTTATAGTTGATACTGGGTTAATAAGTGATTAATATATATGACAAGCGTAAGTTGTATATGTTATATGGGGTAATAATCATGTCAGATGCAGGTGTTATAGATAGTTGCAAATTCATTACAACCAATCTGTTGGACTCTGTAGCAATTGAATAACCGTGTATTGAATAACAATAATACTTGGCTTTTATACAGCATTTTCGCCAGCAGATCTCAAAGTGCTGCATAATCTTTAATGTATTTAGCCCATCTGGAGGAGGGAAGTGCCATTTTACAGATGCAGAATCAAGGCACAGAGAGGTTAAGTGACTTGCCCAAGGTCACACAGGAAGTGTGTGGAAGGGTGGAGGAATAGAAGCTGGGTCTCCAAAATCTTAGGCTAGTGGCCTAATGACTGGACCATCATTCCTATTAATCAGTTATTAACCTTTTATAAACAATTTACAAATGTGCCTTTCATAAAAAGGGAAACCATTTAGTTAGCCTGAGCTTAGGTGAAACTGTACAAGAATAGAGAAATAAAATGTTCTTGGAGCTGCAGTGAAAGTACCAGTAAAATACTTCCTCAGCAGGAAAGAGGAGTGACTGTTACACTCAGCCAATCAAACACAAGTAAGGAGTATTAAATTGTCATGATCAAAACCTCATTGGCTTCTCAAGGAATGAAGACAGGACCCTGTCACCTTACTGCCTCTGGATAAAATTGTCTCCTGTACAGAGGTCCAGAGCAAGGCTTTTTTATACCACGTAAGCCCAGTTTTGAGGGCTTAAGTGCCCCAGTGGCCTTGTACTGGCCCCTTGCACAGGGGTGGATTCTCACCCACGCTTACAAATTAACCCTTTCATGGGTGTCACACCGTGGTGATGTATTTACCAAGCCTCTGGCCAACGAGTTTCTGCTGTGGTAATTCTTATGCCACCACCCCCATTACCTAAAATAAAATAAAAATGGTTCCTATCCTCAGAGAAATCAGCCAGAAAAGGAGTGTGAAACTGCTCCCTCTGTGGCTTGTAAAATGGGCTGAGTTACAACATTATAAACATGTTTAGTAAATCTTGTCTTGATTTAAAAATTGACATGGCTGGCATTCCCAAATGCCAGCACTCACATTTTCTACTTGGGAACATAAATGACCATACATTAATGCACTAACCTAATATTGCCGGCTTAGACATTTCCTTCTTTAATAACATTAGGAATAAAGACAAGTGACTTTTTAGCCTGTTGAATTATTCCAAGGATGAAATGAATTGTAGGGCTTTAAATTTATTAACAATTGCCAGGTTTGAATTATTTTTATAGAGCTTGAGGCCCAATTAACTAACTCAAGGATGATCTTCAATATAAATGATAACCTCCAACACAATTACTGTGCCAGGGAGGAATGGAAAGTGGGCAAATGGCATATTATGTCTCAGCATCATTTTGAACTTAAAGGGTGAGATTTAATTTAAAAGAGGGAGGAGGGGTGGTTCATTAGCAGAAATTGTTTTTTCTTAATACTTTTTCAAATTGAATGCAGGTCGTCCTGCGCGCCCCCCCCCCCTTTAAAAAAATAGACTGTGATAAACAACAGGTGGCTTCCACAATAGTTTGTAACCAAATTGAGTTTTAACATATTTTGGTGATTATGGGGGCCAGGTCCTCAACTGCTGTAAATTGGAAAGCTCCTCTGAAGCTCAATCTTTTAAGTTTGCTTAGAAGTCTGGACCTCAGAAGATGAGGTTTCAATTCCCTGCTCTGCCACAGACTTCCTGTGTGACCTTGGTCAAGTCACTAAGGGCTTGTCTACATAAACATTTAGTTGTGGTGTGAATCTAGTCCTCTGCATGATAGCTGTCTATGTGGCCCTTGCTGATGTGCATTAATAGCTCCTCAGAGATCTTTGAAACTGGATTAAATCAAAGCACATTAACAACTTGTTAATGTGAATCAGCAGGGTCCACATAGACCGGTGGAGTGTGGCAGGGTAGTGCAGGGCAGGCACACACCTCAGCTCAAGTGAGCTAACTCTTTGTGCTTCAGTCCCCTGTGTGAACAATGTCTCTTTCCTGCCTAAAAGGGGTCACTGCATACATCCAAGATTGTGAGGGTCTCATGTCATGGGGGTAAATAAATGACTAAGATTATCTATTTGTTAGATGAAGCCTCAGGATTTAGCCAAAGAAATATATACCCTCGTACATAACATGTGCCCAAATGACCCTGTGGGGGAATTCATTCATTTAAATCCGGGCTGTTTTAATTTTTTTGCAGCTACAGTGAAACAGCTGCCTGACAGAGATGGTCTAACAAAGATACTTCAGAATTTGATACTTTGGAATAGTTTTAGGAGACTGGTGCTAATTTAACAAGAGTGGTTTCTTGTGCAGGTTTCAGCGTAATTCCTTGGGCTTCTGAATATCTGAGCTGCTTGTTTCCTGGCATAGTTTGGGTTTACCTGATTGGCTGAAGTTTTTAGAGAGGCATCAGAAGCATCTGTACTTATGTGGGTTGCAGTTTTCCAAACCCATCCATCTCACATTTCTGCTGACTTCATTAAGTCAATCTCAAGCCAGCGACACTCTCCTGGTTGACTCTTCTGAGTGGATGACATTCCTCAGATATTTTACAGGGGAAAGGAGTGGGAAGGAGTAGGGAATAGAGCCCAGATCACCTCATAAACAAGATGAGTATCAGTCTAAAAATAAGTCTGATGCCTAAATATCAGGTGATGGGCACATTCTAAATCCTGGCCAAGTTTTCTTTTTTTTTTTCTTAAAATCAGAGCCTGAAGCTAGGCTCCTCCGTCCACATTTAAGCACAGATCAAAAAGAGCTATTTTAAAATCAGGCAAGTCCCTACTTAAAATTTTGGCTGCAGTATCAAAATGGAGGAAAGAAGCAGAGATGGTTATTTCAAGGGACATCCATTCTTTTAGTCCCTTATGTATTCTTAATAGTATTGTAATGCTTTAAGAAGAAATATATATAATAGGGAACAATGGTTCAGTTTCACACTGACTTCAATTCTAGTCAGGTCTTTATATCATGCCTTGCACTGTGATGTCCGATACCCACAAAGGCAAGATTGCAACAGGAGCTCAGTAGAGCTGGTTGGCAAATGTTGGCAAATGTGTTTTTTTTTGTTTGTTTGTTTGTTTCTTTTCCTGTAAAAATTGTTAAACAAAACCAGATTTTTCAATTTTGTCAAACATTTTCTGTGAAAATTTTGGGGTTTTGTTGAAAAAGTGAAACCCCAAATTGAAATTTGCTTTTTGGCTATTGAAAAGTGGAAATAAATCAGGGTTTGTTTGCTTTTATGTGTGTCTAGAGTATTTTACAAACACCTGAATATTTTTGTCCAAAGCTATTTGTTTTGGTGAAAATTTTTTGTTCTAACAAAAATCTATTTGTCAATGAAAACCTTGTGTTTGGGGGAAAAAATGACCATCTCTGGTGCTGATTCATAGTTAACTAAAGGCTGATGGGTGCCTTTAGACCTTCCTTTCTAAATGATGAATGTGCATTTTTGCTATACCACAACAGCAGATATAAAGTCTCCAGCCTAAAGGGCATGATAAGCTGATTCAGACTATTTGAACTAGGTTCACATGATTGTCTCTTAGATTTACTCGGCTGAGTTCTAGTGGCACAAACTAAATGTATGAAGGTTATACATGTGATGCAGTGTCTAAAGAACTTGGGTTTTCATGTGTTAGGAAGAGAAATAGTGAGAAATTGAGGTGCTTATAATGAGATTCCAGAGAGTTCTGGCAAATGCAACTGAAAAAGAGGCTTTGTATCTTGGGTATATTTTGAGGATATTCTTTCAAGCAATACAGTATTTTTAGAAGCTGTGGGTGTATTCCAAGAAGGCAGCATTGACTCATAAGCAAATTGATATTGTTGGGGGGGTTGAGTTGGTTAATTTCCCCTCTCCCGATTCACTAAAGAAAAAGTGCCTCTTCATCCCCATTTATATAGTTTTCAATCAGAAAGATAGAGGAGACATTGAGGGTCATATTTTAAACAGGACCCAGTACAACTGGTCAATTTTTTTTTTAATTAAATGTTTTGTTTATCTAAAAATACTGATTCATCTAAACCAAAACAGGTTCAGATTTGATTAATCTCCTGACACAAAAAAAAAAAAGGGGGGGGGGGGAAGGCTCGAAATTGTGAAAACATTTAATTTTGACTTTTTAAAATGAATAATTCATTTTTTTCTGATTTGAAGTAACTTTTTGATTCAAAATTTTAAGCTAGTTAGACTGGGTTGCAGGGAGGTTGAAATCAAAAGAATTTGACCCAAACTGAAAAATCTTTTTTTGGTTTGTGGATATTTTTGAGATTTCGACTTTTCTTCCTAATTGGGGATGGAGGGTAAATGGACTTTTGAAAATATTCAGGAGTTGGGAAAACCATTTCCCACCTTATTCTTCCCAGCCGTGTCCACCATAAGGACTGGAATCTCAGAAGAGTTCAGTTTCCATTGAGGCATCTAAGTAACGGCCAGATTGTGAAAGATACTCAGAACCCAGATCGTCGGAAAATGTTGCCACTCACTTTGATGTCTAAAAGGTTGATTAGCCCTTTTGAAAATACAGCCCCAAATGGGGGGCATCTGAATGTTTGAAAACATGGCCCTGAGGTTCAGTTAAGCTTTCTCTCGCGTGCTCTCTCTCACTTTCATATTGCCCCAGCCCACAGTATCCTGTTGCATTTTGTGTACAGTCAGACCTTCAGAAGCATGACCATATATTTTTGTTTGTACCTAGGCAGTATTTTTCACTGCCCTTGAGGTGGAGAGGAATATACAGAAATATTAATAAAAGAAAAAGACCTTGTCTAGCTTCTGGGGCACAGATGCCATCAAACAAACTCGTATCAATATCCAGAGGAGGAGAGAGAAGAGGTCTGAAAAACCTTTTTATAAAAGAGAAAAATCATAGTTCCAAAATGAGTCTCTAGTTTGGTGTTCGCAGATGGTAGATCCTAAACTACAGAGAAATCCAAGAACTGCTCATAGCAGCTTTTTTTACACTGGAAAAATGTGGCATACTAGAAAATGTGCCGGCTAAAATTTTTTAACTAACACAATTTTAAAATACAATTATGCCCTTAATGTGGACAAGGAGAATAATGTTAGTTGGTCATGGTTAACCCAAGGAACAGCTGGGGCTTACCGCGACCAGCCAATACGTTTTCAACATGACCACCTGTTGCTGTCTACACTAGGTGCTAATATTTTTAACATTGTTTTATTTGTAATGTGTCAGTTAATATATTTTTAATATGACTTGTTTTCCCATTGAAGATCTGACCAATAAGGATGGCACCCAACAAAAGGCCAACAGGGAGTCAGAGCAATTGTATCACCCAGTGGTTCATAATGTCTGAATCTGCTGACCTTTATGGCATGTTTCTAAGACGAGCTGTAGTCACATGCTTTTAAAGCCTGAGCTAAAGTCCGCTGAAGTCAGTGAGAGTATTTCCACTGGTATCACTGACTTCTGGATCAGACCATTTGTGCTCAGGGGTTGATGTGAGGATGGAAAAGTAAGTGTGTGGTGAAATTTGGTTAAGGGGTGAGGATAAGCTGCTAGAGTTGTGTCATGATGGACTATGTTTTTGTAAAAAGCAACAGAGAGTCCTGTGGCACCTTAAAGACTAACAGATGTATTGGAGCATAAGCTTTCGTGGGTGAATACCCACTTCGTCAGATGCATGTAATATGTATGTTTTTGTAGCTACACTTGGGCTTCTTAAATTTTGTGTTAAAAGCAACTAGAGCTGAGGTTAGGCATTTATAATTAATCAAATGAATTTATAAATAAAAAACAACTGCCTAAATAGGTAAGCAAAGTTTAAATTAAAAGCTGCAAATAAAAATTGAAATAATAATACAAATGAATATTGGTGAATGTGACATAACAGTAAAAGTTTTGGTTTGAAATAGGCTCAGAAGCAACTAGAAACAATGCCCTTCCCTAGTGGTTTGACCAAGGGTGGAGCATTTAGACACTAAAGGCTTAAGTATTGCATTCCTCTCCTAACCCAAACTTCAATTTTAAGACCGCTTCCTTCATACCACACCCGTCTGGTACTAGTATGATGACCGCCATCTTATCCAGCACATGTGGGACTGAGCTAGGGACCTCCAGAGGTACAAGTGTAACACCAACAGACCCGCTTGTCGGTGGGCACGAGTGAACCTAGGACCTCTCTGGAGCTTAGTGCATGAGCTTCTACTGCATGAGCTAAATGCCAACTGCCTGTTAGCTAAGGCTGTAGAGTAGACTCATTAATCTCTCTCTAAGTGGTCTCGGTGCCACTAGATGCGACACAACACCACACCCAGGAGGTGTGTGGGTTACACAAGCACAAGCTGCTACATGAGCTAAAGAGCCAAGACTCAGTAGCTGGGGGCTGTATCAGATTCAAATCCTCTTAATGGGCATATTGTGGGGGCAGCTGTAACATATCCTCAACGGTGGGTTACACTAACTCCAGACAATAAAGCAGTCACGTGAAACATACGTTTGTGTGTGACTCTGATCCTGTGCCCCTTGAAGACAATGGCATAGCTCCTATTGACTTGAATCGAGCAGGATTAGGTGCTTAGGTCATACCTGTGCGTGTAGTCATTTCTGAGTTATTCAGATTATACCACATCATGAAAATATCTACTCATGGGCTTGAGCCACAAAGTTCTAATCTAAAACAAACTTTTCCAAAGTCTGAAGCGTGGTAATATTTGGTATTTGAGGGCATTCTATTATAGAAATAGGGTGTATGGTGCACATGATGGTCGTAAATAACTGCTCATTAAGAAATGTAGTGAATGGATGGGGTAATGGTGGCTCGTGATGGAGACAAGTGAATTCCACCCATACACTTGGAAAATAGATGAAATAGTATTTGTTTGAATATGTGGGCTGAAAGAATAAACACTAGCTTCCCAAGTCCTCTTAGCCAGAGCTCTGACTCTCAAGCTGTTAAACACTGAAGGAAATGAATCATTGGAACAACTTACCTAAGGATGTGGTGGATTCTCCATCATTTGCCATCTTTAAATCAAGACTGGATGTATTTCTAAAAGACACCCAATCACTCAAATGGAAGTTATGGGCTCAATGCAGAGATTTCTGGGTGAGGTGCTTTGGCATCTGTAATGCATGAGCTCAGAGAAAAGGATAGTCATGGCCCTATGAATCTATTAAATGAATCAGTCAAGGATCTGGCCAAGGCCTTCACAATTAGTCTATATGTGTTCTGTTTATGCATATGAAATTACTTATGTGAATGTAAAGACTGGTATATAGCCAGGTAATCTGGATATTTATTTGAGCTGATTGAAATTTTTTGAATTTTGAATTTTTGATGAGATATGAAAATGAACGGGGAAGAACTCCACAAAGTTTCTTGTGATTTTTTTCCCCCTCCACTTGTCAACCAATACATGATTGGGATTTTCAAAAGCATGGAAGAGAGTGAGCTTTCCAACTCCTATGTCTCTGGAAATTGGATGCCCAACTGTGCTTAAGTCCTTCTGAAAAAACTCACCTGATGGAGGGATTTGAAATGTTTTGAATTTCCAAAAATCAGAACAAAAAATCCAAACCATTTTGATGCAAACAGTTTTCCAACCAACTGTTTCTCCCTTGTCCACTTATTTTTAAAATCTGAATTCCACGCATTTTGCCAAATATAAACAGTGTTGCCAGCATTCAAGATTTAATTTGGAGTCTGAAAATAATTGGGGTGAAATCCTGGCCTCACGGAAGTCAATGAGAATTTTTCCATTAAATGATCATGATTTCGCCCTTTGTATTTTCAGCCTCAGCTGGTGGTGTCTATGTGGCAATCTGAGCTTTATTATTTTACTTTTTTTAAGAATAAATTCCTAGCTTTGTGGTTGTGGAAAAAAGCTTGAAGAGTTGACTCAAGTGCACCTCAAAGGCTCAGAACCGGAAGGCAAATACAAAGAACTCAATGTATTATTTTTCTTTTCAGTCTGCTGATTCTGAAACCAGTCTCATGATTTTATTTATTAATTTATTTTGTGTGGCCTGACTTGTGAATTTTGAACACTGGGTGTTGGCAATCCTGTGTAAATATTCTGTCTTTTGTAAAGGAGGCCACAAAGAGATAGAAGGCCCAGATATTTCGTAGGCTGACTTATCTTTTGCTATTTGCAACGTTGTTATAGCTGTGTTGGTCCCACGATATGAGAGTCACAAGATGGGTAAGGTAGTATCTTTTATTGGACCATCTTCAGAAGAGCTCTGTGTAGCTCGAAAGCTTGCCTATTTCACTGGTCCAATAAGAGAGATTATCTTACCCACTTTGTTCCTCTCATGTCTCTTGCTATCTCAGTGGGAGTCCCCTCCCTCTTTGAGAATTTCAAGTCCCCTATTATTTTCATCAGGCTCAATAAAAGCCCAGCAAGGAAGGACAGAATGGTGAAGGGATTTAAGCTGACTGAGTAAAAGAAAAAGACAGTTGAGGGATATGGAGGTATGAGGAGATGACATGATCAGAAAGCTGAGCAGAGATCATGTGTTTATCAGCTGAGTTCTGAACGGACGGGACAGGGATGGTAGGAGTGTCAGAGAAGAAGAGCTCACAATAGTCAGATCAGAAGGATCTGACTAAGGCTATGTCTACACTACAGCTCGGATCAACGCTCTGAGATCAATCCACAGGGGGTTGATTTAGTGTGTCTAGTGAAGACCCACCAAATTGACAGCAGATCACTCTCCAGTTGACCTCTGTACTCTATCCCCAACAAGAAGAGTAAGGTAAGTCAACGGGAAAGTTTCTCCCATTGATCCCCCGCGGTGTAGACACCATGGTAACTTGACCTAAGATATGTCAACTGTAGCTACATTATTCATGTAGCTGGAGTTGCGTAGCGTAAGTCGACTTACCGCGGCAGTGTAGACATAGCCTAAGTACTGGTCTGCACTAAAAAATAAGGTTGACCCAGCTATGTTGCTCAGGAATGTGAAAAATCCACTGCAGGGCGTGTCTACACTGAAGCACTGTGGTGCTGCTGTAGTGGTTTAAGCGTAGACATAGCCAAAGAGTGTGAGTTGACACCTTTGGGGCAGTGTGATTGGAGGTGTACCTAGAGCGAGTCAGGAATTTTTGGCAGAAACTGTTTTTGTTTTTGTTTTTTTGGGCTGACTCTAAAGGAAAAGTTCTCTTTCTGGTCCAAAATGACTTTTTGTTTTGAAATATAACTTAATTTATGCAAAAAAGAAATTAAAAACAAACCCAAAAAAAGGTCAAAATCTAAATGAAATGTTTCAAACAATCCAAATTGAACTGTTTTTCAGTTTGTTGGTTTGCAGACATTTTTGAGATTTTTGTTTCAATTTATGATACCAAATTTATTCCAAAATCTCAAAAATTTTTGTGAGACAGGAAAACCATTTTCCTGTCCAGCCCTAGTTTTATCCTTGATGTCACTGCCAAGTTCCAAGTTGCTGAAAGTTGCAGCATAGTGATAGGTGTGCTGGTGTTGGTGGCCATAGGTTTGTGATGAAATTTCTCTCTCCTCATAGGCATGTTGTAAGGGTTATTAGTGTCTTACAGCACTTTGAAGATGTAATGTGCCATGAAAGTGCAAGATATTGTTTATTCTCTATTGTTTATTATCATTTCTTTATGAAATGAGATACAAACCATTAAGTTTAAAGGCTCAAGGCCAAACCTCCGTGTGCCCTGACAGAATGACAAAAACCCCTAATCACAGCTATTATATTGATCAAAAGCTTAACTAAACAAATACAGAGTCATCAGTCTGGATGATAAAGAGTAGATCTCAGTGTAAACAGGCTCATTGGTTATTAGTATTGATAATTTCTGCAGATTTCTGATAGCTGCAGGCAAGAAATCTTGCCATTTGGATTGGGATCAACTGAGTACCTAAAACTTTATTTAAACTCTCTACTTCTTGGGTAGAGAATGGGAATAAATAGAATGGGAATAAAAACTGGCATTTTCATCTTTCTTATACAACTTGCTTCCTTTGGGCTAGCTTTTAGGTCTGGTCAAAAATTGGGGTTTTGACTCAATTAAAATTTTTATGGGAAGTGTCCGCTTTCCTTGAAATTTTTGGATTTAATTTTTTTCTTGGGGGGGGGGGAGGGAAGGGAGGAGGTGTCAAAAAACTGAAAAAAAATAGTTTAGGCCAAAAATATTTTGTTTGTCAGTTGAAAACTGTTTTGGTTTTGGCTGAATTCCCAACGTTTTCAAGTTGTTTTTTTTTCCAAAGGAAATCTAAAATGGGAAAAAATTATTTTCATTTTTGTGGAAGTTTTCAGCGGAAAACAAAAAAACATTTTCCAACCACCTCTACTGCGGTATAGAATGTGGGACATCTTCTGGCAGTTGGGCTTCTGGTCTCATATAAAAATGAGAAATACAGACATCAAGGAAAAAGAAAACTATAGGGAAAGTTTTGAAGGTTTTTTTAGATTTCTCCCTCTATTCCCCTCTCCTCCCCCCCCCCCCAAAAAAAAAATTAGATTGAGTTTTTGGCAAACTGTTAGGTTTTCTTAGAGAATTGTCTCTACCAAACCCCAGTGCCTGAGACTTTGGCCTTGTCTATATTAGACATTTTTATCATGCTTAAAAATGACCTTTAACAATCAAGTTAACTAACACGATGCTGACCATGACCTTGTTGTGTGTGTAGCCATGAACAAATAGTCTTTAGCATCATGTCACCTGTTCTGGCTAAACCATGAATCCAGTAGGGTGGGTCCCAGGATCAGATTAGTTTACTTGATTGTTAAAAATCAAACATGGTAACATTTGCTAATGCAGATTCATCTAAGGTCAGAGTCTGAAAGGAGATTTGTAAATTGTCTCATATCTTTATTCCAGGCCAGAACTAAAACCTGGATCAAAACTCCCCTGAACTTTGAGAAGTTGGACTTGGATCAGAAACTTATTTGAGCCCATCTCAAGTTCTTACTGGAGCTGTTTCCCCATCCCTAGTTACTGCGGGCCAAATCTTGATATCTTTAATCAGGCCTAGATCCTGCACTTGACTCTGTGTGAAGTGGGGAGAGGGGGTAGTAGGAGGGGGCAGCCCCTTGACTTCATCTGGAGTTGATTGCAGGATCGGAGCCTCAGTTTTTACTCGGGCAAAATTGCCATTGGAGCCAGTAGTCAAACTGGAATAAAGAGCTCAGGGTTTGAACGATACCTGAATTTTACCATTATTAATAGTAGTGGAATTGCTAATAGCAGCATCCAGAGTCTCCAGGGAAGATCAGGGCTCCATTGTGCTAGGTGCTGTACAGACACATAGGCCAGTATTTTGAGAAAACTTCAGCTTCTACAACTGAGGACAGATTTCTTTCAAAGAGCTTGCTTCCCATTCAGGCTCATATATAAGTGGCCAGATTTTTCAGAAAGGTCTGCAGGTTGGGTGCTGAGCACTTGTGAAAATCTGGGTTTTACATAGGTTTCTAAATGGGAGCTGAGCTCCTTTGAAACTCTGGCCCATAGCATGAGATTGTCAGTTACAGGGTGACGCTGGTCCTTGGGAGGGAAGACGCCAGCACACCTGCGACTGTTCAGTTGACTTCCAGTTAAGCTTAAGTGAAGGCACTTGGGAGGCCTGAGAAGGCGGAGAGCCTAACAACAGAGTGGGTCAGTCCAGGAGATTGGCAGATGAGAGAAGCAGGAGATTGGAGGAGGTCTCTGGGGAAAGCTGCAGAGAGCAGGAAGAAAGAGGAATTATCAGGAAGCCGGTGGATGGCTAGGGTGCTGACCTGCCTCAGCCTGAGAGCCAGTGCCAGGAAGTTGGAAAGATCTGGGGGCTAGGAGGCCAGAGGAGGGCCAGCCTGCTGACCTTCCTGAGCCAAAGAACCCAAAACAAGAGGGATGGTGCTGGAGGGTGGATCCCAGGAGCAAGGCTAAGACTCCCAGGCAGGGAGTAACACTGTGAGAAGCGCCCTCACAGCAGTCCTGGGCATAGGAGGCGGGGGGGCAGCAGAAACCTGAGCCAGAACAAGGGGTTGGTCCCGGAGGGGGTTCCCTGAGCAGTGGTAGAACTCACAGGCAGGGAGGTCTGGGGCAGTGGAACACTATGAGGTGTTTTGTCATGGGAGACCTGACTTGGGGCTATTGGGGGAGAGTCATGAGAAAGAAGCAAACCTGGAAGCTCTCAGGAGATAGCCTGGAAAGTGGAGCCCTAGAACAAGGGCGGAGTCTGGGAACGGACTGGAGATGGAGTCTCAGGAATACAGGCTGCCCAGAGGATTCAGGGCGCCTGGGGCAAAGCAATTTTGGGGGCCCCTTCCATAAAAAAGTTGCAATATTATAGAATACTATATTCTCTTGGGGAGCCTTGCGGAGCCTGGGGCAAATTGCCCCACTCCACCCGCCCCCCTCCCCCCGACCCTGTAGGAATATGAGCTGGAAATAAAGACCCAGGAGGGGGCATGGAAAACTGATGTGAACCTGTCATATTTTGGGAGGGATGGTTTTATCGGGAGGGTTCTGTGGACAATTGAACATGTACAGCAATACATTATTTCCAGAGATGGGCTTTGTATCAGACACTGAGAAACTGTGATCCTTTCATGGGCAAAAGAAAGGGGAAACAGAGGCAGTCACCCTCATGCTGTGGTGTAAGAGGGCACCTCAGGTGGGGACCACCCTATGACTCTGTCCCGCCCTTTACATGGAAGGTGTATGAATCCCTAAATAGACATGGTACAGAAAGGGTGGGAGGGGAAACATAGTCACAGAAGTGATGTGCCCAAGGTCACACAGCAGGTCAGTGGCAGAGTTGAGAGTAGGAACTAGGTCTCCTGAGTCCTGGTCCAGTGCCCTATCTGCTGCTTTTGAATCTGAAAAAGGTATGGGGATGGGGAATAAAGTATCAATAACTATGCATCTCCATCCCTGCACTGGATTTGGAACTTTATATGTTTATGACAAAAAGCAATTAACCTAGTTAAGGAAAGAAAAAAATTGTTTTCAATATATTTACATTGTAATGTGGCACTTTTAATGAAATTCCCTTTATGTGGATGATTGATTTGTATATTTCACAGCCCCTGCTTGGCCCCTTTAAAATCACTTTCATTTTAAATCTGCAAGTATCCCCTCCCTTTCCTCCCCTTCACCTCTTCCCCTGCTGAATAAAGAAAATAAAACAATTTATAATTCGCACAAGAAAAATATTCAGGTTAGAAGGTTTTTTTTTTTAGAGCGTGCAGCTTGCTAAATATGCAGGAAACAGGTGCTTTATTTAGTCTTTTACAGTCACTGCAAAAAAAGCAAGGAATCAACATATAAAAATCGGGGGGGGGAGGGGGGGGGGGGGGGGGGGGGGGGGAGAAGCAATCTGTGTCTTTAATTTTCTTTTCTGAAAGGGGAAAGTCTGCATAGCAATGACAGGATCACTTGTTCATGCCTTTAATGTGCGATCTGTTTTCTCCAGTGGAGGGCACTCAGCGTATCGCAAACTAGAACATTAGCACCAACAAGCTCCAGAGCATCATCACTCTCTGGAAAGCCTTCTGAATTCGACAAGAGCTGCTTCTCAGCACAGCTACAAAACACTTCAAACCTGACCAGCTAAATGTATAAACCTATCCTGCCTAGCTTTTAAACTGGGCTCGTCTTATACAGTGCAGGAGGCCTGTCTGCTTCAAGAACTGGAGAGCTGGAAGATGGATTGCTGTGTCTGGGAATGGCAAAAGGCAGCAGAATAAGGGATGCTAGGTACCGGGGAAGATTTTCTTATTCCTCCCAGAGAAGTTGGCTTACCTTCATGGTGTGCTATCGCTTTTACATGCAGCTTGCCAGTTAATGCTGTCGGTTCTCTAAAGACTTACACAATGGCTCTGAGAGCTTAGGGTTCCCCCCATCTTCTCTGTACCCCCATCCCTGATCCTGTCTTCCCCACCCCGTCCCCTTCCCCATCCCTTCCTTCCCTCATCCCCAAAATTCTTGCTTGTCCTCTCTAGGGAACTTTGTGTGGGTTACTGGCATGCACGCCGGATGGTGGTGATGTGACTGGCAGCTGTGCTGTGACATGAAGGTTGCAATGCTTTAAAGAAAGGAGACCAATTTAAAAAAAAAAAACCACAAAAGCAAGAGTGAGACAGAGAGGAGAAAACAGCTGGAGGAAGAAAAAGGGGATACATTTGTGGATGACAAAAGGATGGGTAAGTGAACTTTTGTTGTATCCTTCTTAGCACAGTTGTAACTGTACAGTATATTTTTCAGTCTGGTTATTAGCTGTTACAAGAGGGAGAACAATCTAAACAGCAGCAGTGCATTTCTTTGCCAGGTGACTCACTGTACTTGCTATTATATTTTTAGATCATGTTTCCCCCTTCTTTCCTCCTGCAGTGTTTTTATATGTAATTAATTAAATGCACGCACTGAGTTAAGGACTGTACAAAGTACATTCACAATCTATATAACCCACCCACACACCTCTACATACATAGATAAGTACATATATAGATCCATGAGAGAGTCACATAGGATTTCTTCTGGGTTTATATTCATATGAAATAAGCCTGTAGATCTCTTATGCAGGCTGTCAGGAAGGATGTTTAACACTTTGCAGCTTGTGAGGAGCGTGTGTGTGGGGGGGTGGGTGGGAGGGATAATGGATTTTGTTGTTTAGGTGGTTTTGAAAGGGCTCACTGGATATCTGAAAAGATATCCCTAACATAGCTGCTAGATTTCCAGCAGTCATTTGCCAGTCTTATTTTTTCAAGTGTGACAGGTTTATCTCCCCCACCCTCACTCCAGTCTATAATAGCTCAAACATATTTCTGTGCTGCTGTTGGCACATAACCAATAGTGAAAGATCAGGATTTAAATTAAAAACCTACCCATTAAAGTGAAAGGCAGAGACACATAGTCAGGAGCTTTTTGGATTAAGAATTCTTGCACTGATTGCCTCTTGGTTTAAAATTGGACCATAAAAGCAAATAACTGCAGCACAGTATTTGAGAGTGTGTGTGTGAGAGAGAGAGAGAGACGCGCACACAAATAATAAAGCCACTATTTATAGCGGAAATAAATTCTCCTGATGGAAGAAAGCAGCCTAATTGTGAGTAAGATTACAACTCTGGAGAGAGCTGGTGGTCCCAAAATTATTACAGCCTTTGAGAAAGTGTGCGCGCCTGTGTGTGTGTGTGTTGGATTTTCTGAGACCTCTTCTCATGATTATTCAGACAATGTAGAAAATGTGACTGTGCTCACATAACAGCATTAATACCAAATAACCAATCTGACATCTGAAGTGCAAAAGATTAAAATCAGCAGCAGAGAGGAGGGGGGGATTCAGATTCAAATTTCACTCTTTAAACTTCATAGTTTTTGCTGCTCTTAAGGCAACATTCCTATATAAGTGTATATATATTTACATACAGTGTATACAATATACACCTATATAGTGTTATCTATTTATATATACATGTTAGCTATGTGTGGATACATATGCACATATATATAATAAATCATGATCATTTTATTATGACATATGAATGTTAATGTAACTATCAGCATGATATCTTGGTCCGGTACAAATGTTATATGATATAGATACACATATATGTTTGTGTTATGTGTGCATGTATGGAAATGAGAAGTCACTGAAATGCAGTCTCAGAAGTATTATTCAGAATGCTGTTCGGTAATGCTTACATCTAATGTTCCATTATGCAATAAAGAGACATTTTAAAGGCAAGGGACAAACTTTATTATATATTGGCCTGCTTGCTGTAGCTCTTATTTTATATTAATTGTTTGGGATTGGACTACGAAAGATTTACATGCAGTTGGGTTTATTAAAGAACATTTTACTTGTTGAACTACCAGAAGCTGTGTCTCATTTCCTTTTCCAATAGTAAAGTGAATTCAGCACAGTGACTTGACAAATATGTGTATTGCTAAAGCCTCAGCTTCTAATGATAAGGTTATATCAGCTGCGAAGAGTGCTGATGTACAGGAGAACAAGTGACTAGCAAATGGGTTCCCAGTCATCCTAAGGGGTCATAAATCATACAAAAGTAATTGAATAACAAGAGTGGTGGGGGTGTGAGGGAAGGTAGGATAGGAACTCAAAAAAACAGACTTTTATACAATGAACATGGCAAGAAAGGAGCCAAACAGGTTGTCTTCAAATCAACTATACCACTAATGCCTTAGCAGAAACCCCATTGACGTTAGTAATCTGCTGATGATTTATTTTAATAGCTTTACAATGGATATTTGTCTTCTTTTTAATATTGTAGGTTTCCATTTAATTAAGCAGCTGAGAGGCATGAGTGTGGTGTTAGTGCTACTGCCTACGGTCCTGTTTCTTATGCTCGCAGGGGCTCAGCGGGCTTGCCCCAAGAACTGCAGATGTGATGGCAAAATTGTGTACTGTGAATCACATGCATTCAGAGATATCCCTCAGAATATTTCCGGAGGGTCTCAAGGCTTATCGCTACGGTACAACAGCATCCAGAAGCTTAAATCAAATCAGTTTGCAGGCCTGAATCAGCTCGTATGGCTTTATCTTGACCATAATTACATCAGCTCCGTAGACGAGGATGCGTTTCAGGGGATCCGTCGGCTGAAGGAATTAATTCTGAGCTCCAACAAAATTACCCATCTGCACAACAAAACATTTCACCCGGTCCCCAATCTCCGCAATCTGGACCTTTCTTACAACAAGTTGCAGGTGTTGCAATCTGAGCAATTTAAGGGCCTTCGCAAACTCTTGATCTTGCACTTGCGGTCGAACTCATTGAAAACGGTGCCAATCAGAGTTTTTCAAGATTGCCGAAATCTTGATTTTCTGGATTTGGGCTACAACCGTCTGCGGAGTTTATCCCGTAATGCTTTCGCTGGCCTCTTGAAGCTAACAGAGCTCCACTTGGAGCACAATCAGTTTTCAAAGATCAACTTTGCCCACTTTCCACGCCTCTTCAACCTCCGCTCTATTTATTTGCAATGGAATAGGATCCGGTCTATTAACCAAGGGCTAACATGGACTTGGAGTTCCTTGCACAACTTGGATTTATCGGGGAATGACATCACTGGGATAGAACCTGGAACCTTCAAATGCCTCCCCAACCTGCAAAAGCTGAACTTGGATTCCAACAAACTCACCAACATCTCTCAGGAGACTGTCAATGCGTGGATCTCGCTAATATCCATCACTTTGTCCGGAAATATGTGGGAATGTACTCGAAGCATTTGCCCTCTTGTTACTTGGCTTAAGAATTTCAAGGGAAATAAAGAAAGCACTATGATATGCGCAGGTCCTAAGCAAATCCAGGGCGAAAAGGTGAGCGATGCTGTGGAAACATATAATATCTGTGCCGAAATCCAGGTTGTGGTCACTGAAAGATCATACCAGCCACCTAAAACACCCCAGAGACCTCTCTTTATCCCCAAACCTACCATTTCCAAACTGGAAAACAATCAAATGACCTCTGTGATGCCCACTCCTTCTCCAGACTTACCAACACCTGGAACAGAACCAGAGTATGAGCATGTTTCCTTTCATAAAATCATTGCTGGGAGTGTCGCCCTCTTTCTTTCAGTGGCTATGATTTTGTTGGTTATCTACGTGTCTTGGAAGCGGTACCCAGCCAGCATGAAACAACTGCAGCAACACTCTCTCATGAAGAGGCGCAGGAAAAAGGCCAGAGAGTCCGAAAGGCAAATGAACTCCCCTTTACAGGAGTATTACGTGGACTACAAGCCGACAAACTCTGAGACCATGGATGTATCCGTTAATGGATCTGGGCCCTGCACATATACCATCTCTGGCTCCAGGGAATGTGAGGTATGAACCATGATCCTCCTAAAACCATTTCAGCTGCTGAGAAGGAGAGGTAAATGTTTGAAGCTCTTGAGGTGTTTCTAATCACTAGAAAGATTAATGAGCCTTTTTGCTTTTGGGTTTGCTCAGTGTGAAAGGTTATTTAATTAAATTACAACAATCAGGGAAGTGACAGTGGCTATTTTCAATAGTTTAAACTTGAAAGAAGTTCATTCAAGGATGAGATTAAGTTGGAATAAACAGCCATGTTAAAGGCATCTGAGGCCCGATTCTCCTCTTGCATGTACCCCTTTTACACTGGTGTAACTCTATTGGCTTTACGGGAGTCACTCCCCAGTTTGGAGGGGATTAAGGCCCTTGCTATTTAAGAGAATGCAGATAGACTAGTAGTATTAAAAAAAGTGTTTATATCTGAGTTTATGCCAGATCACATCACAAAAATGGACTCATAAAGATGATGCTGTTTAAACTTGTTACTAACATTTCCACATTTGGTCCCTGATGCAGCAAACCACATAAGCACAATGGCACCATTATAGTTAAGCACTGCTTTGCTGAATAGTGGTGGATTTAAGCACTTGCTTATGTGCTTTGCTGAACTGGGGTCATGAAGAAGACCCAAGTCAAAAGATACATTTGCAAGTGCCTGCTATTTTTGCCTTTCAGTGGATACACCTCAATTGTGGTCAAGAGAGTTCTACCCTCTTACGCCAGGTGTCACTTTGGTTCTGAGTGTTTGGTAGATACAGGCAGGAATAGCCATCATTGTCTGTGTCCCATGTCCTTAAACTTTGTCAGCTTAAAGTTGAGCTGTCATAGACATTTTCTGTAATTATTCAAACGTGGATAAATAAAAAGGGGGGTTGCTTTTGATCACCACTGCTCATTTATACTTGGTAAAAAGGATTTAGGCAATTAGTGTGTCCTATTAACAACTAATACTTGGTAAGTTAATGTTGTGTGCACTCTACTGGCATTAAAACAATGGTGGACCATTGTTGTTGTGGAGACCCGAACAGGAAACTTTAAGTGTGTGTGATTCACATCCCTCATATTCCCACTGATGTCAGTGGGTCAGGTTGAAATCAGAATGGAGTTTGGCCAGTCTCTTTGGCAACCAGACATGTTTAAAGATTAAGGCCAAGTATTTTTAAAAATTGATAGTGATTTTGGTGACCAACTGGAGACATTTTCCAAGGGCCTGATTTTTAGAGGCTAGTTATTCTGCACTTTCTGAAAATAGAGCCTCTTTATGGTATCTCAAGTTGGGCATCCTAAATCACCACTTGCTTTTGGAGCATGTTGGCCTAAAAAAGGCTGATGAGAAAAAGTGAAAGGCTGTGATTCATGGTTATTTTTCTTAGAGCAACATCCCTGTTGAAAATGAATGACCTGTTACATCCATTATTGCCATCAAAATTAATTGAGAAAGCAGGTGCAAATTCTGCTGTCAGCAACACCAGTGGAAAACAACTGAAGTCAGTGGAATTATTCTGGGTTTGTACTGGGGTCACTGGGAGTGCAATTTGACTCACAAGGTCTAATTCTGTTCTCACACAGGTTTTATAGCAGTGTAGTTCCATTAACTTCAGTGACGTTTATTTTTATTTACACCAGAGTAACTCAGAGGAGAATTAGGTCCCTCTAAGGCATGATTCAAAGCCTATTGAAATCAAAGGAATTACTATAACGGTGTTAGTGCATAGAAGATGCTATAAGTCTGAAGTCATTTTAGGTTTGAAAATAAATTATACTGGTGTGAAATCATGGCATACAAATTGAAAGGTGTGGGTCTTCTCTGGCAATTGACACAGGGCTTATATGGCATAATTTCTTCATGCTGAAGTTGATCTTAATGAAAAATTAAAGGCTGAGAGAATGTCAGGCCATGGTGAGGTCACCAAACAGAGGTCACCTGCTTGCAATACATTGTTTTAGTATCTGGTTGACACAATTGATTGCTTTACTGAGAAAAATAATTTAAGCAAGATTTTAAAACCATTTGCCTTTCCAGTGTTTGTTATAAAAGATGGCAAATGCAACATCACTTTTGACAACACATTTTCAAATCTTATCCTGCATTTAGAAGGCTTTGATAACTGAATACCGGTGTGTTCATAATCAAACTATAGACATTCTGATGCATATAAGCAGTGATGACATTTAATACAAATGTATTTAATTGGAACATTTGCCCTCTCTTTAAATGCAGTCTCACATAGTGAGCTAGATTTTCAGCTGCTGTAAGTCAATGTAGCTCTACTGCCTACAGTGGAACTACATGCATTTTCATCAGCTGAGGATCTGGTGCTGTAATTCCTGAAAACCACTTTTGTGTTTTAGGTATTAGAGAATGTTCTGAGTCCTAAATGTGTGCACTGGAGAAGTGTAGATGTATTGGATCAGATTTAGGATCTGACCTATAGTTTGCCCTTTGGATGTAAGATTCATAAAGGTCCCACCCTATATTATGCTCTTCAGGCTGAATTCTGGTCTGTTACACCATTGCAAATCTAGAATAACCGGTTAGTTCTGATTTGAACCTATGTAAGTGGGAGCAGAATTTGGCTCTATATATTGCGGACCATTTAAATGGAAGTCAGGGCTTACAAGGCCAAGAGGGAAAATGTTAGCCAGCTTTAGCCAGTGTTTCCTGCTTAGTTGGATGAGTGATATTTTTTACCACTAAATAACAATCCAGTCTTAAAGAATATTAAAGAGGACAATGGCAGAGGAGACTCCAGGGTCAATTTGGCAGAGGAACTATCAACAGGCCAGACTCTAGCTGATGTAAATTGGTGTGGTTCCATTAACTTCAGTGAAGCTAGGCTGAAAATCTTGCCCTACATTCATGATGAGACTTGTTATTTCAGCCATCCAAAGGGTTGCCCGCAGTTAATCACATGAGTCATGATCTTCCAACGACATTAATAACCTTTGTTCATGTGAACAGTCCTATTCTCAATCTCTCCTTAAAGCTCACCTGTGCTGTGATGCCAATAACATGCTAGATAATGGCTGGGCAACTGGTGTGTAGCAACCACTGCTTTTCCTGCTAATCGCTAATGTCTTGCTGTTTTCATGGGCTCTATCTCTCTGTTTCGTACATCTCTTCTTGTAGCTATTGTCTCTCATCTTATACTTGGATTGTAAGTTGTCTGGGGCAGGGGCTGCCTTTTTGTTACTGCCTATGTAGCATCTAGTGCCATGGAGCCCTAGTCTCTGACTTCAGGTGCTATTCAGGTGCTCTGACTTCAGGTGAATTTGCTTTGGTGGTTCTGCTCATGTAAGTAAAGCATGTGAATGTTTGCCAGATTCAGGCTATAGACTGTGTATTCTATGGGCCTGATAATCAGCTGGTGTTAATCAGTGAAGCTACATTGAAATCCATGGAGCTACTTCAGTTTACGGTTGCTGGAAATCTGGCCCTGTATTTGCACAACGACTTATTGACCATTAGTTGTTTTAGTACAGAAGACTCAGGGAGACATTAAAGCACCTGATCATTGAAGACACATGTAGGATCCATAAGCCCCTGCTGAAATACTATCCTCGGCTTGGATTTAACATTCTTCGTCTCCATAGCTACCAGGTTCCACTTGTAAAAGGGTAGATATGCACCATGCAGTACTCACAAATTGGAAATAAAAATCATAGTATCTTAAGCAATAAAAGGTTTCATAATTGAGGGGAAATGGGAATGGAATATATTATTAATAATTAAATACTCAGGCAGATATACTTCTGAAAGGACTCATATTTTGTAAGGGAGCAAGAGTCATAACTCAGGGCTATCATTTCCCACAGGTCTGACTGGCTCATTCCTTGGGCCCAAGCTCCGCTTTCACAAAGAAGAAAGATTTAGAGGGAAAAGAAGGTCAAGTTCTCATAATAAAGTGCTGGTATTTTTAAGGACACATTGAAGTTGCTCAACTTTTTTTTATTGATTTTACTATTTTTTTTCTTTAAATCTTTGTCTGCCTCCAAAAACCCTTAGAAGCAAAAGCAACCATCTCTGCACTTGAAAAATGTGTGTGCTGCAGGAAGGAAATGCTGAATTAACCACCTCATTGCATTATAACCTAGGGAATGTGCTGGCATGTTCTAACACTGGGAGACAGTAGATGATTTCCAAGCCTGGGCTAGGGCTGTATAGGCTCTGCAGGGTCACCTATTGCTTTTGCTGTATGGAGCCCATAATTAGATGTACCCAGCCAAACTATAGATACAGACTCCATATTTGTCAGTGCCAGTTATGTAACTGGCACTGACAGACTCATTTAGGTACTCCTGGGTACTCATTTAGGCCCTAATGTAGCAGAGCAATTAAGCAGATCAGGAGATGCATTGACTCCAGCAGAACTATTCATATGCTTAAAGCAGTGCATGTTCTTAAGTGCTCTACAGAATCAGGACCATATCCTGCAAATAGGGGAGTAAATTGCATGGCCGCATTTTCAGAATGGTCTTTTTTTGTTGTTGTTGAAGTGAAACAAGGAGAATTACCTCTAGTTTTACAAATATAGAGCCAAATTCAAACCTGTTATAAACGGGTGCAACTCCACTGGGATCAATGGCACATAATTGGTTACACCTGGCCCAAAGTGTTCCAGTTAGCTGTCTGGCAAGGCTTATAATTTTGGCTCATACCACTCTGTTAGCAGGCTGCAGCTAGCTTCCTTTGGCATTTGCAGTGCGCACCTGTGTGTGCACATACTTCATCTCTCTCATTTGTACGCTACTGTTCACACCTCTACAGTGAAAAGGCAATTTTATCAGCCACACTGTATTATGATGCACGTAACATGTCCCATCCAAATATATTTTGAGATGGAACCCTGTTACAAAAAACAAAACCAAACAAAAAATCCACTTCTAGCAGAAGTTTCTTTACCTACTGCTCCTTAACCCAAGGCCTATGTGCCAGTTAATTTGCATTTTAGCCCTGGAAATAGGCCATCTATTGGGACATAACGTAAGTGATGTACGCAGGCCTAGTGCAGGATTTCTATGCAGGAACGAGTTCATGGAGGGATAGGTTCATCATTTGCTGTTAGCAGGGATGGTGTCCCTAGTCTTTGTTTGCCAGAAGCTGCGAATGAGCTACAAGGGATGGATCACATGATGATTACCTGTTCTGTTCATTCCTTCTGAAGCACCTGGCATTGGCCACTGTCAGAAGACAGGATAGTGGCCTAGATGGACCTTTGATCTGACCCAGTGTGGCCGTTCCTATGTTCTTATGAATGAATTTAACCTTTTTTAGTTCTGGCTAGCAAAAACCTCTGTAAAGAGTAAAGAACGTTATTTTTAAAGATAAGTTTAAGTTCTTATGTAAAAATAACCTCATCAGGTCTGTCCCCCTGTGTGAGAGACCTATCTGCTTTCTTTGGTGACAAAACCAAGACCTTACTGCTTTTTACTCCTGTTAGCCATGCAACGGTAATGCAGCTATAACTGAGTGAGCTCGAGTCTATTCATTCTTGTGCATCTTCAAGAAAGATGTTCCTGGAGTTACAGAGAGGTAGATGATCTTATCCCATTCTTCTTCTTAGCATATGCACAACATGCCTCAGGTGGCACGTGACCAGGATTCATCACCAAACTTGGTTCGTTGGTTGGAGCATTAGCTTGCCTGGGCTGGGTACTGAAAGGGAGTGCAATGTGGGGAGGGATAGCTCAGTGGTTTGAGCATTGGCCGCTAAACCCAGCATTGTGAGTTCAATCCTTGAGGGAGCCACTCAGGAATCTGGGGCAAAATCAGTACTTGGTCCTGCTAGTGCAGACAGGGGGCTGAACTTGATTACCTTTCAGGGTCCCTCCCAGTTCTATGAGATAGGTATATCTCCATATTTTTTATTATTTACATGAACTCTGATCCATGTCCCTCCTTAGCCCATTGAAGGCACACAGGACTGCTTAAGTGTCACTAGGGGAATAATTTTAAGATCCTGGGGTCACATGGTAGTAAATAAAGGCTTCATTTGGCCTGCAGAACATACAGTGATGTCCGAGAAGGGACGAACCCAACTTGACTTATGAATCTCAGGGCAAGTTTGTGAGGCGACAGTTATATATATTTTCATTGTAAACTGAGCACAGCTGATGTGAAAAACGTTGAGACATAATTGACTTAAAACCCCACAGTGCCACTTTTACACATTCTCTTTGCAGTCTAACCACATTTCATCAGTTGACAAACAAGCCCACCTGTTCAGGTAGAAGAACCTCATCTGCATTATGCTCCTGCGCCTTTCACTGGGGTGAAAGCCCAAGGCATTTGTCATTTTCAATGATACATACTAAATCAGTCACATTAAATAATACCCATCCAGAATTTCACCTCCTCCTCTCTTGCCATTGGAAAAGGATAGACTCACTAAAAGAATCCTAATGTATGCGCACAAGTTGAGACACTATGTGACTTTTAAGCCTAATTCAGAAGGAAATGTTGACATGCTACTGACATTTACTATCTATTTATTTAAGCACTAACAGTGTTTTATATAAAACACAAATGTTAAGGTCCTATTACAGTCTAAGGTCGTAATTCTGCAGAGATTTTAATGTGCTTAACTTGGCATCAGTGAGATTGCTCACATATATCATGGGAAATATGTGCCTTTGTAGGATCATGGCATAAACTGGAGAAAATGGAACACAATGGAAAACCCCAAGAAGGGAAAAACTTGTAGAGCTTTAAACAATTGTTGCTCTTAATTCTTGTTTGTTTGCTTCTTGTGGAGGGAAACTTTGGCAAGGGCTTGACTGCAGAGAGAATAGTGGCTTGGGGAAATGGGACAAGAAGGGTATTCCATACCTAGAGAATGGCATAAAAATGAGAGGGGCAAGGAGGCTGCCTTTGTTAGCAGTATACCGGAACCCATTTGAGGTATCATTCCAGACATGACCAAAGAAAATGATTCCCTTTATGATTAATATTCGTTGGCGTATCTGAGAATGGGCATAATGAATTTAGGTTCCTTGCACCCCCATTCAACTGTTGTGCCTCCTGGTCTTTTTCTGCTAATTATGATTAGCCTGCCATCTTCCCCGCTGCATGCGTCATGTTCACCAGTGCAAATGGTGAAACTTCACTTCCAGCCAAATGCAGATGCTCTTGAAAAGACTCTGTGTTTACATGAGAAAATCGAATGAAGAGAAAAGTAATGTGGTTTTCTTTATGGAAATATTTCCTGTGGAAAATGTTTCAATGTATAAGTGCTGGGTTGTATGAAGGAAGTGAGAATTTTTAAGTTCGTAGGGTACAGCAAGAGGCAGATGACCTCAAGCTCAAACCGGTTGGAAGTTCGTCTGAGTGAGGATAGGGTAAGCCTTGGAAAAGTCCTTAGGATTTGGCCCGGTTGTAGGAATTGGTACTTTGAGAATGGAAGATTATGCATTAGAATGTCAACAACTCACTAGGGAGGGATCTGTAGTTATACATGCTCTGGGTCAGATATTCAAGTGCTCAGTGTTTACAAATGAGGCCGTGTTTTTAAATGAGCTCAGCTCCAGTTTAAGCATCATAGTAAGTGGCCAGATTTTCAAAAGTGCTCAGCATGCTACTGACCATCTGGCCCACATTGGCAGCTCCTGGGTGTAGAACTCTTTTGAGAATCTTATTAGGCCGTTGTTTAGGTATTTAAGTGGGAGCTGCACTCTTCTAAAAATCTGGGCCAAACTGTGTGCACTGCTGAGCCCCTGGAAATCCCACTCTGTCGTTTGTTTCCTTTTGTATAAAGCTGAATGAAAAATGGGGGTCTGAAATAATGAGGCCTTCAATTCCAAAGAAGAGTTTCTTGTTTTTTTTTTAAAGTATATGTGCATGAGAAGAAGTAGTTCAAGATGGTGTTCTATGGCAGACACCTCTCTGCCTCTTCCCAGAGGAAAAGGCCTGATACTACAGACATCATCCAGTAGAGAGACCATTTCTCAGTGGTGAGGCTCTGGAGAGAAGACCACGGCACTTTACCTGGGCCCCATTAGCAAGGTATATGAGCACCTCATGATATTTAATCTCACAACACCCCTTTGAGGGAGGCTAGTGCTAGTCTCCCCATTTTACAGATGGGGAATTGAGGCACACGGTGACTTGCCCAAGATCCTCCAAGAAGCCTGTGGTGGAGCAAGGAATTTGAACCCAGGTGTCCCAAGTCCATGGTGGTACCCTAACCACTGGGCAACCCTTCGTGTCTAACCACGTTGCATCTGCTCTTGCCAATATTTATCAATCAGAGGTTGATAATTAAATAACATGCAGCTCTCAAAGTGCACCAAATCCTACCCTGCTTATCAAACATTCCTGCAGTGGTCAGAGGAAAATCACTGGTGCGGTTTCTCTTCCTATAATCATCCACCCTCTTAGTACTAGAAATGTCACATGTGTTTTATACATGTTAAGGACTGATGAAACAGATAGGATACTGTATTGGAAAAGCTTTGTCCAAGAACAAAAATACTTGCACTCCTATTATAATCACTGCATGGGACCCATGAAAAATCCCTGCGTTGGTGGAATTGTGCAGCTTGCCCTCTTCATTTCTCGCATCCTTTTCTCTCTTGCCCCTTCTTCCTCTCCCTCTGCTGCAGCCTCTGATGTGCTGCCAGCATTGTAACTATTTTTTCCCCCCCATTTTAAGCCCATGATGCAGCTCAGGCTAGAGGGAAAATGTTCACAGAAGAAGAGTGAAATTTGTGGAACCTATTTGTTTGTTTGTTTTTCCCTTTAAAAATAAAAGTGTTTTCTGTAAAGAATGCAGACAAGCTCATTAGCACGTATCCTGTGGCTGGAAATATTGTTCAGATGTAGTTCTTGAATAACACACAGGGCCTGATACTCAATGACACTATGGCCCATTTGCTCCGGATCGCTGCTGCCAGTGTGAGGTGAATTTAAATGTAATTTGTACCCATTGTATGGCTTCTGTATGTTGCTAGTGAGGTGTAAAGGGGGCTCGGTGTCAATGAGAATAAGGCCTATTGAGTATCCCTCAGAGTTTGACTTCTGGAGTGAGGAGATGTGGCTTACAGACCTTGTAGGAGGATCAGGAGAGTTGTCCTTCCCAGGAATGTTTTTGAGATTTTCTGGAACTCTCTACAACCTGTACCATGCCAAAGGCTAACATTTGCTTCTCACAGAGTGGCAGGGATGATTGTGTGTAACAGACTAGACATCCTTCCTTTTTTTTTTTTTTTGGCTGGTCCACTGGAAGAGAAGTCTACTACGGTTTCTGATTGAGAGAGTTAGTTCTGTAGCTCAAGTGGTAAAGATCTGAGCTACGTTGCTGAAGGTTCAGGTTTCAGACCTTTCTCATGATCCATGCAGGGTGGGTCATTAGTATCCAAACTGAGGCTGCACTCCACCAGTGATAAAGAAAGTGCCCAACCTTGCCTTCAAACTAGTGGTGAAATTTTAACAGGGGCACATTTCTGCTGATGTCCTTAACATCAAGGGACTGGAACATGGACAGTAGCGTTCTGCTGTTGCTGTAACTGGGGCCTTGCCTTTCTCAGGAAAATGAGAAAAACAAATCAAGCTGAAGTTTACTTCATGTTATTCCCATGTACCATTCCCACCTGATGATGCAGAGTAGTTCTTCCAAATAAGGGATGCAGCAATGGTGTCCAAGACATATGCACGTTCCAGCGGAGGTCTCCAAAACAGCAGGCCACTTGGAAACGGGCTGTTAACAGGTTAGTATTTCTTACTGAGCCAATTTTGAGATCCCCATCTAAAACTCTGACTCTGAGCTACCGTTGTGCAATATGTTGTCTTTCTGTACATGAATGAGTGATGCTGTCCTAGTAGATGGGTCCCTTATCCTCTTTGTGGATCAACAGCTAACGAACCTTTCTTCTAGCTCAAGTAGTAGTCATGTTACTTTTGAAGCTGAGACTCCAGGGTTCAAAACTCAGCTCTGCAGGTGTGTGATAATTATCTATTGATAGATATCTGTAGATCATAACCTGTATGAGTTACAGGCAAGAGTTACATAATATAAATATGTGATCAGTTTTCCATATTATAGATAAACATTTTGACATGAAAAATTCCTGTATCCTTTGTTTATAGCACCATTGACTTCCTGGTACTTGGTCATTTCAAGCCAGGTATTTTAGGACTGAACACAGATGGGTTGCAGTGGTAAACATTTTAGACACTAATCAGCTTTTATCACATCTGTCTGTGCTGCAGCCAAATAAGCTAGATTGCTTGTAGCCCTCTCTGTGTATACAAAAAAGCAAAATGGATCAATTCCCAGTGAATTCCTAGGAGCTTCTGCCACTTTACCTAGCAGCGAGTTTACAGCTATCATTGGGGCAGGAAGACTGGAGTGGGGGGCTGGGGAGTACTAACCTATGGGGGAGGACTCTGTAATGAATTAGTTTTGCCTTGTTACCATGAAGCTGCGTGGGGAGAATGCACGGAAGTGAAAAGCTCTAACTGGTGAAGATCTCAGCAGTATTCTTGCCAGGTTGTCTCTGAAAAGAAGGCACTGTGTATGCATATCCAAGATGAGGGAAGGATGGAAAGGCCAGGGGAAGATGATCTATAATCAGCTGCCATGCCTGTGGTGCAGGGCCCTGGGCAATTGCGCTGCTTCCTAACACTGGCCCTGGCTTTTAATCTTCTGAATATGCAGAAAAACAGTTTTTGTGGCACAGGTGGGCCATGGCATTTGTATAGGATGTTGGGGTGGGGGGAGGGGAAAGGTCAGAAATAAAAAGGTTGAAAACCCCTGGTGTAGCCCATCTGGTAAGCTGAAATGTCATTGGGTAGGGCACTGGAAGTTCATCGTGATTAAAAATGCACTAAATCCTCTCGAAAAGCTTTGTGATTTTTGTCAGTATCTCTGATGTCAAGATTACTTCACCTAAACAATGGTTCCTAATAGCATCATCTGAACTTGTTGGAAAGTTCCCTATAGTTTAAAGGGGAAAAAAACACTGAAAACTGGATTAGGGAGATGCTTTCTAAGCGTGGCGTTAAAGTGGTTTCATTAGAATGAGGTAAATTAAAAGAAAAAATACCTCAGTCTTAAAAATATGACAGCTACAAATATTCAAGTCCCTGGGAATAATGAGGACTAAATATATATTTGCCATATAGACCAGTGGTTCTCAAACAGGGATCCGGGGGCCGCGAGCTGGTTTTAGGGGGTCCGCCAAGCATGGCTGGTGTTAGACTTGCTAGGGCCCCGGGCAGAAAACGGAAGCCCCACCATGCAGGATGCAGCCCGGGGCCCTGAGCTCCAGCACCTGAGGCTAAAGCTGAAACATGAGCAACTTAGTTTCATGGTGCCCTTTGTGATGTGGGCCCCCAGGAAATTGCCCTGCTTGCTACCCCCTAATGCCAGCCGTAGCTTTTATCTGGAGAAAAACAATTGTGGTGGTACAGGTAGGCCATGGAGTTTTTATAGCATGTTGGGGGGGCGGGGGAGGCTCAGAAAGAAAAAGGTTGATAACTCCTGATATAGACAGTCTCAGCACAGAGATCAAGGACCCTGTGGCCATGAGATCTGAACTGCCTGTGGCAGGTGACCCTTTTGAGTCAGGCAAGGCGCATGGTTGGCAAGACTTTTGTGTGGATTCTTGAACTAGTTGTTGCCCATTTTGTATCTGTTCTATAGCTATAAAAGACCTACTTTTTATGTAGTGCTTCCTCTTTGTAGCTTTCAAAGCACTTTACTTTACGTAAGTAGCATTATCCCCATTTTATAGAAAGGAAAACTGGGGTGCAGAAGTGATACCGCTTGCCTACTGTTACCAAGCAGGCTAGTGGCAGAACCGGAAATAGAGCTCAGTGCTCTTCGGTCATAGACCAGAGCCCTATTTACCACCCCATACCACCTCTTTAGTCTCAATGCCTGTCTACTTGGCTACTTTCACTAATTCTGTGTTCAATTAAAAATAAAGAAACAAAGAAAGGTATTTCTAAATTATTTCTTTGATCAGTGACATACAAAACAAATTCCTTTTCAGTTCAATAACACTGGCATATATTACATCTTCCTAATAGAGGTGGTTCTAGGCCAAATCCCTACATTCAAGTGTTCCCAAACTATGGGGAGTTTGTCAGGAAGAATCAAGAGTTCAGGTCATGGGCGTTTTACTCTTGGATTTGCCATTGACCTGCACCATAAGCCACGTCTTGTCCATGCTTCTGTTTCTCCTTCCACCCTTTGTCTTATCTATGAAGATTGTAAGCTTTTTGCAGCAGGGAGTCTCTCATTATGTGTTTCTACAGCACCTACAACAATGGGGTTCCAATCTTGGTTGGAGCCTTTAGGCACTACCGTAATACAGATAATAATAATCATCCAGATCTGACCATATCAGACTACTGACTCCTTGTTCTTCATCCAAGGGTGTGCCTACGCTACCCTTAGACATCTGCGGCTGGCCTGTGCCAGCTGACTCGGGCTTGTGGGGCTCGGGCTGTGAAACTGTTTAATTGTAGACGTTCGGGCTCAGATTGCAGCCTGAATTCTGGGACCTTCCCATCTTGCAGGGTCCTGCAGCCCAAGCCTGAATGTCTATGCTGTGATTAAACAGTCCCTTAGTCTGAGCCCGAACCAGCCGCAGGGTTTTAATTGCAGTGTAGACACATCCTAAAATTCTTGTCTTTACCTACAAAGCCCTGTGCAGCTCTGCCATTCCCGTATCTTTGATCAGGCCTTTCATAGCATCAGCCTCCACCCCTACACTCTTTCAGTTACACCAGTCAATGCTGCATTCATCTACTTCTGCCACAATTGTCTGTCTTATCACCTCACTCACCATTGCTGCCCTAGCTGTGTCTGCTCCTGAACCAGCGCCACATGAATTTTAACCTGCACTGATCCCCTGTGAGCTGTAGAGGATGGATTAGGGCCCTTTGCTTCACTATAACCTCCATTCATTTCCAACACCTGGGTCTGCGTTTGTGGACAGCTGCACAGAACCTGGGCTGAATTTCGCTCTCGGTACAGTAAACTATTAGGAAAACAAATACCCAAGCGGCTGAAATTAAGCAAGAAAGCTTTGAAAAGCTGACCAGTCTCAAATTTATCTCATTGCTTCTCCTTCGATCAAAGCATATGGGTAGAAACAACCTGCTCATTTTGACTCAACAGCCTGCTTTTACTTTACACTACCATCTGCTGTAAAGAGATAATGACTAGTTTTAAGTCAAGCTTGAAGGCAAAAGGCCTGGGGTGGGGGGGGAGTTAAGTGTTACATTCCATCCTCTAGTCTGATCTCCAGTGGAACCCTACTAGTCCAACTACTCTCCAACTGCTAACTTCGCTTACTTAAATCATGGCTAACTGATACGAGATTTTTTTCCCCCTATCCACTCTAAGCCCCTTATTTATCTGAGTGCTTTTGACATGAAGTATAGGGTTGAACTTTGAGAATATGTGTATCGACTGTGGTCATCCTTAAAATAAACAGAACAAATCTTTACAGTTGCCTGATAGATGGATCGATCCTTCATTACAGAGGTTTGCTGGGTAATATTCTATGACCTGTGTTATGCAAGAAATTAAACTAGATCTTTCTTTCTTTCTTTAACTAGGTGAAATGTAAGTGCACAGAGCATAGCCATGTAATCCTTTTCTTTCTTTCTTTCTTTCTTTCTTTCTTTCTTTCTTTCTCTTATTTAAATGTCTCCCCTCTCTATAGTATCTGAGTGTTTCCTAAGGATTTAAAAATGGAAATTAAAATAACTATCTTTCTTCCTTGTCAGCCTGTGGGAGAAAGAGCTTCATTTGTCTGTTGGGAATTTTATTGTTTGTCATGTATGTGTGCATGTAAATAAGTGTTCTCTGTGTGAGAAGAATGAAATGAGGGAAAGGTAAACTGAACAACTGAGTTTTGATTTTAATTCTGGAATTGTCGAGTTCTGTTGTCATTACAGTAGTCGTCAAAATTTTCTCTATACAAGTTTAAACAACACTACAGAATGTTATAGACTCATAGACTTTAAGGTCAGAAGGGACCATCGTGATCATCTAGTTTGACCGCGTGCACATTGCAGGCTAGAGAACCTCACCCACTTCTAACCTCTGGCTGAGTTACTGAAGTCCTCAAATCATGGCTTAAAGATTTCAAGTTATAGAGAATTTACCATTTACACTAGTTTAAACCTGCAAGTAAACCATGCTATAGAGTAAGGCAGAAAAAAACCCAGGGTCTCAGCCAATCTGATCGGGGGGTGGCGGGGAGGGGAGTTCCTTCCCATACCCGATTATCAGTTAGACCCTGAGCATGTGGGCAAGACCCACCAGCCAGACACCCAGGAAAGAATTCTCTGTAGTAGCTCAGAGCCCTCCCTATCTAGTGTCCCATCTCTAGCAGTTGGGGATTTTTGCTGATGGCAGTTGTCAGTGGGCTACATGCCATTGTAGGCAATCTCATCATACCATCCTCTCTACAAACTTATCTAGCTCAGTCCTGAAGCCAGTTAGGTTTTTTTGCCTCCTCTGCTCCCCTTGGAAGGCTGTTCCAGAGCTTCACTTCTCAGATGGTTAGAAACCTTCACCTGATTTGCAAGTTTTTAAGTGTCCGTTCTGAATGTTACATTTATTGTGGGTGTGTTGTGTGTCCTTGACTTCACTGAAACGGGCAGAACACAGAAATTATCCAGCATGCAAAAATTTTCAAGTACGATCAATAGATTTAACACAGTGGTTTTCAACCTTTTTTTCATTTATGGACCCCTAAAACATTTTGAACGGAGGTATGGACAACCTTTGGAAATCTTAGACATAGTCTGCGGACCCCCATGTTGAAAACCACTGATTTAATATATTGTCAGAAAAGCCCATTGTATGATCTTATTAAAAGAGAGACCTTCATCCTGAGTTTATGCAAAAGACAATGAGACGAAAAAATAATGAAATTTCTGCCCTAAGCCTGGTTATATCTGACATAAACTCTATCCATTTCAGTAAACAAGCCACTGATGGATTGAAATTCTTTAGTTCAGGAGACAAAGAGACTCCTCGGATGCTATTTAACAAGCCTGCAATAGAAAGTTTATAAAAAAGTTAGTAATGAGTTTAAGCACTGGACAAAAAGTCAGGGTAAGCATATTATTATTTATTATTAAGGTACTGAGTAAAAGCTCCAACTGAAATCATTAAACTAGGCACCGTACAAACATATAATAAGAGACCATCCCTGCAATGGAGCGCTTACAATCTACATAAACAAGAATGACACAGGATGGGAAGGGAAACAGACATACGAGGTAACATGATTTGTCCAGCGTGACACAACAGCGTGGCAGAACCAAGAATAGAACCCAACTTTTCAGAGATCCTTTGCACACTGCTCTTCCCACTTGTATGTCCATTTAACTTGTTTAACTGAAGATCCATCCCACAATTGCAGAGAGCCAGCACAAGGTCTATTATCACTGGAGTGGTGCCTGTCAAGCTCTATTCACAAAGGTGAATTTCACTCACAACACCTTGCTCCCCACTTTACCTTAATCCTGATTTTTCCAAATACACAGCTACCTCGATATAACGTGACCCGATATAACACGAATTCAGATATAATGTGGTAAAGCAGTGCCCCGGGAGGGTGGGGCTGCGCAGTCCGGCAGATCAAAGCAAGTTCAATATAACGCGGTTTCACCTATAACACGGTAAGATATTTTGGCTCCCGAGGACAGCGTTATATTGAGGTAGAGGTGTATTATAGCTATGTACAGGACCTTTGCTAGATTCGAGTGGTGTTTTCCCTTTTTTTTTCAAACTTGGTTCTCAGTTTAAAAAAAATAGCTCACCCTTATACTCGATGACCTCCAAAATCCCAAATGCTTGTTCAGTGCTCTGATTCGTTACTACCCATCCATCTAATTATCATTGTGCCTTGATGGATGATTTAAAAGAAACCAGGGCCAGCAAATTCCTGCCCTGGTTCTACTAGCGTTTGTTAATGTTTTAAATTATCATGAATCTGAAACGTGCTACTTTTAAAATTTAGAGTGATGTGATTGCCTGAAGCCTCTCCATGTGTTAATTAAATCATCATAATTGTAGTTTCTAGAGACTGACAGGTTATAAATAGTCTATACCCCCCCTCCCCGAAGCAATTTGGTATGAATGACAAGCAAAACTACTATTGTTTAAACTGTACATCAGACACGAGTCCTTCCTATTTCAGACTATATCTTGACTGTTATTTCATTGTCCTGAAATAATCAACAGTGCCTTTCTTAAAGGCTGGGCAATTACATTGTTCTTTATGGACATTATGCAAAATGAGGCAACTTATGTTCAGGGTCAGCACCATCCATTTAATTTGACAGATTGCATGATGAGAAGAACTGAGGATCAGGATTTCACAGGTAGGTTCCTCTACCCAACAAGGGACCTAATCCACCCTGCTGTAAATGGCAGAGAAGGAACCAGCATTCTAAGCATATTAGTCGATAGAAAGGAAACAAGTAGGAGCTGCTATTGTCCTTATCCTCTTTTCCAGCGAAGACAGAGTGGTAGAGTTACATGAAACCCAAGCAACTTTGGTTGGCATGGGGTCTGTGCAAAGTTTTTTTCCTTTGCTTTTGATCAGTATTGGTTTTCACCATATCATTCTATCTAGACTAGAGGAGCAAGCACTGGAAAGTATAATTGCTTGGAACTTGAGCTTTCAGCACATGTTCTATGCCTTGCCGTCCACAGACATTTTACAAATTCCAGTTAGAAACTCTTGGTATTGATACTTCCTCATCAGTTATTGGGAGTGTACCACATCCACCCTGACTAATGTGGCCTTCAACATTGGTTCTCCACTTGTAAGGTAATTCCCTTCTTTTCATGTGCCAATATATATTTTTGCCTGTATCTGTAATTTTCACTCCATGCATCTGAAGAAAGTGGGGTTTTTTTTACCCACAAAAGCTTATGCCCTAATAAATCTGTTAGTCTTCAAGGTGCCACCAAACTCCTCATTGTTTCCGTTAGAATCATAGAATCATAAGACCGGAAGGGACCTCGAGCGGTCATCATTTGCACCATTTGGTTGTAATGTGTGAGCTGAGGTCTTTAACTGAGCATGGTGTAGGCTGCAATGGTTTCCTTCCACTGGCATGGGAAGCCAGAGGTTATGCAGCTGCACCGGTTCGGCTGTTCCTCCTAAATCCAGCCCACAGTGGGGTATTTTTCAAAATGTGTGAAACAGTAAAGCCCCTGCTTCCAGCCACAGTGCTAAGCGCTATGGATTAGGTGGGTGATGGCAAAACTGTGTTGCTGACATGCCTGCTGAACAGTATTGTACAGACACTCGTACCCCATAGGGCTCACTTGCCTTCATTGTAATATGCCTTTATTATATTCAGCAATAATGGAAGGAACCTACAGGCCTGTATCCTGTAAGACATTGGCCTCAGCACTTGGCATAAGGATTGAGGCCTATGGGTTTTGGCATAGATAAATGTCCCAACGGTAACCCCTAAATTTTGGAGAACCGGAAATAGAGTGTAAGGGGAATTTTGTGCATAATGACATCATCCAACTACAGAAATGTGAGCGAACACCAGCTTTTGGAAAGTTTGGGAAAGAACATCCAACCGCAAGCATGCCATGGCAACAAATTGATATATATGATAAGAAGTTCAGATAATTAATATACTAGCCTGTCGTATACAAGTTGCATCCCAGTCTGTGGGCGCTAGGGGAGAGAAATGTAGCCTGTGGGAGGTGCCAGAATGACGGCTGCTGGTGGTGAGGGGGAAGGTGATGAAGATGATATCTGACATTTAAGTTTGTGCTGCAAGGGATGGTGTGAGGATATGGAGGTGCAGATGTACATTCTGTAGTATCTTTACCTACCTTCCTGAGTCAGAGTGTTTGTGACTATGCTAAATGTATTAATCAACTATTTGTAAATATAGAAGAGTACCTATAGTGTGAGTTTCAGAGTTGCAGCCGTGTTAGTCTGTATCCGCAAAAAGAACAGGAGTACTTGTGGCACCTTAGAGACTAACAAATTTATTAGAGCATAAGCTTTCGTGGACTACAGCCCACTTCTTCGGATGTATATATAGTGTGAGTGTTGCAAGTGTGCACATCGGGGTTCCCAACTATATAATCATTTGACTAATACTGGGCCTGATCTTGGGATGTGAATCTGTCAAGCCTCAAAGTGATAACTGGGGATTCTTAAGTAATCAATACAATTAATACATAATCTGTAGACAGGGCCGGCTCCAGGCACCAGCGCAGGAAGCAGGTGCTTGGGGCGGCCAACAGAAAGGGGTGGCACGTCCGGCTCTTCGGTGGCAATTCAGCGGGGGGTCCCTCAGTCCCTCTCGAGGGAAGGACCAGCCGCCGAAGAATGAAGCAGCGGTGGTAGAGCTGCTGCAGGTGCTTGGGGCGGCAAAAATGCTGAAGCTGTAGATCAGGCTACAGTGGACAGATCAAAAAATTGCAAAGAAAAACAAGACAACTTGCTATGCACCTCTGAAATGCATTCTGAGCTCTAGGCTTGAATTCATGGAAGAACTTAGGGCCGGATTTTAGCGCCCTGCTATGGCCCTTTTTGCCATTCCAATGGTGCAAAGTAACCATAAAACTGACTTAATTTGCCATTTCAGAGTTCACCCATTCAGGGGCATGACCAGAACATCTTGCCTGTATAAAGGACCGTTCAGTGACATTACCAGCCAGCATAAGTTAGAGCAGTGAGGTAGGAGGAGGAAGAGGATGGAGGGATGAAAATAGCACATGCATCTCTAAGGGTTAAAGCCCTCCATTCTGTTACCTGTGCATCTCTCATAATGTTCAGAATATTACACGTTTCCACAGCTTTACTTCCAAACCAGGCACAGGGTTAGCTCTGGGGAGGGGGCAGCGATTCCCAACCAAGGAGAAGCGATCTGATGGAAGGTACATGCAGTGAGGCTTTTGGTCTGCTGACTATTGTGATATTGAAACTACTGGAAGCAGATGCGAAAATAAACCATAGTGTAGCTCCCCTGCATTTGGTCAAGATAAAAATGAGTGAAGGTCTGTCGGAGAGCCCTAAGCTGTCATGTTCTACACACTCCCGTTCTGGAAGAGAGGCCGTTGCAGGGATCTTCTGACTGACTGAGCCTTGCTTATTACAGCTCTGACTGGGCCAGTCACCCTTTCCCATCCCATTGGTCACTTCACTCGTAGAATTGTGCATAAATTTTGCTAGGAATCCTGGAACTTTCACTTGAGTGTTATCTTCTTCTGCCAAACTGGAAGCCCATCCCTGAGCTGAGTGAATCCAACCTTGGTAATATGTCTCAGCTTGCAGGGAAAGCAGGCACAACATTGCAGTTTCAGCTATTTACACTATGGGGCTAAACCATAGATGGTTCAGATGAGGAGATATTGGGGATAAAGGTGCACAGGGGTGTGTTATCTTCTTTGGGGAAACTTTGTGCAAAGCTGGAGTGGGATGGTGTATATTCACCATAGCCCCACACCCGTCCCACTAACTCCTTCCCCCAGAGCTTCCCAGTCTCTACCCCCCTCCCCAGGGCTGGCTCCAGGCACCAGCTTACCAAGCAGGTGCTTGGGGCGGCCACTTCAGAGAGGGGTGGCACGTCCAGCTGTTCGGCGGCAATTCGGCAGACGGTCTCTCGCTCCGAGCAGGAGTGAAGGACCTCCCGACGAATTGCCGCTGCAGATTGCGATTGTGATCGCAGCTTTTTTTTTTTTTGGCTGCTTGGGGCGTCCAAAACCCTGGAGCCGGCCCTGCCCCTCCCTCAGCATGGATTGTAGATCCTATAGTGTGGTCACTGATGGTGCCTCTGAGGCAGCATGACCTTTCTGTCCATGTACAGAGGATACCTTCTGTTTGTGGATCTGGAAGGCAGCATGGTCTAGTGACTAGAACACTGGTTGAGACCTGAGGTTTATTCCAACTTCTGCCATTAGCCTGCAGTATGAGTTTGACCAAGTCACATCAGGGTAAACGTTCAAAGGCAAAAATGGGAGTTAGGTGCCCAACTCCCATGGACTTTCAATGGGACTCGGGCACCTAAGCTGCCCTTTGTGCCTTTGAAGATCTCTCCCTTCCCCTCTGAGATTTTTTTCCTCTCCCACCCTTTCTGGGTCTTGTCTATTTAGACTGCAAATTTTTTAAGTAGAGATTCTCTTGCTTTGTGCACAGACAGCATCTCACACAATGGGACCCTGATTTTGATTGGGGGTCTGTCTCTAAGGTTTTCTGTAATATAATCTGGACCCTGGATAGATGCCTATCAAATTGGTTTTTTGTTCTTGTGGTCAAAGTATGACTGATGTGGGCTGCTTTGTCTTAGTCTGTTGTTATGTTGCCCATTTAGTTCTTTTTAAAACATCTACATTGCATTCATATGTAACTGAGACTGGCTTGCAGCAATTCAATTGCCTTCTCCAGTGACTTTCTGCAGTGCAGTAAAATTGCATGATTTTAATGACTTTCTAATTCATTCCTTTCCCCAACATTATCATTTTCTTTCCCAGAACCTCTAAATCATATGTTAGGCTTTTGATTTAAAAAAAGCCAATGTCACATGCAAAGTAAAATGGGGAAATAAAGGTAGCTCTTGTGTTGCCCCATTTGGAACATGAACTGTACAAATTAGACCAGGAGTCAAGTTACTGGCATTTCACATTAGCACAAATTTGCCTCAGTAAACAAAATCTACAGTGCTGTTTTTTTCCCCTTCATATTTCGTCTTTATTTGTTCAATATACTGAGAGTCCCAAAGTGCAAAAAACATTTTGCACCCTGCCAGATTCACCTTATGCTGTTTATTATTCATCCCCAGGCATTTATTATATTCATTGGCCTTCAAGAGGTAAGTCCGCTCTTTACTTTAATTTTTTACTATTATAGATCAGAGATTAGACTTTTCATTGTTGATGCAGATAAGAACTTTTTCTATAGACAGTAGCAACCAAGAGACAGGAATAAGAGAATATCTTCCATTATCTATTCTATTACATCTAATGAAGACCGAAAGAGGGGACAGTTCACTCTGATAAAGATAGTAGATTAATAGATTTTAAGGTCAAAAGGGACAATTAGATCTGGTCTGACCATCTGTGCACATAGGCCCTTAGAACTTCACCAGTTACCCCTATATTGAGCCCAATGGCTTATATGTGACTAAAGCATAGCTTCCCAGAAAGGCATCCAGTTTTGATTTGAAGGAGAATTCAGCACTTCCTTTGGTCATTTGTTCAAATGGTTAATCACTCTCACTGTTAAAAATAGGTTAAACTGTCCATCCTCTTGCTTTTTGTTATATTGCCTCCCCACCCCACCCCCACCCCAATAAAGCTGCTTGGGTAGTGGTCCTGTCTTCCGGTTTCTATACTGGTCTGTAAAATGCCTAGAGTGCTGTTTGCCCTGTAGAAAAAGTCCCTCTTTCTAACCTGGATTCCCGTGTTGTACCCCAGCACACAGAGGCAGATTAAAATCTAAACTGATCTGATGTCAGAAATAGGATTTAAATAGTATTTGGTAGCCCAACAATATACAGGAAGCAGGTCATAGGGATACCAGTGCAGAACGTTGCTCTCGTAATGCCAGAACTGTAAAGCATTAAATTTCCATGGGCAGGAAGGTGAAGAAAGTCAGAGTTTATGAAGACGATAATTGGAAACTGATTTGGTATACAACTTGCTTTCTGGAATGTTTTTAACAAAATAATTGCAGATCTTATAGCATGCATCTATAGGAGGGACTACAAATGTATTCAATTTTTTTTCTTTGTTTAAAAAAATATAGCCTGTCAGGATCTGTGAATGTTCATGGATTTGGGATTATTATTATACATAATTTATTAGTTTCATAAGAGCACTCAGGACCCAGGATCCAGGCGCCCTTGTTATTTGTATTGCAACAATATCTAGAGGCCCTAACTGAAATCAGGGCCCTATTGTGCTAGGTATTGGGTACCCACACAATGGGTGGACAAGAGTCAGTCCCCGCTTCAAAGAGTTTACATCTAAATAACCGACAATACAAAGGGTGAGAGAGAGCACAGAAGTGAAATTACTCCTCTAAGGTCACATAGCAGGTGAGTAGCTGAGCCAGATTAGAACACAGACTTCTTGACTCTCAAGAAAGTGCCTTCTCCACATGGATGCACTGCCCCATTGAACATGACACTGTCCAAACAGAACACAGTCCATGCTACAAAGAGTTTATAATCAAAATGGGAAATTCTTGGCTGGGGGAGGGGAAGATACAGCCTGTTCCCAGCCTCATTTCATGAGGATTCTGGATTCTAAATGTCTCCTGCATATAGACCTGCTCTACCTCTATGCAACTGGGATTTAGGATCTTAAGTCACTTCATTACTTCTGAAAAATTTCCCATATATAACATTTACATGATGATGGTGCAGAAACCTTGTTACCTTTATAACTTCAGATACCAAGACATAAGTACAGTTTTGGGGCTGGATCCTGTCAGCTGCAGAGCTCCACTGATTCTCAGAGGGAATCAAAGAGGTTCAAGTCATTACTGGATTGGGCCCTTTTCCCATTCATGCTTTTAGAAGATGTTTTTTGCTCTCCATTGTATTTTTTTCTTTTTTTGCAGATCCACAAACACAGAAAGCAAATGATGCATCAGATATTTGCATATACTTTTCTGGGATTATATCCAACCAAATGTATATATTGCATTGTTTTATGGCTTTATTTTTATGGCTTTCTTTTTTTTTTTTACGCCCACCATGTTTCCTACATAGCTACATAATCATAGTATCACCTGCAACAAGGCGGGCAGGCATTTTTCATCCTCCGAAAGCCTTTACCAGGGATGATGCAGTTTTCAGTTGTCTCTGTCAATCAGTTGAGCGTATGTGTGTGTATTCCAGGAAAGCTGAGTTTGGTACCTCTTCTCTGTCGCACGTGTACATACCATTACCTGCTCATCTAAGGACAATGGGTAGGTATGTGGGAATGCATTCTGTCTTCTAACATGTCCCCATCCAAATGGAATTCACTGGAATGCGTGCAATTAAATGGATCCCCAGAGTGAAATCATACTGATAAGTAAACTGTACTCAGCAATGTGTCTCCTCAAACAAATAGGTCCTCCTGGAAGCAGAACTCAATGGGATGGATTTGAGGGGCCTGTAAAAGGGGTTTGTAACAAGTGAGCAGCTCTGAAGTGACTGGGAGGGGTTGAGACGGGGTCAACTGGGACATCTGCTTGTGCATAAAATTTCCCATCATCTCTCTCCCACCTCCTTGCCGTGGAAAGAGCTTTGAGAGCTGTTGGAACTTGAGGCTCTTCCGTGGCCTCAAGCAGGGGCAGCAGCATCTTCTAATGGATACAACTCTAGACTTGGAACTGGCAGACTTAGATTCTATTCCCGTCTCTGCCACGGACCAGCTGTGTGACCTCAGGCAAGTTACTTCCCCTCTCTGTCTGTTTCCCCATCTGTAAAATGGGAATAATGAGAAATGAGACTTACTCATGGTTCTAAAACACTTTCAGATCTGCATATGAATTATTCTACGTATTATAATTTTATTATAATTTATGGTTCCTTTCCCTACAGAGCCCTCCTGAGTATATATGGAGGCTGTGTGCTGGATAGCAGAGCTGGTCAGAAAATATTCGTTATTCCCATAAAATTTTCATCAAAAATGAAAAGGTTTTCAACAATTTATTTTCTTCAAAAGTGGTAGATTTCTCTTCAAAGAAAAGGAAACCCCAAAATAAAATATGATTTGGTTTTCAGGAATTGAAAACTGAAAACCCAATTTTTTTTTCAGTTTCTGTTCTCTAAACAATAACTCATTTTTGTTGTAAAGAAATGAACCTTTTTCTTGGAAATTTCCATTCTGAAGAAAAATCAATCTTCATTTAAAAGTATATAAATCAGTCCAGTAGTATTAGTTGGATTTTAAGCCTTAAAAAGATAACTACCTTTATTTATTTTCATTATTATTTGTAGTGTGGTTGTGCCTCAAAGCCCCAGTCATAGATTAAGGCTCAATTGTGCAAGGCGCTGTACAAACAAGAACAAACAGATGGTCTCAGCCCCAGAGAGCTTCCAAGCTAAGTTTTACATTTCTGCTTTAAGAAGAAGCATATTAGTTCATAGCTAAACAGTAGCAGTTAATTTATTCCCCTAAAATGTGTGTCAGGGAGACAACACACATGACACAAATGACTCTCCCTCCCCAAGAAGCATTATCTTTTCCTCCTCTGACCTCGCCTCACGCCTCAAAACAGAGACATATAAGAACAGTTGTGATCCTTTCTGATACACAAACTATTAGCACGACCGCTTTATATCTCATCCCCTCTGCTATCTTAAATAATTATTAAATATCTATAAAAACTAGAAGGACAATTGAATTCTGCTCAAGGAAAATAAGGATGCCTCTTGCTGCTGCATCTTTCTTTTTGATAATAGCAGTATTTTGATTTATAACCCAGCACGGTACTATTTCCCAGCTATGCAATGATAGTACCTTTACTGTGAGCAGCAAGCTTATTATTTCAGGTATATAAGTTTTTGGTTATTGAATTTGTGATGGGCTGGATCACAGAAACCCCCCCTGGGAGCTGCCAACTGATGTGCCAAGACTACCCCTGCTCCTATTTTCCCTGCCAGCACAGGACTCCAGCACCCTGTCTTGCTGAGCCAGACACTCCCATCTGCTCCAGCACAGACCCAGGGTCTGAATTATGTGTCCCAAAACTGCAGGTTTACCTGAAAACAGCTCACAGAAGTGTGCTTGTCTATAGCACTCAGATGCCCAACTCCCAATGGGGTCTAAACCCAAATGAATCCGTTTTACCCTGTATAAAGCTTATACAGGGTAAACTCATAAATTGTTCGCCCTCTATAACACTGATAGAGAGAGATGCACAGTTGTTTGCTCCCCCAGGTATTAATACATACTGTGAGTTAATTACTAAGTAGAAAGTGATTTTATTAAATACAGAAAGTAGGATTTAAGTGGTTCCAAGTAGTAACAGACAGAATAAAGTAAGTCACCAAGCAAAATAAAATAAAATGCGCAAATCTATGTCTAATCAAACTAAATACAGATAAAATCCTCACCAGTTCCAGAATGCTCCCTTTTACAGGCTAATCTCCTTTTAGCCTCGGTCCAGCAATCACTCACACCCCCTGAGTTACTGTCCTTTGTTGCAGTTTCCTTCAAGTATCCTGGGAGGGTGGAGAGGCTCCTTCTTTAGCCAGCTGAAGACAAAATGGAGGGGTCTCCCACGGGTTTAAATAGACTTTCTCTTGTGGGTGGAGACCCCCCTCCTCACTCCTATGCAAAGTCGAGCTCCAAGATGGAGTTCTGGAGTCATCTGGACAAGTCACATGTCCATGCACGACTCAGTCTTTACAGGCAGATGCCATTGTCCACATGGTATCTTGTATGTCTCCAGGAAGACTTCTTATGTGGATTGCCACATTCCAAGATTCATTGTTCCCCAAATGCTTCCTGATGGGGTACTTAACCTTGCGAATTCCTTCCTAAAGAAGCTGACCAAATGCCTCACAAAGCTTACTTAGAAATTAAGCAAGTATACATAACTTTGAACACACGAATGGTGCCTGCATACAACTAGGATGAACGTAACCAGTAGATCATAACCCTTACATAGATATGTTACATGGCATATATAGCAAAACCCTATTCCAGTTATATCATACATACAGTTATAAGCACCCCCTCATATAAGCACCCCCTTATGGGGTACACTGTCACAGAATTCCACCTTAGATTTGGTGTAGGATGTTTCTTCTCCTTCTTTCCCATCTGCACCCATGATCCTGTCTAAAGCAAGCTCTTATTTTTAGCACTGTGTAACTGCAGCTTTAGTCTCCTAGCCCTACGAAAGAGAGCATCTGTGAGGCTTGCAGTTTTGTCCACCGTCCATGCCTTTATGTGGAAGTTTTCCCTCTGCTGAACCATGCCCTCTGCAGTCTCTTCACAGAATGCTGCTACAATTGCAGTAATACATTTCCTCCAGCACTAATGCCTCAGCAGCAACTTTGACTCCAGGCCAACATTGAAAATATAAAAAGGAAAGAAAGAAAGAAGGATGTTAAAAGCAGCCTGAGTCAAATAATGTTTCATGCTGTGTTAGAGCACCTTTCTCAAGCACAGAGGGCTCTTATGATGGCCTATTAATCAAGGAACAAATACAAGCTTCTGAATGAGCCCCTGATAAACACATCTGAACGCTGTGGGTAAAAGAATGAGTCCAAACACTGGGAGTTATTTCACAATGAGTGTGTGTATATTTTTACCAAAAAACAGCAGAATAGAAATGGGAGGTGAATTTGTGATTTACACCTGCCACTTACATTCAAAAATTCTAATTTGAAATCAGAAATGTGTTGACTTAAGTGAAAACAATTATTTAAGGCAAACAATGTGCCACCCTGACACATTTGGCACCTGGATTTAATATGTTGCATACAAGGCACTGCATTTGCAAGGAGTAGGGTTGAATATTTTTTTATAACCTTACAAATATTGCTACGGCCGTAGAGGCAATCAGATGTTACGGTGATATAAAAAATGCTACACAGATAGTCATAGGTGCTGGAACTAAGGGTATGGGGGGAGCTGCCGCACCCCCGGCTTCAAGTGGTTTCGGGGTTTATGGTTTGATTCAATGGCTCACAGCACCCCCACTATACAAATAGTTCCAGCACTCCTATAGACAGTCAGGTGTATGGATGAAGAGGTAAATTACTGGTGTAGAGTAAAACAAAATTGAGATTAAATATAATTTATAGAGGGCTAATCCCAAACCCATCAAAATCCAAGGAAAGAGATCCAGTGACTTCATTAGGTTTTGTATTAGGGCCTGAAACCACTGAGTTGAATGTTTACTCTTACTAGGGTGACCATATGTCCTGATTTTATAGGGACAGTCCTGATATTTGGGGCTTTTTCTTATATAGGCTCCTATTACCCCCCACCTCCGTCCTGATTTTTCACATTTGCTATCTGGTCACCCTAACTCTTACATGGTTTGAAGCAACAGTATTGCACTAGAACTAGGCATTCCTGCAGGGCAGGTGTGACACTCCATTGGTTGCTGAGAACAATGCTCTTGCACCAAGAGTGGCAATACTGTATAAAAGGAAAGGGAGGAGGCCAGACCTGGATTTGCTGAAGGAACAGGCAAAGGAGTAAAGAGAGAGAATGTCCATGAGACGGGCTAGAGGAGGCCCACAGAGGGCTTTAAAAATGAGGGTAAGTTTGATTTGGATGTAGAAATGAACTGAGAGCCAATGGAGTGCTGAGAGACTGGTGGTGCCATCATATGGACAGAGATTCCTATCAAAGCTGTCAGCCTTTAACAGCATAGTTGTTCATTTAGACATTAACACAGAGTAGGGTTACCATATCTAACAAATAAAAAAAAGAGGACCCTCCACGGAGCCCAGGAGGGGAAGTGCCCGGCCGGCGGCTGGGGTCCGGAGGCAAGGGGGCTGCCTGAAGCCCATAGCGCTCGGGCAGCTCGGCTCTTAAACAGAGCCGAAGAGTCAGGGGAGGAGCAGAGCCGCTGCGGGAGGGGAAGTGCCTGGCCGGCATTTTCCCGGACATGTTCGGCTTTTTGGCAATTCCCCCCGGACGGGGCTTTGAGTGCCGAAAAGCTGGACATGTCCGGGAAAAAGAGGACGTATGGTAACCCTAACAGAGAGATTTCTTGGGGCGGGGGGCGAGACAGGGATTGACCTTTGTTCTGCCTATAAAAATTGCAATGGCAAGGCTCCCCAGAGCCCTCTTGAATCTTGATGGTTTCTCCTTGACTGTAGGTAAAGTAATACAAACAGTAGTGTCTGCACTTTACTAGTACCATGTCATGGAAATAATCCATGGCTTAGGTTCGGTATGCATTTGCTATTTCCTGCTCAAATGAGCACACCACATTTTTTTGCTTCTGGATTTCTTGGCCCAAATTTTCCAAACTTGTCAATTAGCTTGTAGGCAGGTCACACCTTTAGGTCTGCATTTGTGCAAAGCATGTCATTGCATACATATTTGCATGTGCACATGCCAGGCTTGCAGATGCTGCAAATTTTGCAGGCCAGAATGGATGACTTTTTTCAAAATGAGTTCCATCATGTTTTCAGGCCTGTATTTGCATATCTAATACTTTTGTGGAAAACTGTGATCCAAATGAATTATAGGTAGGGTTGTAAAAGCAGCTGGCACTGGTCTAACTCTGCTCCCATTGACATTAATAATAAAGCTTCCATAGACTTCAATAGGAGCAGAGTTAAACCAACCACGAGGGCTTTTGAAAATCCCACTTTGTGGGATAGGTTCTTTCATTCCTTTAACAATGTATAATATGTTCAGATAATAAAAATTAAGCGTTCTTGAACGGACGATATTAGAGAAATTCAAAGAATTGATCAAACAAGAATTAGTTTAGTTTTTTGGCCAACTTTTTATTTAATTTTTGTTTTTTTGTTTTTTCTGAAAATGGCTTTTGGATTGAAAGAAAAAAATGTTAAAAATGGTTTAAAAATTTTCATGTTTTCAGCATTTGTTTAATTGTTTTTCTTTTTTCCTTTTGTTTCTCAGTGGAAAAGGAGAGAGAAATGAGTGTCAGGAACTAAATCCTTTCTTTAAAAAAAATCAAAACAAAATTTTTCATTTTGTTTAATTTTTTTCCACCAAAAATGATTTTGGGGTGAAATTATTTTTTAATTTCACCCAGCCCTAGCACAATCATGAATGAAATAATTCTTGGAACTCCCCTATGATGATGATGGGTAATTTTATCCCCATTATCAGAGGAATCTGAAGTACAGAGAGGCTAATTAGACCAGGTCCTCAAAAGTATGTAGGTGCCTAACTCCCATTGTGTAAAATGTAAGTAAGAAGCCTGAATATCTTTGAGGATCTGGGCCTAAGTGATTTGCTGAAGGCTGCCAGGAAATATGTAGCAAATCCAGGAACAGAAAATAGCTTATAAGATTCCCAGTCCAGTGTTTTAATTGCTGGAGCATGATTGCGCCTTAGTATAACGGTGTTAGCATTTAAGTTTTAAGTGTGCCTATTATGAGGGAATTGAATTAGCAAATGAATAAGTTCTTTTAGTGGCATCCTAAATTACATTGCTAAATTTCTGCTCAGTTATATCTAGGGTTCCTTGCCAACAGAGACTCTAAACCTTACCTACAAGATGATACAGCATGGAATGTACACAGTTTGCTGCCAGATATCTTCCAAGATACTTGGAAGCTCAATGGTAACAAAAGAGAATTTGATTCCGACTCCCCTGAAGTAATTAAATTAAGGTTTTTAAAATTATAGTTCTGCAGAAGCGGGGTTATTTTCACTTGCATCCAATTAAATTCTCAAGCCTTTGCTTTATCCATATGTTACTGTCTGATAAGCTTTGTTCAGGACTGCAACTCTGGTGAGAGTGATCCTGGGTTTAATTCTTTTGTTTATGCGTAATGTATCCCTTAGTTAGTCTTGTTGTCTTCCCACAATAAAGGTCTTTCTGTCTCATGAAAAGTGCTTCATAGCAGTTTAGGGCCATCGTTAAAGTTTTTACTCTCTGTTTATGAAATTTGTTGTGCTTACAAAAACAAAGAATTTGTATGTTGTATGTCAAAAAATGAAATATTTTACGTTGACTGAGAAAATCGCTTTTTTTATTCTTATCATAATCTCCTATGTACAATATTTTGCAAGTTCACCACCACCTGATAGCCACAGAAGCCAGCCTATCATTAACCAAAAGAATGCTTTCCTCATGCTATGTAGCAATTAATAAGACCCAATATACATTAAGCATTAATAAATGATTTATAGATTTCCTAATATACATGAATAGTATATATTAAAGATGGTAATAAGTACATTAAGAGGAAGATGCTATAGCTGGCTATAAGCCATATAGAATTGGATCTATTAGAATCTGTAACAATTGATTATCTATTTCTTAAAATATCTATTAATCATTAACCTGGTATAAGGTATTTATAAAGTATGCCAAAATAATCTATAGTCATAAAACAACTGAATGAACTCACAGAAGTAATGTCTGCTACTGGTTTAGCCAAACTAGGGCACACCAGCTACAAATTATGCTATATTTCTTAGAGATGTAGGTTGGGATCGTAATTAAAATAAACACAATATAAGCCAAAAGGTTGAAACTTGGGACCTAGATTTTCAAAAGAGACTTGCATTTTGGACCCTTCAGTTTTTGGGTTACCAACTTGTAACAACTTAAAGGGGAGCCTGAATTTCAAAGGAAACACTACTACTACTACTACTACTACTAATACTACTACTAATAAATATCGAGTATACCAGAAATCCAACCCCATTTCGGAGGTCTCATCTTGAGCACCCTACATCATTTAGAATGGAAACTGGGAAGGAATCAGTTTTCCCATCCCACATTGGGAATTTGATATTTTGAAATAATTTCCCATCCCAAATTGGGGCGAAAAGTCAAAATCTCAAGAATTGACACAAAATATTAATCTGGAAAAATGTGTATTGGGACAATTTGAAATATTTCATTTTGATAATTTTGAAATATTTTCTAATTTTGTATTTCTTTTAAAATAAATTAACTAAAATTTCAAAACAGTCATTTTGATCCAAAACTTTTTCTTGAAAACGGCATAGTGCCTTAACCACAAGAGCATCCATTCTCCTAATATTAAAAAAAAAGAAAGAGAGAGAGAAAACAGCACTTTACATGGTATTTGTCCTATGATATGAAAGATTCAAGTGAAGTAGTAACAGCCATGAATAAAACCAAAGTGAGAATTACTGTGTTTAGTCGGTATTTAGAGATACAAAGCTCACAGAAACAAATCTGTAACCTTCGTAATTTAGATTCAATAGAGCAGTTTAAATTTGGGGGATGGGAAGAGATATTTTTATTTTTTGGTTTCTTATGTTTACTGAATCAATATTTATACACCCCATCTCATTGGAAGCGGATGGCTTAGAGTTTTCCCTGTATATCTGGCTATAGCTTTGTTTCAGTAAGCGGCTATATTATTCATATCTGTTCAGGTAAGCACTTAGATTTTTTTTTTCCCCTCTCCTTCTGCTGATTGCTAATTAGGTGGATGCCAGGTCTGCTTTGTTTCCTTTTTAAAGCATTTACTTGGGACTATTTCATCACCATCTCTGAATCAAGCAACAGCGTTAATATCAAAAAGAGAGCTGTTAGAAGCTTTGCTTGCCACCTGTCTTCTTTCCAGTGAGTCAGTTTGGATTTTTCATTTCCACTGCTGCATCCTTTTGATGTTTTATCATCTGAAACATGTCTCTCCCCTTTATCCCCCCTCTGTTTTTGGCCTCTCTGGTTACTTACTTATGAGACTCAGCTGATTACTTCAGGGAAGGTCCTTGAACCTGCCAGGTTTCTTTATGGGAAGGATTCTCAGAAAAGCCAGTTGCAGTGTATTTTAAGAGTGCCTGATATGATATCTCCCCCCCCCATCTTTTACAAGGCTATATTAAATATTGCAGCAACAGATTTCCTACACTTGAAAAGCTTCAAATTTTGTATCCAGCTCTTGCTTTGAATATTCATAATCATTTTTCTTTGCATTACAGTACCACCACGAGGGCCCAACTGAAACTGGGGGCCCCTTGCACTAGATGTTGTACATATAAATAGTGAGAGACAATCACTCTCCCCAAAGATCTTACAACCTGAAGAAACAAGACATACAAAAGGTGCAAGTGGCGCCTCCTGCTGGCTGTCTTGGGAATTAGCTCTGCATGTTAGTGCGCCCTCTTCAGGTGGTGCCTCACCACCATCACTCCTGCTTTGAGACCCACATTTCTCCAAGGACTGCAGCATCCTCTTCAGCGACATAGCCTTCTGGCCGTGTCACACTCTGTGCTTCCCCCTTCTGGGGAACCTGCAGTCCGCTGTTTAGCCACTTAGAATCATAGAATATCAGGGTTGGAAGAGACCTCAGGAGGTCGTCTAGTCCAACCCCCTGCTCAAAGCAGGACCAATCCCCAACTAAATCATCCCAGCCAGGGCTTTGTCAAGCCTGACCTTAAAAACCTCTAAGGAAGGAGATTCCACCACCTCCCTAGGTAACCCATTCCAGTGATTCACCACCCTCCTAGTGAAAAAGTATTTCCTAATATCCAACCTAAACCTTCCCCACTGCAACTTGAGACCATTACTCCTTGTTCTGTCATCAGGTACCACTGAGAACAGTCTAGATCCATCCTCTTTGGAAGCCCCTTTCAGGTAGTTGAAAGCAGCTATCAAATCGCCCCTCATTCTTCTCTTCTGCAGACTAAACAATCCCAGTTCCCTCAGCCTCTCCTCGTAAGTCATGTGTTCCAGCCCCCTAATCATTTTTGTTGCTCTCCACTGGACTTTCCAATTTTGCCACATCCTTCTTGTAGTGTGGGGCCCAAAACTGGACACAGTACTCCAGATGAGGCCTCACCAATGTTGAATAGAGGGGAACGATCACGTCCCTCGATCTGCTGGCAATGCCCCTACTTATACAGTACAAAATGCTTTTAGCCTTCTTGGCAACAAGGGCACACTGTTGACTCATATCCAGCTCCTCATCCACTGTAACCCTTAGGTCCTTTTCTGCAGAACTGCTGCCTAGCCATTCGGTCCCTAGTCTGTAGCAGTCCATGGGATTCTTCCGTCCTAAGTGCAGGACTCTGCACCTGTCTTTGTTGAACCTCATCAGATTTCTTTTGGCCCAGTCCTCTAATTTGTCTAGGTCCCTCTGTATCCTATCCCTATCCTCCAGCGTATCTACCACTCCTCCCAGTTTAGTGTCATCTGCAAACTTGCTAAGGGTGCAGTCCACACCATCCTCCAGATCATTAATGAAGATATTGAACAAAAACAGCCACAGGACCGACCCTTGGGGCACTTTGCTTGATACCTCTGCCAACTAGACATGGAGCCATTGATCACTACCCGTTTAGCCCGACGATTTAGCCAGTTTTCTATCCACCTTTTAGTCCATCCAGCCCATACTACTTTAACTTGCCAGCAAGAATACTGTGGGACACCATATCAAAAGCTTTGCTAAAGTTAAGGAATAACATGTCCACTGCTTTCCCCTCATCCACAGAACCAGTTCTCATCATAGAAGGCAATTAGTTAGTCAGGCATGACTTGCCCTTGGTGAATCCATGCTGACTGTTCCTGATCACTTTCCTCTCGTCTAAGTGCTTCAGAATTAATTCCTTGAGGACCTGCTCCATGATTTTTCCAGGGACTGAGGTGAGGCTGACTGGCCTGTAGTTCCCCGGATCATCCTCCTTCCCTTTTTTAAAGATGGGCACTACATTAGCCTTTTTCCAGTCATCTGGGACCTCCCAGGGGATCCTGCCCATCAGTTCCCTGAGGGAGTCAAAGTCTGCTTTTCTGAAGTCTACGGTCCATATTCTGCTGCTCTCCTTTCTTCCTTGTGTCAGGATCCTGAACTCGACCATCTCATGGTCACTGTCTCCCAGGTTCCCATCCACTTTTGCTTCCCCTGCTAATTTTTCCCTGTTTGTGAGCAGCAGGTCAAGAAGAGTTCTGCCCCTAGTTGGTTCCTCCAGCACTTTTACCAGGAAATTGTACCCTACACTTTTCAGAAATTTCCTGGATTGTCTGTGCACCGCTGTATTGCTCTCCCAGCAGATATCAGGGTGATTGAAGTCTCCCATGAGAACCAGGGCTTTCTGTTAGTTGCCGGAAGAAAGCCTCATCCACCTCATCCCCCTAGTCTGGTGGTCTATAGCAGACTCCCACCATGACATCACCCATGTTGCTCACACTTCTAAACTTAATCCAGGGACTCTTAGGTTTTTCTGTGGAACTCTGAGCAGTCATACTGCTCTATTACATACAATGCAACTCTCCCACCTTTTCTGCCCTGCCTGTCCTTCCTGAACAGTTTATATCCATCCATGACAGTACTCCAGTCATGTGAGTTATCTCACCAAGTCTCTGTTATTGTAATTACATCATAATTCCTTGACTGTGCCAGGACTTCCAGTTCTCCCTGCTCGTTTCCCAGGCTTCTTGCATTTGTGTATAGGCACTTAAGATAACTCACTGATCGTCCTGCTTTCTCAGTATCAGGCAGGAGTCCTCCCCTCTTGTGCTCCCCTGCTCGTGCTTCCTCCCTGTATCCCACTTCTCCACTTACCTCAGGGCTTTGGTCTCCTTCCCCCGGTGAATCGAGTTTAAAGCCCTCCTCACTAGGTTAGCCAGCTTGCTTGTGAAGATGCTCGACCCTCTCTTTGTTAGGTGGAGCCCGTCTCTGCCTAGCACTTCTCCTTCTTGGAACACCATCCCATGGTCAAAGAACCCAAAGCCTTCTCTCCGACACCACCTGCATAGCCATTGTTTGACTTCCACGATTCAACGGTCTCTACCTGGGCCTTTTCCTTCCACAGGGAGGATGGACGAGAACACCACTTGCGCCTCAAACTCCTTTATCCTTCTTCCCAGAGCATGTAGTCTGCAGTGATCCACTCAAGGTCATTCTTGACAGTATCATTGGTGCCCACATGTAGAAGCAGGAAGGGGTAGCAATCTGAGGGCTTGATGAGTCTCAGCAGTCTCTCTGTCACGTGGTGAATTCTAGCTCCTGACAAGCAGCACACTTCTCAGTTTTCCCAGTTGGGACAGCAGATAGATGACTCAGTCCCCCTGAGGAGGGAGTTCCTGACCACCACCACTCGCCGCCTCCTCTTGGGAGCAGTGGTCGTGGAACCCTGATCCCTAGGACAATGCATTTCATGCCTTCCAATCGGTGGAGTCTCTTTCTGCTCCCTTCCCTCAGATGTATCATCTAGTCCACTCTCCGCATTAGTACCTATGGAGAGAACATGAAAATGGTTGCTCACCTGTATCTGCATTGCTGGTACATAGACGCTCCTCTTTCTTTTTCTGGAGGTCACATGCTGCCAATTTTCTTTACTGTCTTTCTGTCCCTGCTGTGCAGCTGGGGGGCATACTCTTAGTGGCTTTTGCAGCGATTGTCTGGCCATTTCCTCATGGCCCCAACATCCTCTTTGCGCTTGCCTCTCGGTCTCAGCCTGCAAACCCCAGCAGCAAGTGAGGAGTTGTGTCTCACTCCCCGAGTCCCTGCTAGCAGCACTTCTCTAACCCTTGCATCTAAAGAAGTGAGGTTCTTACCCATGAAAGCTTATGCTCCCAATACTTCTGTTAGTCTTAAAGGTGCCACAGGATCCTCTGTTGCTTTTTACAGATTCAGACTAACACGGCTACCCCTCTGATACTTCTCTATCCAGGGTGCTGGCAGTTCTCTCAGCTCTCCAGAGAGACAGTCCTTCCTCCCTGGGCTCCCAGCAGAGAACTGCCCTCCTCTGCCCTGCAACTCCCTTTTTATATGGGCCTGCTTGTCCCTGCTTGTCTGCTCCCTTCAGCCCTTCTCTGATTGGCTGCCTCCGGGGCAGCCTCCTTAGGACTGCCTTTAACCCCTTTTCTGCCCATGAGGGGCAGCCGCCCCATCACAGCAAGAAAAGAAGGGTTATTGTCCTCATTTTACAGATGGGGAACCAAGGCATAGAGAGATTAAATGATTCCCCTTAGGTCACACAGGTAGTCTGTGGCATAGCCAGGCATTGAATCTTCGTCTCCTGAATTCCTGTGCAGGGCCTTGTTGCAGTCTAGTACTTAACCACAACCACTTAACCTCAGCCATGTTCTTCCCTGTTGTATTACTACAGAATAAAGGCCCTGATCCTACAACTCTGACAGACGTGCACAGCCCTTCTGAAAAGGATTCCAAACTAGAGCCGGGGTCTACCCATTTAGCTAAGACTGCAGGATTGGGCAGTCACTGGAATTTAGGTGGGCTCTTTACTCAACCTAATTCCCTAATGTCCAAATTTCCTATACTGCCCTTTAGGTCCCGATCCTTAACCTCCTCCCATATGCAGAAGTCGCATAGAATTTAGTAGAAAGTAGTTTTGTTTTTGGTTTTTATATACATATATAAAAATAAAGGGTGTGTGTGTGTGTAAAATATATATATATATATATATATATATGAGAGAGAGAGAGGTGTCTGTGTGTGTGTGTGTACACACAATTTGGACTACCCTATTAAATATAATCTCTTCCCCCATGTTTATAGGACAGGCTCCCTCCTGTCTGACATACTGGAATTAAATTGGGCTGATCAGTTGATCAATCTACAGGAACTGAAAAGCATATGGTGTTATCACTTGGGATAAAGTTCTCTAGCTGGGTGCAGTAGCAACTTACATCCTCTGTGGACCAGTACAGAGAGGAAAACACGGGAAGGAATTCTGCCCTAGAGGCACTGGGGACTATGTCCCACTTCAGAAGGAATGTGGGAAATTTGATCCAATTTCTCTTCCGCTCAGTTCAGTGTGCAATTCGTGTTTATTATTTTAGCTGCACTATGTTTCCATCTCTGCTGTGAGGGATGCGCTGCCGTGAGGAAGCAGCTGATTTAGTGCCTTGGAGTCTTTCCAACATATATTCCAGTAGGCGTCTCTGCAGCAGCCACAGGACTTCAGTCTTGGTGTCCATTCTTCTTTTAATATCCCATTAGCCCAATATCCTAGGGACAACTTAGGGCTTAGACCTCTCCCTGTCTCCCTTTAATTAATAAGCACAAGCGTATCTTTAACTGGATCTCCACTGGTCACTGCCTGCCTTTGGCATAAAGCCAGGTCTCTCCCTGCTCTGGCTGCACAGCCATTTCTTCAGATACCCAGACAGCAGGCAGTTTGGTAGAATGCTCTTAATTAGCACACCCTGGTGGGAAGGGAAACATGCCAATTAAGAGATTTTCCTGATGCTCATAGGGATGCGTTGTGCCAGAGAGAGAGGCTTCCTTTTTTTGTGACTTGTTCAAAAAAAAAAAAAAAAGAAAGAAATAGGCACAAGGCAAAGTATTATTTTTAAAACATATATATATGGTAAGATTGACTCATTTAGCAGCTATTACAGAACAGAAAAATAGCCTAGGGAGAACAAAGGTCCAGGCACAGTGGGAGGTTATGTGCCCAATTCTGGAAGTTATTGACAACCTCCTGCAATGCACTGAGTCCCCCATCAACTCCTATTAAAGTCAAGAGGTGTTGGGAGAACTCAGAGCTGGCAGGGGGCACTCAGCACCTTTTAAAATGGGGCCAGATGTCAGCAAAACACAATTTGCACTTACGAATTGGCTTGTAGACACAACCACATATTGCACTGAAGCGGAGCAAGGTAGAGGGATAGATTCTGATCTTATTTTCACCAGTGTAACAGTGGCTGCGGGTCAGGAGAGCTCACGTGAAAAGTAATCTGATCCTGATCGCTGTACAAATAGTTTGTCAATGTGAATCCAGCCCTGGTGGCTAGTGACTGATAATTCCAGCACTATGTGCTGATACAGTTTGCTGTTCTCAGTTCGCTTCTCCATGGACCAGCTCTACCTTGTTCTGTGTTTGTATAGTGACTAGCACAACTGGGTCTTGGTCCATGACTGGGGCTCCAAGGCACTACTCCAGTAGAGATAAAGAATAGTTTCAGAAACCACTCAGGAAAACAGGTTGTCGCTTCAGCAGAGACACCAGGAATTCTAGACTGAGTTTTCCCCTCCCTCTCAGGATTGAACTGCTCTGTGGAGAGGATGGCACAGCTTTTGCACCTGGTTGGTGGCTGCAAAGGGGACACCAAGTCCACAGGGCTGTCAGTTTGATAAACTTTCACTAAATTCCCTCCCCACGCACACACGCACAGAAACCACCTGCTTTAGTCAATGCACATTCTAACCTTTTATGCAGCTTATTTAGCTCTGAACTCAATAAAAGAAATAGAGCCTGCCCCAAGCGCTGAGTACCCTTGATAATGTACAGTAGAATGCACACACTCCAGCTGTTTGCTCTCAAATATCCTGATAACAACAAAATAGTTAAAACTTGCCCCCTCAGAATTCTTCAGCCCAGACCCTCTCATATCTCTCCCACCCTAGAAATGAAGGAAAAGGATGGGTGTCTTACATCATCAAAGGGCTCGTCTACACATAGAGTTAATCTGAAATAACGATTCCACTTTAAATTCACACCCTGCCTTATTCTGGAAAAAAACTTTAAAATCAGTCTTGTGATATCTGGTGTGTTTTGTAAAGTCCCAGGGTGAATATTTGAGTATCTAACCTTTTTTTTTTTTCTTCAAGTAAGTTTCTAGTCGTCCTGGTTGTGAAGAAAAGCTGATAAATGTGAACCCTAAAGGTTTAAAACTGAGAAGCCAAAAAACCAGGCCCACAAATGGATATTTTTGAAAGTATCTCATTATTTTTTGAGACAATCTTATGATTCCTTGAGGATGTGACTCATGATTTTTTTAATGTTTGAGGTTGGCAATGGGGTAGAACCTAATTTAAGGGACCACTATTTTTCTCATTCGTTGGTTGTCCTCTGATTTAAATATGTCACACTTACAGAATACTAAGAACTAGTGGTATTTTCAAAATAGCTCACTCTTTGGATTTCAATAGGAACTGAGTTAGGCCAACCCTGAGCACCTTAGAAAACCCCACACATAGTACCTAAGGCTTTGTCTATATCGGCAAGTGAAAGACAAAACTTTTGTCATTCAGAGGTGCTTAAAAAATAAAAAAGAAAACCCCGAAACACACAAGTTTTGCCCATGACCAGCACCGGTGTGAACAGCGCTGTGTCAGCAGGAGCACTCTCCTGCTGACACAACTAACACCATTCATTGGGGATGGAAGCTTTTTGTTGACAGGAGAGCTCTCTTCTGCCAATAAACAGCAGCCACACTGCGCACCTTTCCTTGGCACGGCGGTAGCGGAACAACTGTGTCACTAAAAGCTGCATAGTGGAGACATAGTCTAAGCATTGAAACAGAATAAAATAAGAGAGGCCTAGATCCCACAGACAGTGACCTCTGCTCTTCCTTTCCTAGTGTTTTCTATAGTATGTCCTATAGGTAGACTGAGGCTACAACACTTGAATCTGGATCAGGAACCTACCCTCGTTCCCCGTTTGTTTTTGTTTTGTTTTTGTCCCCCCCCCCCCCCCCAACATGAGCCACTTGCAGAATTTTGATTTAGCTTTGAGTTCTGTACAACCCCAAAAGGGGGGGGGGGTGTGACATGTTTGGATTTCAGGTTTTGGTTTGTCCCCAGGTCTCATGATTGCTTACGTAACTTGTCATCTGAATTATTAGGTGTCGTTATTTTGATAGAGAAGAAGGATTGTCCAATGGTTAGGGTGCTGGCTTAAGTCTTAGGAGACCCTGATTCAATACCCAGCTCAACGACAGACTTATTGTGTCACCTTGGGCAAGTCACTTAGCCTCTCTGTGCCTCAGTTCCCCATCTGCAAAATGGCATAATAGCACTGCCCTGCCTTACAGGAATGTTGAGGATAAATGCATTAATGATTGGAGACACTCAGGTATTATGGTAATGTGGGTTACATAAATACCTAAGATAGAAAGGTAACTTCCAGATACTACAGTATAAAGCATGCAGGGTTGTTTTTTTTAAAGATATTTCTAAGTAGGCGTGTCCTGTATTGGTGGCTCATGTTTTTAAACACAAAAAAGTTATTAATTTCCATGTAAACCCTGGAGGCAGTAAGGGTCCTTGATAGGGCACTGGGTCGGGAATCAGGAGATCCGGGTTCTATTCTCAGCTCTGATACTACCTGTTGTGTCACCCTTGACAAGTCACTTCCTTTCTCTTTGCCTCAGTTTTCATTCCCACCCTTTGTCTATTTGGACTTTAAGCTTTTTTGAGCAGTGATTGTTAGTTGGAGCTTGTCTGGTGTTTAGCACAAAGGAGCCTCAATCTCCATTGGGTCCGTTAGATGCTACTGAAATACAACTAATAATAAATCTGCCCCTTTCAAACCAAGCTTCTCTCGCTCTCTTCCTGCTGCTACCACTGAGAAGAGAAAAGAATACAAAAGCATGTGAAAAAGTTAGCTCCAAACATCTGCCTTTCCAGTGTTCAATGTTGTCTGATGGGTCGTTGTCCGGAAGCCTATTACTAAGTAATGAGAACCATTTAGCTCTTTCATATGGTCTGGTTGCCTGAATCTGCTTAGAGTTAGAGATGGGAGCACAGACCAAATAAACTATACTGTACATTCTCTCAAACAGGGAGGCCATCTAAGTTGTTTTAATTCAAAGGGAAATAAAGTCCTACAGGGAAAAAAAGATTGCTCTTTAAAAAGATTATCCCTATCGATATTCTCCTCTTACTCTGACCCTCCACAGCTTTTATGGACCTGAGCAGGCTGGTTTTAAAAATTATTATTATTAATTATTATTTAGTTTACTTTATTAGGACTTTGGCCTTTCTTGTAAGTAGTGGCCAATATATTTTAATTAGCCAGTTCTCATTTTCCATACTGCTTAATAAAATGATTCAAAATCTATCTAAAAATAAAATCAGGGGAGTATGTCAATGTTACAGGAATGTTTTTGTAAATTGTTTATTTGTGTGTCTTAGAACTTATAGTGCATACCTAATGGGGCAACCATCACACGAGTTTAGTTGAGCATGCTTTGGGAAATCATGGACTTTCCACGACATGCACTGAACCCTGAGTGTTTGTAAGAAAGTACTTTGAGATCCTTGGATGACAAGTGCTCTATCATTAAGCCCCAGTTACCAAGTTATTTTGGGAAGATATTGGATAAACCAGATTAGTTTCTAGGTGAATTGGGGACAGAGGGACCTATATGGTGTTTGGATAACATGAAGTTTAGATAGTTGGGATTTGGTTAATCTGAGTTTGCCTGTGCTAAGGCCTACTCTTGTAAACCCTCTACTGAAGCCAGTAGGACTGCGTTCTGCCCTTGGGGTGAAATTTACCACTTTGCACAGGGCCAGCACAAAGCTTTGCAATGGTGTTTACTTGCTGTATACCTTTTAGCCACTAAATGTGTCTGTATGCTTTATAAACTTCCCGACAAGTTGTGACCCCTGATAAAAAGCAGAGACAAAGCTGGAACTTAAGCTCTGTGGAAGCATGTTTGTAGTTGCAGTTTTCTTTAATAAACACTCTTGTTTAGGACATGTCATTAACACCTCCTATCAAAACCTGTACCATTTAAGGTCTGGATCCTATCATCTCTCTGTGACATAATGGTGTCTGAGCTAAAACTCCTTCCATTTAACAGAGAAAGGATAGGTGGTAGAGCATTCTCTGTCAGGGCTATGTCTCTGTCACTCCCTCTCCAGGTCTATTACAACTCAAGTTTGTCAGTCTTCAAGGCACTGTGTGAGGCTAATTTTTCCTTCCCTCCCTCCCCACCCCGGCACTTGAAGAAATAAGTGTTGGATAGGCTTGGCTGTGGGATCCTGAGAATTATTATTATTATAATTGATTAATTGTTTATATTGAAGTAGTGCATTGGAGCCTGTGTGCATGGCTAGGACCACATTATGCTAGTTGTTCTACAAACGCAGAACAAAAAGACAGTCCCTGCCCCCAAAGAGCTGACAGTCAATGCATAAAATGAGACCACAGGTGGAGACTGACAGGGGAGCACACGGAAACAATGCGACAATATTGGTCACCATGATCAGCAGGACTGTCAGTGTAACAGCTACCTAACTGTTGTCAAGTTCTTGAAGGCGTCGCCAGTTGCATGTGGGGAGGGCTGATTAATTTCAAAGCTTTTTTTTATTTGCAGCTTTTCACAGCAGCTGCACTGGGAGGATTGATGGCTCGGTGTATTTCAGTGTACTTTAAAAAAAAAATAGGGTCAAGGGTGCCCAGAGGATTAGATGGGCGCTGTTTTATTACATATATTATAAATGTAAATAAATCTCTCTCTCTTCATTACAAATGGCCACAGCTGCGCTCAGCAGAGGTGCCTGAGCTGAAATCCCTTTGATATAAGAGAGGGAGAGATCCTAAGTCCCCCTTAAAACATATTGAGCTGGTATAGTTGTGGCACAAGCAGCATTTAGACCTCTGCGAGGTTGGTGTAGTAACTGCCCAGTTCTGGATTGTAGGCCCAGTATGACGAACAGCTAATGAAGAGTCTCCATTTGGTTAGGTGGTAGGGTCCTTTGCTTTTAGAACAAGCGTTCCATCTCCGCTGCCTCTGCCTGATCACAATGTGCAACATAGTAGCATCTGTATATTTTCTACTTGGCCACAGAATTGTTGCACCATTATTTACTATTTCTTTTATTATTATGGTATTAGGTGGCATGAGAGGGTATGATTAGTTATATTACATACATTCAGTTTAATCCCATTATTATTATTTCATAAAATACTAAAACTCAATTACAGGTAGAATAAGCCATCTGGTCCCTGTCACAGCTACAGTATATCATCTACATACAGGGAGATTGCTTATTGATTTAGCCAAGTGTGAACATGTGTTACTAGGAAACCACAAAAGTATTCATAATGCTAGTACATACTATCACATATCACATGCTGCTCTCAATTCTTGGCTAGGGAGCATTAACTTTTAACCAAGGATCCTATCTTTAAAGAAAAATTGAGTTACTTTTTTATAGTAGACTATATCATTAGAGCTTCCTGAAGACAGGAGTATAATACATTTAGAGACAATATGGTGTATTTGTTTTACAAATCTAACAGTACTTGGTATTCCAGATTTAGGTCCAGATTCTTGAAAAGACTTGGGGACCTGCATGTGAGTAATCGAACTGTAAGCAATGTGACTTCATAAAGCTTTATATAAGTCTTTGGAGTATCTGCACTTTACCTGATCAGGTTTGAGCCTGGGAGAATTGGGGAAAACTACAAGCAATATACAAGGACTAGAAACATCATGAATGCCTTGAATGATCAAAACAGCCCAGCTTTTGAACATTCACCCAAGTTGCTCTCATGAAGTTGACAGACCAAGAATCAGTCACAATATTTATTTAGGAAATAAATTGGAATAAGAAATAAATTCCAGAAAATCACGATATGCTCTTAAAACGAGTTTTGCAGTCAGAAAACAAGACAAAAAGCATGTCTCCACTGCCCCACCCTCCAAACTTAAGACCTTTAAGTTCACTCTTGGAGCCTTCACATGAGGGAGGTATTGTGCAGTACTTTGCACACTACTATTCACACCCTTTTAGTCCAAACTGTGGGACAGCATAGATATGCTCAAAGGCTCAGATCCTGCAAACACAACCATATGTCCATACAGAGCCCCACAGAAGCAGGGCCGGCTCTAGGCACCAGCAAAGCAAGCAGTTGCTTGGGACGGCAGATTTGCAAGGGGTGCAAGAATCCAGCATGGGAGCTGAGAACCAACAGGGGGCTCTGGGAACTGTAGTTCCTTGGTTAGCTCCCTGCCTATAGCACCAACCCTGGAGCAGGAAAAGAACTACATTTTCCAGCATTCCCTGGGCCACTAGCAACAGGAAAGGGTGGGGGAAGGAGTATGGAACTGAAATCTGCAGCTTGCTATGCATGGTGGGAACAGAGCCAGCTCTAGGTTTTTTGCCACCCCCCACCCTGGGTTCCCCCCCTCCCCCACCCCTGTATTGCCCCAGCTCTGGCCCCTACCTGCACTCCCCTGCTGCCCCAGCCCTGGGCTCTCCCCCTCCCCCCCCCCGCACCCTCTGCCGCCCTAGCTCTGGCCTCCACCTGCACCCTCCTGCTGCCTCAGCCCTGGGCTCTTCCCCCAACCCTCCCTGCATCCCCTGCCGCCCCAGCTCTGGCCCCCATCTGCACCTCCTGCCACCCCAGCCCTGGGCTCTCCCCCCCCCCACACACCTCCTGCCGCCCCAGCTCTGAAACCCACCCGCACCCTCTGTCGCCCCAGCCCTGGGCTCTCCCCCAAAGAAGGAATTGGGGGGACTAAATGGACTGTGCACATCTCTATCTGGAGTCCTAGCAAGGGAGGTATGTGGATCACACTAGAATTTAAAATGAAAAGTAAGGGCGAGGAGGTTCTGGACCTGGGCAGGGTTAGATACAGTACCAGGCACTTAGGAGGATTTCCACTTCTGATCCATGGAAGCAGAAATTGACCTTTCCTCTCCAGATATAGCTAATATTCAGAAAGGGAATCTAGCACCTGCCTTCCAGATTTGAACACCCTCAAAATTCAGGAGTGTTCAAGCTCAATTTGGGCAGCTGTTACTTTATTTCCCCAAAATCAAATATACTGATCCACTGTAACTTGCTGTAGAATAAATTGAGCAAGAAATGCTTCCCAGTAGTTATTAGGACTGGAATTGCTATTTTCAACAGCCATTGCTTTTTTTTTTTTTTTTAGTTTTAGTTTTATTTGTGTAAAAGGAAGACCGTGATAGTGCATTCCCCATAGAAACAAAGACTGGAACAAAAGAATAATAAAGGCACCTCAACTTTTCCTCATTTATGTAGGACAGTCTTATAATATGCATCCAGATATCCTCCAATCACACAAGCTGAAAATTGTTCCACTTTAATGCAGTTCTGTAACCATATGGGAACCAATCCTGTCTGTGTTCTGTGCACATCCAAAATTCCTGCTGAATGACCCGCCCTGGGAGCGAGTTACCAGTGACCCAGGGCTGGGGCAGCAGGAGGGTGCAGTTGGGTGGGGAGTGGGGGAGAGCCCAGGGCTGGGGTGGGGGGCAGCAAAAAACCTAGAGCCGGCCCTGCACAGAAGTGCCTGCTCATGGACATAATTTGCTGAAGAAATCATTAATTAAGAATTAATGGACTCTGATCCACTTCGAGTCAAGCCTGGAACTGGGGACTTCAGCTTTTAATCCTGTGCTTGGCCCATCCTCCTTTCACAGGTGTTTGCGTGTACTGTATCCTTCCTGTCTCGGCATTCTAAACACCATCATCCCATCTTGAATTGAGGGCCAGATGTGTTGACATTTAAAGCTGGGAGGGAAGTAGGGCCTGATCCTGAATAATGATGGATGTTTGATGGAACATTATTGGTAGAATTAGTGTTAATCCATTTCTATGTTTAAATATTTTAATAAAAAACTTGACAATAAAAATGCACAAAAAATTCAGAAAACACCAATTTTCTAGGATTCGAAGATGTGAATTCAGAGGTTCTGAGGCCAGAAGGGATTTCTGTGATTGTCTCATTTGTCTTTCTGTATAACACAGGTCATAGAACTTCTGTGAAATAATTCCTGTTTGAACTAGATCATGTCATTTTTTTTATTTAAAAATTGCCAGAGATGGATCATTTCTTTTGGTTCAGAGAGGAGGAATTGTTTAAATTGAAAGCAGTGATAGCAATAGTTAATCCTGCCTATTATATACCTCCCTCTTCCTTTTAGAAAATAAAGATATACTTAGCTGTGACCTGTCCTTTTTCTTGTACTTCATCATCTTTCTTTGCAATGTCCTGTGGTTGCATTAGAATTTCCTCCAAGCTTGTCATTAATAGCATCTGATCGGATGCTGTTTTCCTCTGAGTCATGTTTGATGTTGGGTATTTGTGACTAAGATATTACAAGCCTCATCTAATGGAAAATAGGCAAACTACTCTGGATCTTAGTTTTAATTTAGGAACCAGAGAACAGTGTTTTCTAATCCGGCCCCTCGATAGAATATGATCTGTGTTTCTGCAGGATTGCAGAGGGATTTTACTCCTAACAAATACAAATGTTTAAATAGATGATTCCCTTGGCAGTGGCTAATGAATGTGAATATTGGCCATATTAAAGGTGTGGCTCTTTAAGGAGCGGTGTTAGAGTGGGAGCACAGCTATAGGGGGGGAAGGGTGGGCCAGAGATTAGGGTAGTCATTTAGTACTTGGGAGACCTGGGTTCCACCCTCTGCTTCGCCACAGGCCTGCTGTGTGACCTTGAGCAAACCCCTTAGCCTCTCTGTGCCTCAGTTCCTCATCCGTAAATGGGGATAATAGCACTTCCTTACCTGCCAGGGTGTTGTGAGGATAAATAAATGAAAGATTGTGTGGCACTCAGATACTCTGGTAATGAGGGCCACATAAGTATCTAAAATCCAGATGTAGGAGTTGATCAAGAAAATAACTAATCCGTGCAGGGGTTGAACTGGGGAAGCGGGGAAGGAAGGTAGTGTTATACTTCTAAGCTCTGTATACTTAAGATAATGTAATTAGTCCTACCCACTTGACTTGCCAGAAAAGATACTACTCACAATATATTGTGCACTTCAAATTATGATCACATACACCTCTGGTTTCCATACAGTGGGGGACTGCTGCACGCATGGGATCTGCTGTGCTCCTTGGGCTTGGTTCTTTCTTGACTGGGCATGGATGGAAGTGATGGAACTCTCTTAAGTGACGCCCATTCATGGAGCCAAAATAAGGCATCACTCACAGAAGAGGAGCAATTTTGACATTTAAATGACCATCTTTGGCCCTCTAACTTAATATTGGGAATGAACAGGGGCGCTTCAGGGCTCACAGAACTATTGATCCAGCCTCTTGGTTAATGTACGGATCTCCGTGCATCAGCTGTGCTTGATTCATATTTTGAATGGTTTCTTCCCAACCATAAGGGCTTGAGGTTTTTTATTTTAAGCGAAAGCTTCAATTCTGGAACTCCGAAAGACTGGTGGTGTGCCGTAGTGTTTCATAACCCCTGCCCCCAATTTGGTTCCTGGTTCGGGGAGCGTTCCATTGGCAGAGTGGTTATCCTGAGGAAATAACTCTCAAGAAGCAACTTGTGAGACAGCTCAGACCCAAAACTAATGAGGTTGTGCCAGGACCAGGAGAATATGCGCTCTTGCTGCTACAACAGGGAGCTAATGAACAGGGGTCATCCTACCTGCAATGCATCATGGAGTAAAGAGGAAACAAGTGTAGCCAGGGGAAACCACCAGGTTGATCTGTGTGTAGCGGCCTCAGTAAAGAATTTTCCCTTTGTTCCCTGCAGCTGAGACACAAGAAACATGCCAAGTATCAGAGGGGTAGCCGTGTTAGTCTGAATCTGTAAAAAGCAACAGAGGGTCCTGTGGCACCTTTAAGACTAACAGAAGTATTGGAGCATAAGCTTTCGTGGGTGAATGCCCACTTCATCAGACACAAGTCGTGGGCATTCACCCACGAAAGCTTATGCTCCAATACTTCTGTTAGTCTTAAAGGTGCCACAGGACCCTCTGTTGCTTTTTACAGATTCAGACTAACACGGCTACCCCTCTGATACTTGGCATGTTTCTTGTGTCTCAGCTGCAGGGAACAAAGGGAAAATTCTTTACTGAGGCCGCTACACACAGATCAACCTGGTGGTTTCCCCTGGCTACACTTGTTTCCTCTTTACTCCATGATGCATTGCAGGTAGGATGACCCCTGTTCATTAGCTCCCTGTTGTAGCAGCAAGAGCGCATATTCTCCTGGTCCTGGCACAACCTCATTAGTTTTGGGTCTGAGCTGTCTCACAAGTTGCTTNTCCAATACTTCTGTTAGTCTTAAAGGTGCCACAGGACCCTCTGTTGCAAGAAACATGCCATTACCCTCCCCTTCCTTTCTGGGAACTGAAGGAGAATGGCAGTGGCAAGCCCCTCTGACAAAACCTCCTCACAACTGGAGTCACCTGGGGCCCTTACCTGTTTGTGAATTAGAAGGAGCCATCTAAGCACAGCAAATATCACATAGGAGGAATGGGGATGAGGAGGGTTGCAAGCCAAGAAACCAAGATCGATAACGGGTGTATTGAGATGGAGGATATTGCTTTATGATGATATCCAGGTGAGAATGTGATGGAGATTGAATTCGTAAAATGCTGCATTATGCTCATCAGTATAATTAACTCAATCAAGGTGCTATGCCACTGTATTAAGGGGCTGTGATACTATTAAATAGAAGCTGCATCAATGGCTATAACATATTAATGAGAAATCTGGAGGAAAAATGAATGCAGAGCTGCAAACAAATTCAAGCACAATTCTCAAAATTTTGAATTTGGCCTTGACAATGTTCCATCTCATCTGGTTCTTCTAGTGAGATCTCCATAGCCGTTACTCGTTGTGTAGTTTAAACTCCATGTTAGCCATGTGCTGGACCAAACTTGTGTGTGTTTGGTGGTTGGTAACTATATTTGAACACACAGAGTGACATGAAAATGGAATTATTTCTACTAGAATTGCTTCCCTCTGCATAATTGAAAAGAGAAAGCCCTGGACTATCTAGCGTCATTAGCTGGAGTGTATCAATCTGTGATATTTTCCAGTAAGTAACTTTTGTCTTAGATACAGTGGGCATTTTATTAAATAAATGCCTTTTCCTATGATAATGCTGCACTTTTTCTAATGTCATTTGGAATCCCAGAAGCAGATATTACAGCTTTTTATATTAAATAGCTGCTGCTGCTTTTTATTTTGTGATGGTTGAGCACTAAATTTAACAGGGGGTAGAATGTTTGTTCCTTCTCAAGGATGCTAGAAGATTAATAAAGCATGAGAGGAGGCAGAAGCAAACTGAAACTTAGATATAACTGGGGTTGTGGCTTTGCCTTTCCTAATAAAAGTAATATCTTACCTATCTCAGGTACTTCTCTGCCCCAACTAACATAGTATTGTGATGCATTTATCCTTGCAACACAGTAGGACAGTGCTGTTATTCCTGTATTACAGATGGGAAACTGAGGCACAGAGAGGCTAAGTGACTTGCCTAAGAGAAAGTCACAGGAAGTCTGTGGTGGAGTATGACTTGAAACATGGCTCAGAAATCCTAGTTTAGTGTCCTAAGCACTGGATCGTCGTCCTCCTCTAATATGTCCTGATTTTCTTCAATAGTGTTCCGGTAAGAAGTGTGCACTGATTATAATCTGCTAGATAATCAAAAGTCAATCTCCATCCCTTTAGTATTCAACAGTAGGGACCCATCTGCAGTAGGGATAAGATGTGTTTTTAACATGTTTTAACATTCTAGTATAGACAAAGCATGTTGAAGTTTTATCACATAGTTGGCCAAGACAATCCATACCTTGTCTACTCTAGGGGTGAAATCCTATTTGCTCTGTTGAAGCCTATGGCAAAACTCCCATTAACTTCAGCAGACCCAGGATTTCACTCTAGGATTTTAATATATTGTTGGATGACACTGGAAATGAGTGGGTTCAAGTCTTTGTGTCCTGGAACGAACCCCTGGGGAGTTTCTACATTAATATGAACAGTCATGTTAATTATCTCAAGTTCATTGTCGAGTTATTACAGAACCAAAATAGACTGGCAAGCCTGTAGAGGGGGAAAATGAGGAATTGAAGGAGAATGAATTGGAGACTGAGACAGGATCAATCAATCAGCACAATGTGAAAACCCCAGAGGCAACTGTAGTGTCTCATTCATACTATGAGTTGTTATTTGTACTGTGGTAGTGCCTACAAGCTCCAGCGATAGACCAGGCTCCATTGTGCTAGGTGCTGGCCAACGCCAGAAGAAAGAGACGGACCCTGTCCCACAGATCTTACAACCTAAGTATAAGACAAGAGACAGCAGGTGGATCCGGATAAACTGACAGGGGAGTACAATGAGAAAAAACTGGTCAGCATGATAAGCAGCGGTTTCATCGCACCAGCTGCCTAACGATTGTCAAGTTTTGTGTGTTTTAAAAACCTTTAATACTCCCTTTTGTGTTGTGACAGGGAGGTTTTGTGTCTTCCTTGTGTTCTATTTGCTCTGCTCCCATTTGCAGGTTTAATCTGTCAGTAGTAGTATCACTGCAACTGATAGCAGTCAGATGAGAATAATTGTAGGGTGCCGGTTGCTTTTTTTGGGTGGTAGAAGAATCCCCGTGTCTTGAATCCAAGGCCTAAGGGATTGAGCCACAAGGATGGAGAGGGGGGTGATTGTGGGAAATAGAAAGCATCTGCAAATCCAGTCTGAAGTCAAAGGAAACTGCTGATGCTCAGCACTTGGTGAAATCAGCCCCCATCTGATTCCTGCCTGATTAGCTTGAGCTGGTAAAATCTGGTGGGTATCAGATAAAGGCTACAGCTCTGTATCAAAGAGGGATTTCCTTTAGAGTGGCAATAAATCATCTCATTCCTAATCTGCTCAAAAGCAAGGGAGCTGTTAATGCTGTTTCCTAGTACTGTACCTAATTTGCAGTGTGAGTCTTATTTCATGACATAGGATCAGCTGATCATGCCTCTTAGAGGAAGTGTAGGTGATATTGCTGTGAGTTGTGTTAAAAAAAAATGTAAAACTGAATGCACTCTTCAGTTAATAATAATACTTAAGCATGTTACATTTTACATGCTGTACAAACATTAACTAATTAGTACCCACAACGCTCTGTATGCTATGTAATTATGTATTATTATTACAGCTGGTGGAATTATTCGTTGCGAATAAATTATCTGGCAAATTTAGCTCTTTTTTCCCCATAGTTAATGAATTTATTCGCAAACTGATCCTGATTTCTATGGAGTTATTTGATGTTTTTGTCCAATAGTTAATAACTGTACCTTATATGTTCTTTGTAAACTGTCCACGTCAGCATTTTGTACTTTGCTGTTACTGTTGTTGTATTACAGAAGCTCCAGTTGAGACCAAAATCTCATTGTGCTGTATGCTGAACTCCTAAGCCTGATCTACATATGGGTCTTGTCTGCACAATCTATATCGGCTGTGAATCTATCCCGAACTAGTCTGCTGCGGGCTAACGGTGCACCTTGCTGATGCATGTTAAGACTTGCTTAATGCACAAACTCTAATGCACAAAGTTGTTTCAAAGAGGACTAGATCAGAGCACAATAACTAACTGTTAACACTAGTCAGCAGGGTCCACATGGACAGTTAGTCCGCAGAAGGGTAGTGCAGGGTAGCTTCACGCCCCGACTTACTGCGGTCTGATTGTTCATATAGACAAGCCCAAAGATTTTGTACTGTTAAAACTCTCAGTCAGGGGCCTGATTTTATTTTCTGATAATACCTAGCTCTTATACAATGCTTTTCATCAGTAGATTTCCAAAGGTGGCCAGTATTGTTATCCCCATTTTATAGATGGGGAAACGGAGGCACACAGGGCTGAAGTGCCTTGCCCCAGATCACCTAGTAGGCTATTGGCCTAACCAGGAATAGAACCCTAGTATCCTGAGTCCCAGCCCATTGGTCAATCCACTAGATAATGCTGCTTCCCTACTATACTGGATGCTAGCTTTATATCCTCACAGTTACACTGGTGTGAAGGTACTTTATACTGGTGTCATTTATTTCCCTTCCTGCGTGGGTCTAAGCTCTACTGACATAAGCACATGTATACCATATAACTACATTCACAGTAAGGGAGTTGTACTTATTTGACTGTATCGGTGTAGCAGTACAACTTTTGTGTGTAGAGAAGGTCAGCGTGAGAGACAGTCTCTTCCTAGAGATTTCAATATAAATAGACTAGACAGGTAAATGGCGGAAGGGGAAATAGCGGCTCGGAGAAGAGAAGAAAGTGTGACAGAGTTAAGAATAGAATTTAAGTCTCTGGACTCCCAGTCCACTAGAGCATGCTCCTTCCCATAATTGTGTCATGAGTAATTTGTCACCTGTATAAGAGTAGTCACTGGAGTCCTGAAAACCTCAGTGTGGGGGTTGATAATTCTTCCCACCCTGACACAGGTGTTGCAAGGCTCAAATTTACTACCATTTGCAAAGTGCTGAGGTGGAAGGCATTATGCCTACTGAACAGAGGAGCTGTGGGTGATATGCCTCTGAGCCCTCCAGTCCCTGAGCCGCTATTTTGGGTTGAGATATTGAGATTGTTTGCCACTGGCTTTACAAGCTATTTGTAGATAGCCTATACTGCTGTCTGAATGGGCATTCCAAAGTGGCACTGCTCATAGGCTTTTGAAGCACTTGCCGCATAAGGCCTGACATTTAGAATTATGAGATGATATCAGTTCCTCATATCAGCACTGGAAGATTAGCACAGCATAATCCATCAATTCTTCAGTTGCAAATGTCTATTAATTTCATATCAGCTATTTATTTTCTGTTGCTTTACCGGCATTCAACAGCACTGGATCCCTGCTCCCTAATGCTATGTCTGTGTGTGTGATTCCCCTGCTCATATACACATGCTTGCGCTAGCTCTCATCAAGCTACCAGGAGTACAAATAGCCGGGTAGCTGCAGTAGCATGGGTAGCGGAAGTAGAGGCACAGCTGAGATGTACCAAGTGCACACCTACCTGAAACCAGTGGGTATGTACTCTCGGCTGTGCCTTCGCTGCCACCACCAGTGTTACTATGGCTACACTGCTATTTATACTTGGGCTAGCTCAATGACAGCTGGCGTGAGTATTGCAGTGTAGACGTAGTGTAAGGGTAGGTCTACCCAACAAAATCTGTGCATGATTGGCCTACCTGTACCAGCTTGAATCCAGCCGGTGTGGGTGTATCAATAGCAGGGAAGACAGTGCAGTGTGTGCTAGTGAGCTGGGGACAGATCTAGGGTATGTTCTGGGCTTTTACAACCCATGCTCAAATCTACACTATGTGGTCTTCACTTCTGTGTTACCCATGCTAGCTGGATTCAGGCTAGCCCGTGGACAGCTTTTGCTGTGTAGACATACCTTTGGAGGGAGAGAGTAAAAAGACTGGGATTGTTTATTTTGGAAAGAAGATTAATTACAGGAAATGTAATTAAAAAGACGCCAAATAATGTATGGTCCGGAGAAGGTAGGATTGGGGTCTTCTGTTCTCCCTGTGTCGTAATATGTGAAGAGCAGAATATTAGATGAACCTGAATGGAGGCAAATTCAAAACTGATAAAATAAAACATTTTTTTCATACAACCCATGATTAGGCTGTGGAACTCATTGAAACAGGATCTCAATTAAGCCAAAATTACCCGTAGATTCAAAGAACATCTGGAAATTGCATGGATAACAAAAGTTATAATAGATTAATGAAAAAAATTGGAAAGGGCTATAAAGCCTCGTGCTTCATGCTTAACCCTATCTTTAGTCATAGGGGTTAGGATGAGACGTTCACGGGGCAGATTATTGCACATCTGCCTGATGCAGGATTTCTTCCCCCTTTCTCTGAAGCAGCTAGTTCTGGTCACCGTTGGAGACAAGATGCAGAAGTAGATGGACCATCAGTCTGAGCCAATATGGCCATTCATCGATACCAACTAAGCACGTTTATACCGTTGAGCTTTATTTACGGTTTCCCTATCTCAGCCTTCCCTATAAAACTCACTCCCTTCCCTACCACACATTCCCTCTTTGCCCTGAACTGGAGGTGTTCAAAGCTGTGTGTTAAAAATCACAATTTTAATTTGTCTGTTGAATGAGGAGGAAGCGGAACAACAGTGATAATTACTATATCTGCAAGAAAGTTGTTTCTTTTATTCCCTCCCCATCATTTAAAAGAAAGGAAGCAAAATAGAAATGTGGCCCAAATGCAGCATTTGTGTGGCTGTGAAAGTTCCAGAGATCATTACAGTGAGTACAGGATCATTAGGGTAACCACAGCAACTGGGATCTTTTTTGCACACTTTGCAGTGAATATTTCAGAATCTGTCATTTTCTTGTCAAATGCAATGAATTTGTAAATATCCGCCTGGAACATACTTTTCAGAATTGTTCCTAGTAGTTTGATGATGACTGATTTTAATGGTGTTCCATTTTAAAATATACACACGCGCAATTTTATGGAGGCAAAAAAGTGGGGGTGCAGAGATGACTGTGAAATAAATGTGTCTGCTGCGATGGTGGAATCCATTCTCTCACTGTATAAGTGTATTTAGGAGTCAGATTTTCTAGGAACTTTTCTGAACATTAATTAATCCTAGCTAAAGCACCGGGAAGTATTATTCCTTGTCACTGGGTTCATTGGCCCTTTAAGAGGGATGGGGCTGAACCTCACCTATGCCAGGATCAGACTCCCTCCTCACATGAAAGGAAATGCCAGCAAGGGTCATGGGATGGGAGCATGTAACTGGAAATCAAGCCTATTTGGAAAAACAGGTTGGTTATTGGGTTGGTGGAGCTGTGTTGGTCCCAGGATACGAGACCGCCAATGTGCGCGAGATAGTATCTTTGATTGGACTAACTTCTGTGTGTGAAAGAGAAGAGTTTTTGAGCTCCATAGAGGAGTTATTCAGGTCTGGGAAAGGTGATCAGAGAAGGAATATAAGGGCTGCCTGACATTGAGAAAGAGAGAGTTTAAGAGAGATCTGCAAGGAGCTGGAAGCTGGTGCAGGATATGCGTCAGTTGAGACAGCTGCAGGGGCTGAGTCTGATGGATATTGGCACCAGCTAACAAGGCTGCAAAGAACTGAGAGCTTGGAGAAGAAGTGCAGTAAATGGGGCCCCAGTCCCATGCCTTTGGCCCTTGACTGGAGCTGGGTGGCATAATGGTGGAGGCCCCTCCTTGCTGGCATGATGGGCTTGATAGGCCAAATATGAGCAGTGCTGCAACCCCATGCACCGGCTTGCTTCTCTCCCCTTTTGTAACATTTCCAGTGTCTATGGGCACCGGGCACAACCATCCCCTGAAGAGAAGTGGAGCAGGGCATACCAGGAACCCAGCATCCCCAGGGGGGAGGGAGGGCTGGATCCAGGCTTTTGGCACTGCCTGGAGAAGCTGAGATACAGGAGGAGGATGGGACCTGGGGCTCCCAGAACTGCCTGCCCCAGGCGGGGGTGGTGCTCTTCATCCTGACCACCTCTCTGGGTAAGACTATGGGGTAGATGAGTTCTGGGCTGTATGTGGGGCAGCCGGAAGGGACAGTGTGTGGATTGGGTGCAGAGGGGAGAGTGAAGATCTGGGTGCAGATCCGGCGTGAGACTGCACGAGACTGGCCATAGGGGAGTGACAGGGAGAGAGGCCATAGGTCTGGGTATACAGCAGTGTAGAAAGAGGTCTGGGTCCCCTCCTTAGGAAAAAGTTGGTTGTGCCCCTGGCCTGGAGGAAGTGTTTTATGCAAGGCGAAGCCTTGGTAAAGGCTCTTAAACCTCTAGGGCAGAGCCTGTAGCCAGTCACTGTTACATCCCCAATTTACAGCCAAGGCAGAAAGGTTAAGGGCTTGATTTTCTGTGATGCTGACTCCTACAGCATTCCTTGGCTTCCTAGAATAATTTGGGCTCTAGATCTCTGAAAATCAGACTCTACAGCCAGAATTTTCTGAAAAGCTCAGCGACTAGCTGGGGCGAGACTTCCAAAAGTGCTTATGTATCATGTTGGGTGCTGAGTTCATTTGCAAGTTGAGCTGTTGAGGGGCACAATGAGATGAGCTCCAGTCCCAGTTGTGGGCCCTCAGCAATTCAAAATCTGAGTTCTTCTGAAAGTGACTGTTGTAAGACCCCCACTCCCTCCCCCAAGGAAACTGGCAACAGATCTGCAATTAGAATCCAGGAGGAGTTCCTGCCTTCCCATCCAACAGTACAGACCACTTTACCACACACCCATCTCTCACCACTTTGAGTACTCCTCCGGGTGCTGAATGCCCTCCATTTCTGAGGATTACTGGTAACAATGGGGGTACCCCACAGGACTGTGAGCCCTGGATGTGTGAAGAAGGTTCATTGGTGTATGGTTGGAGGGTCAATTAATGGGTCAAATATTCATATATTTTTGCCTCATGTTAAGGCATGATGCTAAGGCCAATGGAATCGACAGGAAGGCTCCTTTTGACTACAATGGGCAAGAGAGATGACCGGGATTTTCAAAGCAGCCTAAAGGAGATGGGCACCTCAATTCCATTGCAATTCAATAGGAGTAGGTCACCCACATCCTTTCAGGCACCTTTGTAAATCCCAGCCTATGTCATTTTCTGTGTAATATACAGCACTGAGTCCACTGTTCATGCTTAACTAATAATAGTATAACCACTGGAGAGTGTGTGTGTGTGTGTGTTTTTTGCAGGTCCCCCTCCACTGAGGATGTGAGTCACAGCCATTGTTAGAGAGCTGTGGTTTAGCAGCTCATGCTCTTAGCTCCGGAGGTCCCAGGTTTAATCCCTTGTATGTGTCAGCCAAGATGGCGACCATCACATTAGTACTGAACAGGGTATCTCAACTCTTAATGACTAACATGAAGACAATCGCTCCATCACCAGGGTCTTGTGCTGCTTTGCATTCCCAGCCAGCAGCGAAAAGCAATAAAGCCAGCAGCGAAACAAACTAAATTAGATTTTGTCATAGTTCATCTAAATAAGATATTCTTCTTAACTGCAATATTTGCCTATTTTCTGGACCATTAAATAATATCCAGTCATATTAAAATATGAACTTCGAGTGGTCAATTGACAAGTGTTTCCTTTCCGAGATGCAATTTGCACCACACATGTCTGAATGGTCCAATGGACAAGGCACTGATTAGAAGATCTAAAGTCTATTCCTGGCTTTTAAATAGACTCACTATGACCTTGTTCAAGTCACTTAACTGAGTTATCTAAATGATGTACTTTTTATGTCCCTTATTATCAGTGAGTGCCTTTCAATGTAATAGCAAGAACAATCAGCCAACAAAACTCCCTCTCTTTTCCACCTGCAGGAGTACTTAAAAGGTGGAATGTACAGGTTGTATGAAAAGTTTATTCTGGGAAAGCTAAGTCATAGAAATGGATGTGCCTGAGTTTCCCTAGCTATAGGACCTGACTTAACTGTGCGTAACTTCTTTTGTACCTATGGAAGAAAAGCCTCCATGTGGTTATTATTTATCACTATTACTTAATAGATGCTAAATAGAGCTAGTCAAAATATTTCAATTTTTTACTTTTGATGAAAATTGTAGTCAATTTTTTTTGCATTTTTTTCTCTTCTCACTGATTATACCACTAAATAAAAATAATGAAGTCTCTAAAATAAATAGACCAAAATCCTGGATCTCCACAATTCCTGAATTAGGAGGTACTTTGGAGTTGGTTCTTCTTTATGGCAAAGATCTATGGCACTTAATAGGGATGAAATGCATAGGACAGTACTGACCTCTCTGTCTTTATTTCTCTTTTCACTGCTCCTCTGTCTTGTTTATTTAGATTGTAAGTTCTTTGGAGCAGGGGATGTCTCTTTCTATGTGGCAGGTGCTGTATGCTCACAATGGGGCCCTGATATCAGATGGGGCTCTTAAATATTTGTGGCCCCTATTACCATAATATGTGAACACCTCACAGTCTTTTTCTTTTTTCTTTTTTGCAATGTATTTATTCTCACAGAAGCCATGTGAAGTAGGGCAGTGCATTTATCTCCATTTTACAGATGAGGAACTGAGAGAGGCTAAATGACTAGCCCAAGGTCATACAGCAAATCTGTGGAAAAGCAGAGACTCGACCCCAGATCTGACAATGCCTAAGTTAATGCCCTAACTACTGGACCATTCTTTTTCATCATGCTTCCATTTTACCAAATAAAAATAACCATACAAATGAAATGTGAATAGAATAAGGGAAAGAGAACTAAGAAGAGGGGAAAGAGACAAATGTGTAATCCTACATTATTTGTAATGGATATACCAATTTTACTAACAAATCTTTCACTCACACATCCACCCAGGCACAAGATTATACCCTTTTCCCTAGGAGCACAGAGTTATTTATATTTTTGTTCCATTTTGAATATTGGGTCAAACAGCTTTAACACTCCAGCTTAAAATGCATCATAGTGGAGAGAAGACAATTATCTTGTTTTCTTGCATGAGTCAACAAATAGATTTTATTAAGGGGGCTGGAGCAATTCATAATGTCATGCTACTGCAAAAGGCAAAGCATAAATTCTCCTGCCTCTGTGCTTCGAAGGGCATATTTAATAAAGCTGCCTGTTTCAGTGTTTAAATTTCTATTTGATGTTTTTTGATTTCTTTAACTCTCCTAAAGACCTTCGTTGATCAAAAATTCATAAAAGCGACCAGTGTTGGCCAAGTGGAAATGTATCTGAACAGCACCATTGAAAGGTCACATTAATTAAGAGAAGCAACTCGGCAACATTATTTTACACCCTATTCATGCTAATACAGTCAGTGTCATAACATATAAAGTCATGGCTTTGTTTTTGGTCCCAAGATGTCATATATAGAGGGTTCAGCATTAGCATGGATTTTTTCTGATGTGTAGGGATGAAAAAGTTTCTTAGGGCTCAGGTGCTGAGCATTTTTTTTTTTAAATCTGATCCCAGCTGTGGGTGTTGAGCACTTGAAAATCCGACCCAGAGAGTGCAAGGTTTTATGAACCTTGTGATTAGAGCAGAACTTTTTCAGCAGCTTTGGTCATTCTGAACCATTTTGTGAATTTGTATTGATTGTGCCAAATTATTTGGGTTAAAAAAAACAAACCCTAAAAACATTCAAAGATTTAACTTCAACTCCAAACATTGTTTGAGCCAAACATTTCAAAACATTCAAACCTAAATTATTCCCGCTCTCATTCCCCAGTTTTCCTGAATAGCCAGTGAACCAGCAAAATCACTTATTTACCCAGCACTAATTGTGATCTGCTGTTGGGGTAGTTTGAATTTGTGAATCTATTTTTTCCTCTGAAATGCAATGCACTTTCTTAAAAGCAAAATAGCCCTATTGACCTTAAATTTAAGCATGTGCTAAAGTACTTGAATGACTTGGGGCTTTAGTTCTGCAACGCATGAGCCTTTGAAGGTGAAAGGTCAGTTTGTATCTTGAGGTTCCTTTGTCTTTTTCCTCCAGTTTCTGCCTGTTCTCTCTGCTTCTCATCAACAGTATCTTTAAAAGTTGTTTTGCTCCCCTTTCCCTGTTTGAATGGGCCGGATAACAAAATGCAAAGGCACAAACATGTACAAAGTGACAAGTAGGCCTCAACTGGAGTATTGTGTCCAGTTCTGGGCACCACATTTCAGGAAGGATGTGGACAAACTGGAGAAAGTCCAGAGAAGAGCAACAAAAACGATTAAAGGACCTATGAGGGAAGATGGGAAAAACTGGGTTTGTTTAGTCTGGAAAAGAGAAGACTGAGAGGGGACATAACAGTTTTCAAGTACGTAAAAGGTCGTTACAAAGAGGAGGGAGAAAAATTGTTCTCATTAATCTCTGAAGACAGGACAAGAAGCAATGGGCTTAAATTGGAGCAAGAGAGGTTTAGGTTGGACATTAGATTAAACTTCCTAACTGTCAGGGTATTTAAGCACCGGAAAAACTGCCTAGGGAGGTTGTGGAATCTCCATCACTGGAGATTTTTAAGAGCAGGTTAGACAAACACCTGTCAGGGCTGGTCTAGATAATACTTAGTCCTGCCATGAGTGCAGGGGACTGGACTAGATGACCTCCTGAGGTCCCTTCCAGTCCTATGAATCTATGATTCTGTGATCAGCACTGGCATGAGCCCAACCCCTGCTGAAAGAGATTATAATACTTAGAAAAAGTGAAGTTGCCAGCCTTTTCCTTACTTACCTCAGCAAATGTTCCCATGAACATGATAGCAGTTTTCAGGTATCTAAAAGGGACATGATAGCAGTTTTCAGGTATCTAAAAGGGTGTCATAAGGAGGAGGGAGAAAGCTTGTTCACCTTAGCCTCTAAGGATAGAACCAGAAACAATGGGTTTAAACTGCAGCAAGGGAGGTCTAGGTTGGACATTAGGAAAAAGTTCCTAACTGTCAGGGTGGTTAAACACTGGAACAAATTGCCTAGGGAGGTTGTGGAATCTCCGTCTCTGGAGATATTTAAGAGTAGGTTAGATAAATGTCTATTAGGGATGGTCTAGGCAGTATTTGGTCCTGCCATGCGGGCAGGGGACTGGACTCGATGACCTCTCGAGGTCCCTTCCAGTCCTATAATCTATGAATCTATGAATCTATGAAATATAGTTCTAATTATCTGCCCACCTTCAGATCTCTCTGATATTCAATTTGCTCCCATTCTATGAACTGTTTGGTTTTTTTCCCTAAGACAGGACAAGAAGCAATGGGCTTAAATTGCAGCAAGAGAGGTTTAGGTTGGACATTAGGAAAAACTTCCTATCAGGGTGGTTAAGCACTGGAATAAATTGCCTAGGGAGGCTGTGGAATCTCCATCATTGGAGATTTTTAAGAGCACGTTAGACAAACACCTATCAGGAATGGTCTAGATAATACTTAGTCCTGCCATGAGTGCAGGGGACTGGACTAGATGACCTCTTGAGGTCCCTTCCAGTTCTGTTAGTCTCAAAGGTGCCACAGGACCCTCTGTTGCCTTCCAGTTCTGTGATTCTAAGTAAGAGAGAAAGCGGTCTTGGAAGAACGTCATACATAGCAGCTCTGTGTGGGAGCGCTAATCCACGCTGCCACACAGAAATGAGAAATTTTGAGGGTTATTAAACACTGAATCCTCACAGTGCCTGAGCACCAAGTTATTTAGCCCAGGTCTTTGTGTAATTGGGATACATTTGAAATAAGCCTAGTGTTCAATGACCCTCAAGCTCTGGTTTCTATCTGTTCTGAGGTCTTTTTGTAGCACAATTAGTTGGTAGTATTAAACAGATTGGCGGGGGGGATATAGGATGGCTAAAGACTGAAGAAAGGAGTCCATCTGTGCTCTTCTTTGTATTGTATTATATATAAAAATAAGCAACCGTTTCTAAAATGAGTCATAACAAGGGCTGATCAAAAAATGAGAAGGGGGAGCAAGCAAGTTCTTTGTGAGGGATGTACATTTGAACTCTGCTGCACCTCGGTTTGAAATAGCCCGCATTTGGTGAGCACTGGAACATGCTAAAGGGTCCATGTATTTTGCTTTGGGGTACCTATGGACAGGATCAGTGTTGGTATTCTTGGTAAGGAAGTATTTCTGGGGTCTTGATTTCAGCATTGATTAATTATTTTCTGGATTTAGGATGAAGAGCAGTTTTTTTTTTTTCCTTGTGTGTTGCTGACACAGGATAGCTATGGCCTTGGATTGGCACATTTTTATGTGGGAGGGTGCTACTGTTACCATCTTAAAGCATTTTCACATGCTAGGATATTTTCTTCCATTAATTTCCCTTTTCTCTTGTAACAGCTAAAGCTAGCCAATTTCACTCAGCTGATAGTATCAATACTATGCTGTAGTAATACTAGCCTTCTTACACAAAGGATAGACCCTCATGTAGGCAAAAGCTACCATAAGGTAGCTATGTGCTTGTGAGCACCTAGACATCTTGTCTACCCTTATGGTCTCTTCTTTTGTTGTGCCTCATTTTCTGAACCACCTGGTGCTATTCTTCTTTGCTTGTCTACCTCCCAGTTTGTGTTTTCCATCTGCCTTTATGCCAGAAGGCCTAAGTGAGTCTGCTTTCCCTTTGAGGGGATTATTGTTGTGGGTTTCCAACGTATGGTGAACTCCAGACTAAGCATAGAAATCCTATTCACACATAAGTAAACTGGAGTTCTATTCTTGATTTAATTGGGGCCAGGATTTCAACCTAAGTGAGTAGATAGGCAATACTAGTCTAGAAATGAGCTTCCTGCTGAGTCTTATTGTTACAACAAATTGGAAATTACATCTAAAAGGACACAATTATCTGCATGGATACTCTGGAGGATGCTGACTATGACATAACTAATCAGTGAGGCTGTATTATTACATGTTCTACATGGACGATGTGAAATCAATAGTTTGCTGTGGGAAAAAAACATGAAATCTCAGTGAAAAAGGAACTGTATGCCATTTTGGGTTTGTGAAAGACAATGCTGCGCGTATGACCAAATAGTAGGACCCTGGTTCTCATTTATACTAAGGCCCCTGTCTAACAAACATCCCGGCAGTGTAAAATGACCCTACCCTGGGTGTCAATATAATTTGCACCTTTGCACTATCAGAGAAATGTAAATGGGCCTTAGTAATCAACCCCAAGAGAAAAACACATGGGGTCAGATTCTCAAGTGGTCAGTGCTGATGGTTGGAGCCAGATGCTCAAAATAGCTCAGCTTCCATTTAAGCATCTAAATGAGGGCCAGATTTTCCAAAGCACTCGGTACCCAGCAGCTCCCCTTGTGATATCTGTAGCCAGGTTTTCAGTTTTTAAACTCTGCCCCCTGCTGCTTACTACAGTTTGTGACTTATGTAACCCACCTGCTGAATTTGGGACACACTGCTGGATACTAATTGTAAAGAAGAGCTGCCCACAATCCTTTATTCAGGTTTCAAGGCATAGCCTCAGCATCTAATGCCAATAATCCCAAAGTGAAATATTTAATTTCTTGCTGTTCTCATCCACCCAGAACGCTTAGATAGCACTGCATGTCATCTGTCATGAAGCTTGCTCCAAGTGACAATGTTGTTACGTGACATTAAGAAGGTAGCACAGCCTGCAATAGTATTTGTATGAAGCGGATCATATGAGATCTCACCTTATATTTGACAAGATATTGGATATGGCTACGAGTAACAGGAGAAGCTTCTCATCATAGAGTGACAAAAAAATACCATGATGGGTTGCACCCTAGAGCTGTGTGCAGTCACTGTTATCAGCCAGCTACCGAATTCTTAGAGGCAAAGTCTGCTAGGAATTGGCCTGCGTCTGCGCTGTAAGAGTAGGGAGCAAACTGGTGTATGGTCTCCTGAGACAGATGACCACACCCTAGTAGGCTATATGGTGCATTCATGTGGGGATTGGCCAGAGAGTCCTTAAGTCTCCTGATTACCAATCATAAGTAGAGGTGGTCAATGGCCCAGATATTGCCTGCCCTTTGATGCAAGAGCTACTCTTTCTCCCTTCCATCCTGCTATTAAGGAATAAAATTGTGGCATATGTGCCCTTCTGTTCATTTATGCTTTGTCTTTGAGGTGTCATCAGCACAGAAATTGCTGCCCTGTGAAACTTGCTATTTTTGTTCCGCGAAATGGCACTCTCCCCCCCCCCACCCCCCCCCCCCCCCCCCCCCCCCCCGGCCATGAAAAGGATAGTGTTACTACTCATTCGGGGTCTGAGTCTGCCCCTTGCTCACATACAATGAGCAGTCCCTTACCCATTGCAATCATTAGGCCTGTTTTCAGAATAAGGTCCTACTTGGCAAGAGTCGGGTGAAACTGGTCCCTAAACTCCAATGAACAGAGAGATGCTACAGAAAGAGCTGTTGGTCATTCGATAGGTGGTAGAGATCTCTCTCTACCTGATACACCATCCCCATCCCAGTGTGTTTCTGTAGGGCAGTGTGATATTGGAGAGAATTAGCTTAAAGTGAGACATAAAACCCATAGCACTGATAATCTATAATCATTAAAGTCTTGATTCAGTTTGACTTCAATGTGAACGAAGCACATACTCAGAGTCAGAAACTTAAGTTTTAACTATGCAAGCATACAGCACTTCTAAGGTGTGTCTATGCAGGTTTCAGTGGTAGCCGTGTTAGTCTGTATTTATACCTGCTTCTGTATCTTTTACTTCATACATCTGATGAAGTGGGTTCTAGCCCATGAAAGCTTATGCCCAAACAACTTTGTTAATCTCTAAGGTGCCACAAGGACTCCTCGGGTTTTTTTTTTTGGTCTATGCAGGGACACTCAGGAAAATTAATCTGAAGTAACTAAAGGTGCGAATTTAAAGTGGATTAGTCACACTGCATTAAACACTGCGGACACACTTATTCAGAATTAAAGTGGTCTTCATTTGATTTAGATTAATTTACTTTGGAAGTGGATTAAGATAAACTGAATTAAGGCCACTTTAATTCTGAATAAGAGTGGTCCATGCAGGCATTTAATGCAGTGTGACTAATCCACTTTAAAAAAGTTCATTGGAATTAATTTTCCAGAGGGCTGGTTTACAGTAGAAAATTAGATTGACCCAGCTTCATCACTCAGGGGTGTGAAAAATTCATACTCCTGAGCTATGTAGTTAATCCAACCTAAGTCTCTGTGTAGACAGCACTAGGTCAAAGGAAGAATTCTTGCCCTCTTAGACAAAAACATGACCATTTTAGACACTTCCCTAACAGGGAAGGATTCATTTTTGCTGAATATAAATCATGATTTGCATGCAGTGTCCCAGGCACACGCATATGAAAACTTTTATGCTGTTAAAATCAGGGCCGGCTCCAGGGTTTTGACCCCCCCCAAGCAGCCAAAACAAAAACAAAAAAAGCTGCGATTGCGATCTGCGGCGGCAATTTGGCGGGAGGTCCTTCACTCCCAAGCGGAGTGAGGGATTGTCCGCCGAATTGCCGCCGAATACTTGGACGTGCCGCCCCAAGTACCTGCTTGAGAAGCTGGTGCCTGGAGCCGGCCCTGGTTAAAATGATAAACAAGTTACCTTTCACAAGCTATGGGAACCAGCTATCATATCTTTCAGCTAAAAACACATTACAACATCATCTTTCATTGCTGACTGTGAACATTGGTTAAGCTATCATTCTCCACCCAAATATGTGTCTCATAGCTCATCCCTTATTAACTTCATTGTGCATTCTTTTTGTTTTGTCATTTTCTTATCAGAAAAAAAAAACCAATAAAAGGGTGAACATTAGAAAACCACAGAATAGAGCAGGATGAAATCTCCTTAGCTTCAGTAGCAAGATAAATATCCCAATAAGAAAGAATTAGATTTGTCTTTTCCAAAACCTGGGTTGATTCTGGTTGATCGGTAGCATGATGTAAAGATACTGCTTGTTTTATGTTAGTGCCAAGAGGTTCCATCTGAAATCCAGGCAACTTTGTGGTTGTTACCATGGTCCTTGCCCCAAAGAGCTCACAGTATAAATAGACAAGGAGTGGGAAAGGGAGAGCATTATTATCTCCATTTTACAAATATGAAATTGAGTCACAGAGAGATGAATTGACTTGCCCAAATTTATATACGAAGCCTGTGGATAGTCCAGAAACTGAACCCAGATCTGAGTCCCAATCCAGTGCTTTATCCATGAGACCATCCTTCCTCTACAGATATCTGGAGCCAAACATAACAGGGCTAGACTCCCTTTAGCATTGTTTCTTGTGCAGTCACGCAGGCTAGTGTAAAATGCAACTAAATCAAACTGATAATGATTTACATACAACTTGTACGGACATAAAAGAGAGCACAAAGTGAAAGGCAGTGGAGAATTTGACCCTACAAAAATATGAATAAATAAAAATCATCTGTGGTTGTTCTGTGTCACAAGTGACAACAGACAAAATACTTTGGATTACCACTGGGTTTGAAAGAATTCAGGCTTTTTTAAAAATAACGTTGATGGATAATATTGGTGCCTATTTTTAAGCTTTTTTAGATCTTTATCAATTTAAATGATCACAGTTGCACAAAATTAATGGGGGGAGCGTCAGGTAGTAATTATTTAATGAGACTAGACATTGAAATTCAAATAGGTAAAGCTTTATAACTGTTAAAACATCAATTGTCACCATCCCATGTCAAAATATACAAATAAAATATCCTTAAATCAAACTTGATGTGCTCAAGCAACATTTTTCTTACTTTGCCTATCTGTAAATTTTACCAATTATTGATGGACATCGTTTTTGTCCTAGTGTGTATTTATGGTGAAATCAACATTTACCGACACTTACTGATTTATAAATAGAATTCTTCTGAGCCTAATTATCTTCCAATTAAACACAGAGGACACCATCCTTGCTCCCTTCTCTGTCATCCAGAGATAAAATTGAGACCCTGTATTTTGTTTTATGCTAAATCTGTAATCAGGTCTGATTATTTTAATCCTGACAGACAGATAGCTTGGGCTTTCGGTAAGAAACAGGCTGTGCTGTGTTATGATACAGATTTGCTGGTGCGTAAATATCTATCGCTACAGTTGGAATACAAAATTGTAAACATAGAGCTGGTGCATAGTTGCAGCTTTGAGTGATTATGGTTCTGTTAGGTCTTTTACAGTCTCATTTCTTTTCCTTGGTGGAATATCGTATATGTTTACGGGTATTGGAGATCATTTGGTTATTTATAGGGTTGGAGATAGTTTGGTTCAAAGTTAAATATGCAAATACCAGTCCTTTTTTAAAAGGAGATAATTTGTATAACAGCCCAGGCAAAGAAACAGATCTAGTTGGACAAAGGCATACACAGTAGTTCTTGAGTTACTTGTTTCTTCGTTTAATCTGTTTATTACAATAATTTTGTTTATAAACTGCAATCCAGTAGTCAAAATATTGTATTCAATTAAGAAAGAGCAGAGGCAGCTGGCAGCGAAAGAAAATTGTAAAGTGGTACAAAGAACGAACATTGAAACAAAGTCTTTCTTTTGTAGACTTACATTTTGATTCTTTTAAAAAGCGAGCAGAGAAAATAAGGCAAGAATTATGTAATCAATGTAACAGGCAATAATACACCCTGAAAATTGATAGTACTTTGTAAGACTAATTTCCAAAGTTGTTGAGCTGTAAGTGCTTATGAAGTCTGAAAACCCAGGTGGGGGTGTTGGGGAGGGAGGCTGAGAGAGAGAGTGAGTGACACAAACGCGCACACAATCTCTGTTGCTTTGATCCTGCACACATTTTCTCAAGTGCTTAACTTTACTCACATGAGCAGTCCCACTGTCATTGAGTTAAGCATGAACATAAGTGTTTGCAAGATTGAGGCCTAATGTTCTGATCCAGAGCCCACTGATGTCAGTGGGAGTATTTCCATTGATTTTCTGATGGGCTTTGGCTCAGTCCCTTAGTTCGCACAGGACTGTGTAAAACTATAAAACAGAAGCCCACAGAGAATCTGTCTGTGTGTGTGGATAATAGTAATTTCCAGCATTCTAGCAAAATACAAAGAGAAGGGCATATTTTTAAAGCCTTGGCATGTCTTAAGCAGTCAATATTCCATTCCTTTGTTTATTTCAAAGCCTCGTGTAATAGCTCTGCATCAAATCAAGGTGTCAGTGGAAGGCTGTTGAACTTTAAATGTAGCATCTCTGGTAGCAGGGGGATTTGCTAGGCATTGCAGTTGACATCACATTCAGGGAATACGCATTTCTTGGACACATCAGAACTTACAAAGATGCAGATTTTTGTTTTGATTTTGCCAAGCTTATTAAAAAAAAGAAATCTATTAGAACTTGGCTCCAGTTAGCAGAATATAAACTGCTGCTGGTGGTTGGTGTTTGTATGTACGGTCTGACCCATGCAGATGGCGGTGCCTCCTGTAAGTGTCTCAGGGCTTCGGGTGGTCTGCCTACGAAGCAGGTGCAGTTCAGAAAGGCTTTGGGGTGCTACATGGCATGATATATTATAATATATAAAATACTAGCATATAATTAATACAGGGGTATCCAAACCACAGCTCGTGATCCGCATGCATGATTGCGGAGTCCCCCACACTATCCCTCCCATTCTTCACCTACCAGACTGGGGCTGGGGGAGCTCAGTGGTTCTACCCTGCAGCAAGGTGGTAGAGCTAATGGCTTCAGCCACGCAGAAGGCACCTGATGGGGCTTGGGGCTTCAGCAGGAGCAGAGCTGAAGCTGCGAGCCCTGGCAGGTGTGCCCAGCTCTCAAACTTCTGAAGATTATTGCATGCGGCTCGGAGGGTCAGTCAGTTTGGCCACCCTGATATATGATAGAATATAATAAAATATAAAATATTATATAATATAATATAAGAAGGATATAATTTACAAACTGGACTCTGTTACAAGAGCATGACTCAAAAGAGAGACGGAAGGACAGATTGGGTCCTTTGGGCTGCTCACATGGTACAAAGGGCTCGGATATTGGCCAGCTGAGAATTCTCTGGTTGGAGAGAGCTCTCCACTGACCTCAAATTGGCTGAGCCAGCTCCTACATGATTCCTCACCCCAGACTTGGTGTAAGGGATGTGTTGAGGTTGGAAGTGAGCCAAGGAAGGGAGGGGTCATGGCATGTGCTGCTGTACTTTGGCAGTTCTTAGCTGGCATATATGCCCTTGGGGGCAATTGCCAGTTCTTGTAGGTTCTTGGAGGAGTGGAAGGTGATCAGGAACAGTCAACATGCATTCACCAAGGGCAAGTCGTGCCTCTCCAACCTGATTGCCTTCTATGATGAGGTAACTGGTTCTGTGGATATGGGGAAAGAATGGACATGATTATCTTGACTTTAGCAAAGCTTTTGATATGATCTCCCACAGTATTCTTGCCAGCAAGTTAAAGAAGTATGGATTGGATGAGTGGATAGAAAGCTGGCTAGATTGTCGGGCTCAACGGGTAGTGATCAACGGCTCGATGTCTAGTTTTGTTCAACAACTTTATTAATGATTTGGATGAAGGGATGGAGTGCACCCTCAGCAAGTTCACAGATGACACTAAGCTGGGGGGAGAGGTAGATACAATGGAGGGTAGGGATAGCGACCAGAGTGACCTAGACAAATTGGAAGATTAGGCCAAAAGAAATCAGATGACGTTCAACAAGGACAAGTGCAGAGTCCTGCACTTAGGATGGAAGAATCCCAGGCACTGTTACAGGGTGGGGACCAACTGGCTAAGCAGCAGTTCTGCAGAAAAGGACCTGGAGATTACAGTGGATGAGAAGCTGGATGAGAGTCAGCAGTGTGCCCTTGTTGTCAAAAAGGCTAATGGCATATTGGGCTGCATTAGTAGGAGCAAGGCCAGCAGATCGAGGGAAGTGATTGTTACCCTCAGTTTGGCACCGGTCAGGCCACATCTGGAGTATTGCATCCAGTTTTGGGGCCCCTCCCCCACTACAGAAAGGATGTGGACAAATTGGAGAGAGTCCAGCGGAGGGCAACGAAAATGATCAGGGGGCTGGGGAACATGACTTACGAGGAGAGGCTGAGGGAGCTGGGCTTGTTTAGTCTGCAGAAGAGAAGAGTGGGGGGGATTTGATAGCAGCCTTCAACTATCTGAAGGGGGGTTCCAAAGAGGATGGAGCTTGGCTGTTCTCAGTGGTGGCAGATGACAAAAAAAGGAGCAATGGTCTCAAGTTGCAGTGGGGGAGGTCTAGGTTGGATATTAGGAAAAACTTTTTAACTAGGAGGATGGTGAAGCACTGGAATGGGTTACCTAGGGGGATGGTGGAATCTCCTTCCTTAGAGATTTTTAAGGCCTGGCTTGACAAAGCCCTGGCCGGGATGATTTAGTTGGGGATTGGTCCTGCGTTGAGCAGGGGGTTGGACTAGATGACCTCCTGAGGTCCCTTCTAAGCCTGATATTCTATGATTCTATGATTGTTGTAACCTATTCCAACACTGGTGCTGGAGCTGCACAGGGCAGAGAATCAGGAAGCTGTAGCCACTTCCCAGAGAACCCAAACCATTGCTTGTTTCAAGCAAATCTTGGCTCGAAATAATCCAGTCAGGAAACTTAATTTCCTGGCCCCAGTCATATTTTGTGAGGCTTAATATCCCTGTCACATGACAGGGATGGTTTCCACTGACTTCAGTGGCTGCCACTGCAGATTCAACCTCGTTATTAAATATGTCTGCCCCAAATTACTCAAGTAGACCAGAAAAAGGAAAGGGAGAAAAAATGGACATTGAAAATTCAGTCCATACGTTTAGTTGTGCAAAGTCAAAGCTGCTTTTGAAAATTCAAGAGGGTCAGAGAGAAAGGATGGGCCTGTGGTTAGGGTAATAGCCTGGGATTTAGGATCTGCCTCCTCTCCCCAGATTCCTTCTGTAAAATAGGAAGAATAGTACTGCCCTACTTCAAATTGAATTTGTGAAGGTAAAATCCGTGAAAGATTGTGAGGTGCTCAGGTATCATGGTGATGGAGAGCTATGCAAGTATCTAAGATAGTCTGTTGAGAGTAGTCAGGCATGTTGGAGTGAATCTAAAATAGGAAAGAAAGCTTGAAGACTTGGTTGCATGAAATCAGACTCCTCCTGGATTTAATTACTTTTTCAGGGATGGGACGATATTATTCATGCACTTTTAAATTAATTATTTAAAGATTAAAATCCTGATGTTTTTCAGAAAAGAAGGGATAAGTTCTGAATAAATCTAGTTTCAAGGGGCAAAATCCACTCCAGGACATGCAGATGTAATGTCTTGTGCCTCAGGATGCTACCGGAAACTCTGTATATCATTACCGCTGTTTTATGTAGTATTACCTACTTTTTCTACCATTATAACAGAGGGAGTAAATATGACAATCCTTAGACAGACTTTTTGCAGAAATCTACTAAATACCAGCCTCCAGTTAGCTGGGATGGACTTTCCATATGTTCTAACTGAGGCAGGCTTTTAGAAATGGGAGGAGATAGTTAACAAGGCTTTATCATAGAGACTGTGCTGTGTTAACTATGAATACCAAAAGGGATTTGAATACAGTGGTGTCAAACATAGCAGTTTCATTTCACAGGGGTTCCTGTGACCATTTCCTGTGGCTGTAATTTGCGTGGTATAATGTAGGGTGAGTGAAAGCAACTACCCCCTAGGGCTTGAGTCATAGAAGATAAAACTCAAAGCCAGCATTTTCGTACTTAGATGCCTAAAGTTAGTCACCTAAATGAATGTATGATTTTTCAAATGTGTTGAGTTTCTGCCACTCCCTCTAATGCAGTGGTTGTTCAGCACCCCTGAAAACCAGAGTACTTGTTTAGGTGCTTAAATAGGGAATCAGGACATATTTTTAGAAGTATTTATACGCCTAAAGATGCAAGTAGGAGCCTATTGGGATTTTGCCATGGATATTAGGAGCCTAGTTGCTTTTGAAAATCCCACTAGCTAGGCAACTGTCTGCATCTTTGGGCACCTAAATATCTCTAAAATTCTTGCCCTAAGGAGTCAAATTACTTTGAAAAAACTTCATTGTAACTTCTGACCTTCTAACGTAGATTCTCACCAATAACCTAGCGAAGTAGGTATGTATAATAGCGCCGGTTGAACAGATGATCTACAGGTTTGCTCGGCCCTGTGCTGATTGGCTGCAACAACTTCCTGACTCCTGTCTGTCTTGTCTACCTAGACTATAAAAAGGGGGAAAGGGGCAACAGAGACACATAGGGTCTGTTTACACAGTCCGCCGCAGCAAGCATCCCAGCCTGCGTTGACAGACTTGGGCTAGTAGGTCTGGTGCTAGTGCTCTAAAGACAGCACTTTGAGGTTGCAGCTCAGCCTGGGCTTCAGAGCCTGAGCTGCAAATTCAAAGTGCTTTCTACACCGCTATTTTTAGAGCGCTAGCGTCAATACTCCTAGCCCAAGTCTGTCAACCTAGGTTGGGAGGCATAAACAGACAGATGGAATGACTTGCTTTGGATTTGGCGGTGGAGTCAAAATTAGGACCTTAAACTCCTGATTCCCATACGTAGTCTCTGAACTCCAAAGCAAGGCTGCTATACTTAAAATCTATGTGAAATCAGTGTCCACGTCTCATACTTGCTGCGTGTTAATTTAGTTATAACCCAGACTGATTGCTCAGATAGCATTGTATTTCCCCATTCTGAAGCCTCAAAACATTGTCTGTTTCTATCTTCAAAACACTGTGAGAATTTAGGGTATTGCTACAGAAGCTCCTTCGGGTTTCATATTTTTTTTAGCCAGCTGCTTCCGCCATGTCACCAAATGCTCTGAAGAGACAAGGGTAATTGGTATAATGATATTTGAGTTAGAAGATTGTGAAGAAGTTCTGTGTTTCACTGGATCCTTAGATCTTTCTGAAATATTAAGATATTTTGTTCAAACATTTTAGAAAGGTTTTGAACACATTTTTCCCTTTGCCCCCAGGGGAAATTAATTTGAATGCCAGAAGAACAGGTTTATCCTTCTATATATGTTTGTTTGTTTTTTCTTCCCATGACACAGAATACAATCTGATTTTTCAGGCTAGCTCTCGAGAGAGATCTGCCAAGACTTTCTCTTCTCTTTCAATGGTGCATTGAAAGAGAAAATGAGCCAGGAACATGTCCTCTGGGGAGGCCACAATCATACTACACAGATCAAGAGTTCAAGCACTTCTAAATTCAAGGATTAATTGGTACATAGAGTCATAGACCTACTTAAATTGGCAAAATTTATTGAAGAAAACTGTCAGACTTCCACACAGCTTGAGTTCCAGGTCTGCCTTTTGTTTACCAGGGACCACACTTTTTTCTGGAATTGTGGAAGAGTGGGAAATGTTTTTAATGAAAACTTGATGTACCTTCTAATCAAAAGTTTGAAATTAAAAATTTTCAACAAGCTCAAGTTTGTTGAAAAATCAAAATTCAGAAAATTTCAACCAGTGGTAGCCTGGAACTCTTTACAGTGCGCAGAGACATCTAGTGGTTGCATAATAAACTGCGAGTATACTTACTACAAAGTGTGTTTGGACCAATACCTGCCTCAGACAGGATATCTGTTAATGCACTATGTAAAAGTCTGACTTCTAGCACACCTACTGCACAACTGTGACAGAGCTGCTTGGTTTCTGATGTTTTTAAAAGCTTAACAGATGTCCAGTGAAACTTTTGCTTAAGGTTTGCAAATATTTTGAGCAAACTTGGGCCCAATTAAACCATCCTGCCTTAGGATATTTGGGTATTAGTTGGACGTTCTAAGCTGCCGAGAGTTGTTTTTGAGAAGTAATGGGTTATTTTTTTCAAAAAGGAGTTGGGGAATTTTATTTAAGGCCTGGAACTAGGAGCTATGTAGGGAGGGCAGGGTTCTGCTTTCTCAGCCAATCAGGACAAGTTCTAAGAAGGAGGGCAGGGCAGCATATAATCTCTCTTCCCTCATTGTAATGGGGAGAGACACTAACAGGAGGAGGATACCCTGCTAACTTCTCTTAGACCAGGGAGAATGAGGCTGGAAAGTTTTGATTCTGCACCCGAACTGTGGAGGAACGTCTGGAAACCTGAACCCACCAGAGATGCCTGGGGAGAAAAAGGACATTGGGTTGGGATTGGGTTTTTTTTTTTTTATTTATTTTTTGCCCAATTTTTGTTTGTTTGAGAGGCATCACAGACAGCTAGTCAGAATACAGGTTTCAGAGTAGCAGCCAACGAGAGACTGCTGAGCTAGAATTGATATGCAAACTAGACACAATCAACTCCGGTTTGAATAAGGACTGGGAATGGCTGAGCCATTACAAACATTGAATCTATCTCCCCTTGTAAGTATTCTCACACTTCTTAATTGTCTGTACTGGGCTAGCTTGATTATCACTTCAAAAGTTTTTTTTCTCTTAATTAATTGGCCTCTCAGAGTTGGTAAGACAACTCCCACCTGTTTATGCTCTCTGTATGTGTGTATATATATCTCCTCAATATATGTTCCATTCTATATGCATCCGAAGAAGTGGGCTGTAGTCCACGAAAGCTTATGCTCTAATAAATTTGTTAGTCTCTAAGGTGCCACAAGTACTCCTGTTCTTCTAGTCAGAATAGAGCTGCATAGATTGTGCGTAATGTAACAAACCAGCGGAGCAAATATTGTGAGCGGTACAAACAAATAAGCAATCTGTATTTCACTTTGGACAGAATATCCTGAAGTTAGGACTCACTTTTTTCGTGAGTATTTGTGCTATTAAAGCATGAGTGTGTAAATATAGGTGGCAAGTGATTGTGAACCATGACTGAATCAAAATTTGCTTTTGAATTTGTATGGGAAAAATGGTGCCCACCCTTCATCTCTCCTTCTGACTGCATCTCAATGGAGAACGTTGTACAAAAGGATAGAGAATATTTATGATCTTGTTGCCTGCATTAATCAGTGTTTTTTAAACATATGACAATATATTGGTTCATATATTCACAATTATTTGAGCTTTGGGCACCTGGTGTGACAGATGTATCGACAAGTGACCACATAATGCAGCAGTTAATAAAGGTCTACATGTTTAATGACATCAGACTTGCTAATTTGGGAGTCCCTCATGGAAATGAATATTTATTAGGTACTGGCTGTTTCATTCATTTTGCAGACATGATTTGCAGACAAGCCCACCAGATTTAGAGGGCAAGATGAAGGCAATATTATTCTGCACAAATAAACAAGTGGGGTGGGAAGGTTTGGTATCGCTGAGTGAGGAATGGATATAAATTCTAACACCACAGTATAGGATATGAAGGAAGCCCCTTTCCTCGGGGCGGGGAGTGGGAAAAAGCGTTATATGCTGAGAATAAAAGTATTAAATAAAGAGACAGAAAACTCAGCCATATACATTCAAACCTAACCATAGGGATTGCAGATTATTTCCTCCTGTTCAGGCCACTTTGTGCCACCCACCAAAACTGGCCCTGATTATCCAGCTAAGAATTCTGCCAACACGGAGGAGCTACCTGCTGGCTCAGAGAGTCATTGCTGGCTCCTATAACAGCTGCCCTCTCCTCACACATTGGTGTAGGTGGGAGGAGTATATCTGTGATACAGTTATTCACAACTAGCATGTAGTCTCACAGAGAATATAGCCCGTTCAGTTAGAGCAGCCTCTAAAGTGCTCTGAATTTCCCCAATGGTCAGGGTCAGGTATAAATTCAGCCTGGGAATCAGAGAGGCCTCATTTGCCTCTCCTGGACTCTTGTATTAAGCTTATCTCATCTTATCTGGCCCAGTAATGTCTCCAAATGGAAGGGAAAGAGGGAGAAATCAGTGCAAGCACCCCTAAATTTTGAGGGGTTCAGAATACAGAATCAAATTATCTAGCTCTGCAATGAGTCAAACTAAAACAATAGATTGGAACATGCCTGAATTTCATTGGAGAGTTTCAGTATCTCGGTCCCCATTTAATCTAGGTATTTATACTACGTTCATCACCTTGATATCTGAAATGCCTTAGGCCCCTCTTTAATTAAGACTGTGTACTGAAAGTGAACTTCCCCAGTGTTCAACCATATCAATGTTAATTTAGCTTGAGACTGGGAGTACGATTAGAGCTATGTCCATGCCGAACCTCAAAACAGACTGGATTTTTGAATATTGTTGCCATGGTTTTTTGCATAGTTGCATAGATGGCAACAAATCTCAAAAATCCAGTCTGTTTTGAGGTTCATCATGGACCTAAATTCTATCCGTGTTATAGAGGGTGGACAATTTATGAATTTACCCTGTATACATTTTATAGAGAGTAAAACAGATTTATTTGGGGTTTGGATCCCATTGAGAACTGGGTGTCTGGGTCCTGGAGATAGGTAACCTACTGAGTGGTTTTCAGTTAAAGCCTGCAGCTTTGGGGGTGTGGTTCAGACCCTGGGTCTGTGTTTGCAGCAGGCTAGCATGTCTGGCTCAACAAGGCAGGGTTCTGGAGTCCCAAGCTGGCAGGGAAAACGGGCTCAGAAGTAATTTCAGCACGTCAGGTGACAGTCCCAAGGGAGTCTCTGTGAGCCATCACAGTAATCTCTTCTGAAAATCAGGCCCAAAATGTGTCAGATTGGGGATCTGAAAATTAACACATCCAAAATCAGCTTTTGAAAATATGTACCTAGTTTTGTAACCATTTCTATTTATTTTCCCAACCAGTCATCATGTACATCAGCTTTCTGACCCTCTCCTCTAGTTATCTCTGACAGTGCTTAAGGAAGAGTCAGCCCTGAGTAATATGGGTCTTCATGGAGAAATGGGGCTAACTTTTTTGAAGAAAAGGAGCACTGTTTCCATGTGAACCTGTGTGCAATCACTCACCTACATTTGTGCATGTGGTTATTACAAACGTGCATTCATTTTGGTGTTTGCGTGTAGAAAGGGACATGTAGATGCCCACCTCAGTTACTTGCATATGCAAATACCAGGTTTGGGTGTGAAATCATATTAAGGCCCAAAATCCTGCACTTAGATTTTTATGTTTGCCTTGAGCCCTTTTGAAATCACTGAGGCTCTGTGTGGATGCGAATAAAGATACAATTGCAAGATCTGGGCCTAACTGTGCACTCAAATGACATACAGAATGGTAAATAGCCCTAGGCTTCTGGACTCTGAAAATCTGGCCCTTAATGTAGTATTCAGGGTCTTCACTCAAAAAGAATGTTGAGACCATTTAAAAATAAAAGCAGAAAGATCGCTTGTAAGGTGAATCTGCCACTTACTGTAGGCATGTTACTGCAATACACAGAATGCTGTGTGAAAGAAAAGCGCTCACAAATGTTCCATTTAATATGTTCTATTTCATAACTGCTTTCACGTTCCTGATTTAAAAAAACAACAACAACCCTTTGCTGACTGCAAAGAGAAGCATGGAGTGGAAGAGAGAATGAAAGCAAAGTGGCTTGGTAGAGATAGAATTAGCATAATCAGGCAAAGCACAATAAAATACTTTGCAGTGACAGCTCTTCTGCATAATGCTGTCTCACTGAGGTGTTACTTAATACATATTGCAGTGTGGGGGGGAGGATAGCAGGGAGGGAGGGGCCCCATTAAAATGGGGGAGTTTCTGCTGTTGTAATTAAGATTCTGTTGGCATTCCATTATCAACCCTATTTTAGGAGTATAACATGTTGGGAAACTTTAATACTGAGAAGAAATTTAAAGTGAAATGCCTTGATATTGTAACAAAGGTGTTTTCGTTTTGTTTTAATTTGTGTATTTTGGTGTATGAAAATCTGTTTTTCAAGACAACAGCCTGAAAAGAAATAAATACAATTAGCTCTTCCACATACTTCATAAGTGGAAATGCATGTCATTATTCAATAATATGGACTGTGCTTTCAAGATTATTATTTTTTAATAGTTAGATATAAAGCATTTGAGGCCTCAATCCGGCAAGGTATTTAAACACTTCAATGGGCCTTACATTTAAGGACTGGTTTAAGGACCCAATTCAGCAAGTTGCTTAAGCATGTGCCTACTCTAAGGCAGCCTTTGGTGAAGTCAATGGGGCTACTCGTATGCTTAAAGTTAGGCATGTGTTTAAGTGCCCTCTATTCAGGATGGGTTCTTATACTATGCTCATAACTGTAGTATCTGAGCGTCTTCCAGTCATGCATTAAGCAACATGATTATCTTCTATCACACATTTGTTCTCTCATCCTCTCCCCAAGGGAGAAATATGGACAGTGGAGTGCTATTTTTTACAATAAAATTATACACACAGACGTTGTTATATGCATATGTTAGAGAAGGCAAGGTCAAAGAAATGTGCCTGCCATTTGTAGCAGAACATGGTGAGGTTTGTGATGGTCCTTAATTCCTGGGGGAGTTTGTTCCATAGTCTCAAGCCAGTCCCTTGCTGAATCAGGACCTAAATATTTTGCTAGATCAGAGAGCAAAGTAACCAAGCTACTAAACTCTTTAAAGACAGGTTAGCTTTCTCCCTTGGTCTATCCCAGCGGCTTACAGAGGAAAATTATGCCATCTCTTGTATGACTTCTCTTGGAAAGGTCACAGTGGGTACTGGACAGCATTCCTGATGCAAGTATCCCCTGTGCAGCTGTGCAGAGATGACTTGAGGACAGGCTGGAGAGAAAAGGGTACACAGGCTGTTTCACCTCTATAAATTGGCAACGTGATGCAGGGATGTGTTCCATACTTGAAGTCAGAGAAGCAGCTGCAGAGGGCGTGATGCAAAGCCCATTGATATCAGTGAAGACCCCGTTGACACCAGTAGTCTTTGAATCGGGTCTATAATGACCAACTGCACTGCAGTTCCATGGCCTCTCTGGGAGAATTTGTTTTCCTCAAGAATTGAGGAAGAACTGCTCAGAGTGCAAAATGGTTTCTAAGGCTGTACAATTGTGGGTGGCTGCTCATATTACATTGTGTGGTGGGTTTGCAGTATGGACTATTCTCCATTAGGGACATAGGTTGAGCCAACCAAAGTCATTGTCATTTGTGACTTAAACGAGGACTTGAACCCAAGTTGTCAGAAGGGAATTGTCACTGCTCTCACCATAGAGTTGGGGCTTGAGCGCTTCATATCCTTGTGGTGCATACAAATATCTTCCCCCTCTTCTGATTATTTTTCTGCATATGCGTTTTTTCACTATTTGAGTTGCCCTGTGTATCTTGAGTAGCTGCATCCACCATTATCCCTAGAGCCTGGCCCAGGTAGCCACATAAACCCCATTGATTTGTGCATAGTTTCCTACTGAAGCCATAACTCACTTGGGGATTGGACTCTGACTTGCCAGAAAATCTAGGAAACCTACAGTGTACTTCACCTAAGTTTGGAGGTTTTTGTAAAACTTAAAACTAGTTGCTGGACTTTTTTTTTTTTTTAACCCAAAAGTAATTTCCATTAAAAATGGTGAGTCTACATATTGAGTCAACATAAAAATCTCATATTGAGTCAACACTTTAAAATTAAACAATTTTTCTTTTCAAATGAAATTTTTAAAAATCTAATTTTTAAACAGTTCTACATAAAACCAGGAACTTTAGCGTGAGTTCAGGAGTTATGACCAAGTTTTTTTTGCAATTGGCAACCCCCGAAAAGCAGGTCTTATCCATGCCCTGTTATGTATGATCACTGGGTGTAAAGATTGTTACAAAGAAGACACATCAGTTATCCTATTGGAATAAGAACACCATTCAACGTTAAACAAGAAGGAATCCAGTCCCACTTCTTGAACTGGCAGAGTTCAAGCTTGTTACAAGAGTGATGCACCAGGCCAGTTCCTTCAAAGTCAATGGGAAAACTCCTAGTGGAACTCAATAAATTCTTGGCCCTTAGTTTTTAGGAACCAGATCCACAAACATGTTTAGGCTACTAACTTGCAGTGAAATGAATGGAAGTTAGGAACTTAAATACCTTTTGGATTTGTATCTTGGTGCACTATACCAGTGAAATCACTCTGGGTTGAGAGTGCTCAGCACTTACCAGGATCAAGCCCTAGGTTAGAAGAAACAGCACAGCTCCTGTCCAAGTGAATATTGCTACATTCTTAGAGGATGCTGATCACCCTCTTATGAATGCAACTGCCATGAACAGAAAAGCAAAGGAAGGGGTTAAAGGGATTACATAAACAGCAGTTGAATTTTTACATCTCCTGCAGTATGTTCAAATGTTCTGATTAATGATCCGTTTGCAAGTAGTGATTTATGGTTCGTCCACAGAGATTTCATTTCCCTCGGGCAGCCCATGGACAGAACATGTTCATCTGCTTATCCACCGTACTGTCTACGATTACAGGGCCTCGGTGTGAGATGCTTGAATCAAATCTGTTCCATGCATATTACCATAATAGGCCAGATAGGATGCATGGTCAGAACACAGCTGTTTTACAAATTAATCATGGCGAGAAAGACATTTTCATGGGGACAAGAATGTGCATTATATTTTTAATAGCTTTTAAAAAAAATCCTGGGATCATCTCAAGTGTGCCTTTATAGGACATAGTCCAACTGATAAGACTCACAACCGGTACAGTCAGCCATCTTTGGATGGAATGAGACTGCCATTTTGACCAAGTCCAGGTCATGACTGGTTCAAATTCTTGGTGAATTTCTGGGCAAAGTCAGCTTCAGGGAAGATGGGCTCTGGTGCATTGTGACAGCATATATCAGGTTTGTACAGAGTCTTCCAGTTGATAATCACTGAGGGAAAATGTGTTAGCAGCTTATAAGCCTCTGAGGTGTGGAAATGCCATGAAAGGAAAAGAATTGTTGAGGGTGCTTCACAGGGAAGACAGCTAAGAGTAATAGGATGAGATTAATCAAAAATAAACTTAGTCTGAATAGCCTGAAAACATTTCTCAGTGGTGCAGGGTAGAATTTTCAGAAGTGACTTAACAGACTTAAGAGCCTAAGTCCCAGACAAAGTCAATGGGATAATTCTTATACTCTATTTTCAAAAGTGATGTAGGCACTTTTGAAAAGTTTACTTGAGATCTAGTAGACTGAATTCATTCACAAAACGAAGTTGGAGAAGCCACTTTGCTTAAATCAATTAAAGCTGTGCCGGAGACTGGCTGGTTTCCATAAAGCTTATTTTCCTCTCAATCTATGTTATCATCTTTTTTTCTTAAATATATCAAATAAAAAGGACTATTAATATAGTTGAAACACTGGAATTAATATAATTTAAATCCCAATGTATAGGTTTCATTTGTGTAGCAGATTCATGTTACAATAGAAATTAGCACTGGATTCCCTCCTCGTCTGTTCAGAAGAGGATTATTCCCCACAATATTATTATATAACAAACTTTTATTTTTAAATCTCTCTCTCTCTCTCTCTCTCTCTCAAGAAGGAGTGTTTGTGGAATGATATGGGGCCTAATTCTGATCTCACTGACTTTAATGGAATTGTTGTTTTTGTTTCTATTGTGTGCATGGCAACCTGGGTTGTAATACCACAGTGCTCAGGCGGGCTGTGCACTAACTGTCCATGTGCACCAAGTAACTGCTTCCCCATTGATTTCAGTGGGTGCAGAGTTAAGCCAGCTCTACATGCTTTCTACACCCCTGGTGGGGTCTAACAATAATTAGATTTTTCAAAACAGTCTAAGGGAGTTAGGGGTGTGGTTTTGGGCACCTCAGTCTCTTAGGTTAAATCTACATAATGAGCTAGAGGTGTGATTTCCCCATTCGTTTATGCATACTCACTCTAGCTCAGTGAGAACTTGTGCAATGTAAATAGCCCATTTCATGACTTCAGTGCACAATTTGCATGATTTATTCCTGTCATATAAGATGATAAATTTGCACACTAAGATCTGTAAATCTGTATTTATTCATGCCATATGGAAGCAAATAAAAAATCATTCCCTCTAAGCTCATTCTTAAAATTAAAAAAAAGTCTGTAACTGAAATATACTAAGAACAAGAAATTGAACTGTGCACCAACATTGGGTGGACCAGTAATAAATAGTGTTACAGTAGGTGACTGCCTTAGGGCAGGTCTACACTACGGGGCTAAGTTGACCTAAGGTACGCAACTCCAGCTATGTGAATAATGTAGCTGGAGTTGATGTATCTTAGGTTGACTTATTGCGGTGTCTACACCACGCTGGATTGATGGGAGAGTTTCTCCCATCAGTTTATCATATGCTTCTCATTCCAGTGGAGTACCGGAGTTGACAGGAGAGCAATAAGTGGTCAACCCCTAAATCGACCCCCGGTGCACGTTGATCCCCCGGTAAGTGGAGACAAGCCCTTAGAATGTTAACCCTAGTCCTTTAGTTCAAAAGGTCGCTTTTCTTGCCTTTGCCCTCTCAAACTGAAGCACAGTGTCAGAGATCCAGAGATTGGCCAATGGCATTTTCAAGTGATAAAATAGCCAGCAATGTCAGTCTTTCATCGGCCATTGTTGATTGAAGATACGTTTTAATGTGCCTGAGCTTCAGAAGTCTTAGAAAGTCATCAAACATTACGTGTTAAGCATGGTGAAAGAAGCATTACTTTTATAGTCTTGCATAGATAGGGGTTTGATAGATATCTCTGGCATCTCATTAAATATGTTCATTATTAGTTGCTGTTTATTCTCTTCAGGTCTTAAAACACAAGTACATTTTCACAAGTACACCATAAAACAAGGTTCACAATATCACAGCTGGGTTCTCTTATCTCACTGACTGACTAGTGACACGCTGTCCCTTATATACCCGCGGGGGCATGGCAGACAACATTCTAGGAGGTTCAAGGAAAATGTAGTTATCAGAAAGTGTGGAAGATTCCACGAGATTCTACAAAAGTCCAGAACATTCTAGGTTAGTGAAAAATATATCCACATACGGAATACCTGAAATATTTTACTTCAAACATTCCATTTCCCCTGTTGTCGCTAACAACAAAAACAACACCACAAGCCTGGCACCTTAGGTGGTCTCCTGGGTTGCCTGCCCCTAAATTCAGCCCTGACTGTTTCTCTTCCTTTAAAACCGTTACTGCGCATTGCACCAGCTCTGCATTTCCAACCTGAATGGAAATAAGCTGGGCATGCCAAATTCCATGACTGTGAGCAGCTCATCAGCGTTGAAATGTCAGATGGCGTATACAAATAAGACAGGCAGTCAGGGCTAATGGAGCAGATGACTTCAAGGTTGAAAATGAATGCCAATAACTTCTTAGGTCTGTCTCATTCTGTTGTGTTTAAAAAAATTAGTAAACAATTATATATAGTAAGCTTGCTCACATATCAAACAAATGTAATAGCTGCCATTTGGCAGTGGGATACGATCTAGGGCAATTCCTGGTAATATAAAGGGATGAACAAATGCTGCTCATCCTACAGTGCTTGTATCTGTTAGCCTTATTCTGTTAGCAGAATAAGGAAGGAGAACTACCAAGCTAGCATGCAACCTACCCTACAGTGATGGTATGGTGCTTTACTGAAGGTTAAATACCAACGGGCCTGTTTCTCCTTTCCATTAAGTCCTATTTATATCACGCTGGCAGTGTAAAAGGGCCTTAAAGTGTGTACCGATTTTAAGGCCCGTTGACACCTCCTGAATGGTACAAACAGGAGTCATGCCGTTTTGTTCACTATCAACAAAAGATGTCTTCTTACTACACATTAGCTAACATGTGGTAACTAACGCAAGGAAAGAACCTTGGTGAAGACAAGGCCACTGTAGTTTTTTAACACGTGTTAGCAAGTCAAGGTAAACCCTAGTCTTCCTCCTCTTGTTTCCTTTGACCTGCTAACAAATTTTAAAACTACAACTCTCTTGTTTTCACTTTGTGTGACCATGTAGTGCAGTGCTGCTTCCTATTACCCAAGCACTGCACAAAAGCTACCTAAGTAGGGACCGGATTCTGCCGCTCTTAGTCATGTTGAGCTGTGCCTCACTCCTTTAGTAACCCATTGATTTCAATGAGACCAGCCAAGGATCAACACAAAGAAGAAGAGGACATAATCAGCCCTAAGCCAGGACCCACCTCTGTGAGGCATCATGTTTAGGAGAGCATGTTCATTGTAGATTACAGATGTTGCTTAATAAAAGCATACTACCTTGCTGTGACATGAGACTCATTAATTTACAAAAGGGAGTATTTTGATTTGTATCTTCTAGAAATGGTGAAATAGTCTTTTTTAAGAACATAGCAGTTTGATAACTGTTTCAAGTTACAGCAAGTACAGCATTCTTACCGGCGTGCTGCCAAAGCGGGGGTGAGGGTCGGAGAGGGTTGAAATGAAGAAGCAGATCTGAAGAGCATGTCTCCAATTTGGCAGAGATGTGAATGTATGACATCTGGCCTGAATCAGTATAGCAGAGGCATGGAACACAGAGTGGTACCATTGCAACTCTGGAAGGAACTACAGAGAGAGAGAAAGAAAAGCAGTATTGCCAACCCCAAGCATTCAAAGCTCATGAGTCAGGTCCCGCAAAATCATAACATTGGCTTAAAAATCATGGCATTTTTTTTAAAGCAACTGGGCTTCTTCTTGATGTGCTTTCTGTATTTTTCAGTGTTTAGGGTGCACTCAGTTTACATTTTCAGGCTTTTCTCCACAGCCGAGGAAACTGGACTCTACCTACTTATAAAATGGAAGTGAAGGTTTTCATTAAATCACATGACTCCATGAGCTGGGGCTTAAAGAAAAACACAAACTCTCAATAAAATCATGAGAGTTCACAGTGCTGAATATGTACTGATGAGGAAGAACTGGATTAAACACTGAATATATTAGGGGCCGGGGAGAAAAGTTGGTTTCCTTCCAAACTCCATTAACCTCCTATATAGGCCTTTTTGTAAAAAGTCAGGGGGAAATGGATTCATTGCTGTTGTGTTGACAAATAATCTTATCCAAAACTACTACTACTAAATCACTGACAATAATTAATTCAGTATATCCCACAGGACATCCATTCATGAAGGGGCCTGATCTGGGGAAGGTCCTCAGCTGATGTATTGGTTTCAGTGGAACTATGACAGTTTATACAGCTGAGGTTCTGTCCCATTGATGCTACCCCCTTTACAATCATGCATAAAATCTTGTTCAAATAAAAAGCCAGGTTGTGAATCCCTTATTCCCACTGGTGAACAATTATTCACCCGAGTAGTCCTATTGAAGTCAATGAGACTTCTCGTGTGAGGAACTACTCCCTAAAGAGAGTAAATGATTCATAATCTGACCTACATTTAACAGGTTTTTTTAATAGCACGAGTGTGTTGCCAAACATTTCCAACCTTTTGAAATTGCAGATTTCTAGGCTGAGCAAAAATGGCTGCAATTTTCTTTTAAGGTGATAATGTCACTACAGCTTTTGAATTAAACTGATTAAGCAAAACTGGAATAAGCCTCACTCAATAGCAGGTGTAAACTCCTATTTGAATTATTCTCATAATGAATTTAAAAAGCTCCATTACAAACACTCTGGTTCCACAGATGGTAGCGTTGAAAGCATCTACTTATCCACCTTAGTTTAATTACAAGCAAATTAATACAATTTACTTCGTTATATGGGGTGAGGGGAATGATAATTTGAAAGAAGGCAGCATCGATGGCAATTACACCCCAGGCTTGATCAGTCAGAACTGGCCAGTGGTGTAATGCTATTGCTAGAAATATGATGGAAGCCATTAAAAAGGCTATATTTGCCAGCAGATATCACATACACATCACATTAAAGGCCTAAACTTGCATCCATTAAAGCCAGTGGAAGTCTCTCTATTGACTTCCATGGGAGTTGGATCAAGCCTTAAATTTGGATTTTGGGTACGGGGTAAAGTTTGGTGCCACTGGTTGATAAATACTGATTTTGTATTGGCGGTCACTCTTGTACTTTTTTTTGGAAGATGAGACCAACAACTCCTCTCTTTCAGACAGTGGTTTTTATATGCAATAATACTTACTTAGTGCCAACTCCCCCATTGAAGTCAATAGCCCTTGATTCTCAGGGACGAGGAAAATGTTCTGATGTACCTATTTTGAGACCTCTCTCTCCTTGCCTCATCTAGGTCTTTAAGCAACAAAGAAATAAAAGTAAGTTTATGACCAGGAAGCCCCCTCTGCTCTAGCTATGAAAGGTGAAATTGAAATTAATGGGAATTTCGCCATTGACTTCAATGGAGGTAGGATTTCACCCTGTAAGTATAAATAGAGCAGTAGGAGGCAGATATGACTGGCAGTAGAGAATCCTGGAGCATGGCACACTGTAAAAGGAACCTCCTTTGAAACATGCCATTTAAAGTGCTTTTAAGATGGCTTTGCATAATTTAGGTTCATAGAAATAATTTAAACTCGTAAAGATATTCATATACATATTGGAACACAGGTCTCCAACCCTCGACTAATCCAATGTGATATAAATAATCTTGTATAAAACAATATGGTGAAAAAGATTGTTCCCCCTGATTTGCCTAGGCTACGATCATTTTGTAATGTCAGCTATTGGTTTTTAAGGCTAAATAGGTTGTCATTACATGAAGAGCAAGTAATAATTTAATAAAAAAAAAAAAAAAGTGATCAATCTGTTTTCAAATGTTCTGCACCAGATTGTGAGACATGGGGCCCGATACTGCCATCAGGTAGCCCCAACAACTCGGCATTTTGCAAGATTAATACTACAATATTGTAACTTTAAAAAAACAAAAATCACTGTATTTCTTGACATCTGACTAAGTATGGACTAAAGCAGATCTGATTGCATGATTACATATTAAACTGTAAGGATGGCACATGGTGGTCTGTTTCCATCACCTCCATGCTACGTATTTACAGCTGAAACTCAAAAGGCTTTGAGCTTAAGGTCAGTTCTCATTCTTATCTGAAGCTTAGTCAAACCTCCTCTTGAGTCAACCACGCTAGGCTGGAAAGCTTCCGAGAACAGGGTTTCTTGTGGGATTTCTGCTTCCTCCTACTTCTGATCCCAAGAATAGCCTTCCTTGTGGCACTTAGTCTTTAGCTTCTAGTCCCAGCTGGAAGAGAGCTGATCTCTGGGAACTGAAAATCATTGTTTAGAAAAACATCCTATCTAAACCTCAGGAGAAGGCTTAGTTCGAGTTTGGATCTGAAAGTGAAAGGAGGTTCATGATGCTTATTCTACTTGAACAGCTACACCAATCTCTAATAATGGATTCTACAGTCCTTACTTAGGCAAAATACCTATTGAAGTTAATAGGAATTTTGCCTTTCTGGGGAACAGTGTGCTGGGATCAATATGAAACTAAAGGCTTTTTATTATGTCCTGTTTTGCATTGAACAGTGATTGCAATAATAACATAGTAATGAACTGGCACACGTGTGTGTACAGCAGTGCATCTCTCTAATGGATGGAATCAGGATTGTGTGTCATAGTCTCTATACTCACAACTACTAATAGAGATTCTCCTTGCATTTAAGGGCTGAGGTGAGGGTGGGAATGAGGAGGAGTGGCACTGTACATGTAGAACTCAGATCCGCTGTTGTTTATGAAGTTTTCTTGGCTGTGGTGTTCACCGTAATGGTGATGGTGAAACAAATCCATAGCTACTTAGGGATTTTAATATCTTTAAGGTTGAAATCTTCAAAGGACCCAACTCCCCTTGGAAATCAATGAGATTTGAGTTCCTAACTCTCTTAGGCTCTTTTGAAAATCCCCAACTGGTTATACTATATTTTTTTTATATACCTTTAAGTACAACTATTAACTACCTTTTCAGGTAGCACAGTTCTTGGACATGTTACCATTGAAGCTTAGTTAGTTAGTTAGTTAGTTTGTTTTAAAAAGGAAGACTCCTCTGTATACCTGAGGCTAACTAATCTGATTGTAAAACTCCACTTTTTCTATTCCATTGATCCAATTTATTTTCATTTTTATCTATGCTGAATGGACTGAACCCATTAGTCATTTCAGGGAAAGGTGAAAATAATCTGTTATAATATCTGCAAAGCTGCTGGGATGCATATTGTGCCCAAAACTCAGAAAGCGAGGAATAGAAAATATCTGTAGGTAAAACAGCAGCCATTGCTTCTTAGAAAATGGAAACTACTCTTTGAGACTTGAGTTCAGAGGTGTATTTGAAATCACCTAATTTGATCATTTACAGTTCAGCACACAAATTCACTCCTATTCAGGGATAAATAAAATATGAGCTTCTGTTATGCCTAAGCAGCAGAGAGTCCTGTGGCACCTTATAGACTAATAGACGTATAGGAGCATGAGCTTTCGTGGGTGAATACCCACTTCTTCATATGCATGTAGTGGAAATTCCCAGGGGCAGGTATAAATATGCAAGCAAGAGTGAGTAAGACTAGAGATAACGAGGTTAGTTCAATCAGGGAGGATGAGGCCCTCTTCTAGCAGTTGAGGTGTGAACACCAAGGGAGGAGAAACTGCTTCTGTAGTTGGCTAGCCATTCACAGTCTTTGTTTAATCCTGAGCTGATGGTGTCAAATTTGCAGATGAACTGAAGCGCAGCAGTTTCTCTTTGAAGTCTGGTCCTGAAGTTTTTTTGTTGCAGGATGGCTACCTTTAAATCTGCTCTTGTGTGTCCAGGGAGGTTGAAGTGTTCTCCTACAGGTTTTTGTATATTGCCATTCCTAATATCTGATTTGTGTCAGGACCAGACTTCAAAGAGAAACTTCTGAGCTTCAGTTCATCTGCAAATTTGACACCTTCAGCTCAGGATTAAACATAGACTGTGAATGGCTAGCCAACTACAAAAGCAGTTTCTCCTCCCTTGAGCCTGGTCTACACTATGACTTTAATTCGGATTTAGCAGGGTTAAATCGAATTAACCCTGCACCTATCCACACAACGAAGCCATTTATTTCGAAATAAAGGGCTCTTAAAATCGATTTCTGTACTCCACCCCGACGAGCGGAGTAGCGCCAAAATCAATATTGTCATTTCAAATTAGGGTTAGTGTGGCTGCAATTCGATGGTATTGGCCTCCGGGAGCTATCCCACAGTGCACCACTCTGGACAGCAATCTGAACTCGGATGCACTGGCCAGGTAGACAGGAAAAGCCCCACGAACTTTTGAATTTTATTTCCTGTTTGCCCAGCATGGAGAGCACAGGTGACCACAGAGAGCTCATCAGCACAGGTAACCATGCAGGCCGATAATCGAAAAAGAGCACCAGCATGGACCATACGGGAACTAATGGATCTGATCGCTATATAGGGAGAGGATTCAGTGCTAGCAGAACTTCGTTCAAAAAGACGAAATGCCAAAACTTATGAAACACTCTCCAAGGGCATGATGGAGAGAGGCCACAATAGGGACTCAGAGCAGTGCCGCGTGAAAGTCCAGGAGCTCAGACAAGCCTATCAGAAAAAAAAGGAGGCAAACGGTCGCTCCGGGTCAGAGCCGCGGACATGCCGCTTCTAAGCCGAGCTGCATGCAGTTCTAGGGGGGGGCCGCCACCACTACCCCACCTCTGACCGTGGATTCTGAGGCGGGGATAATCTCATCAGCTACACCTGAGGATTCTGCGGACGGGGAAGAGGAGGAGGAGGATGAGCTTGCGGAGAGAACCCAGCACTCTGTTCTCCCCAACAGCCAGGATCTTTTTCTCAGCCTGACTGAAGTACCCTCCCAACCCTCCCAAGCCAGTATCCAAGACCATGACCCCATGGAAGGGACCTCAGGTGAGTTTACCTTTTAAAATATAAAACTTGTTTTAAAAGCAAGCGTTTTTTAATGATTACTTTGCCCTGAGGACTTGGGATGCATTTGCAGCCAGTACAGCTACAGGAAAAGTCTGTTAATGTGTCTGGGGTTGGAGCGGAAATCCTCCAGGGACATCTCCATGAAGCTCTCCTGGAGGTACTCCAAAAGCCTTGCCACAAGGTTTCTGGGCAGTGCAGCCTTATTCCGTCCTCCATGGTAGGACACTTGACCACGCAATGCTTGCAGCAAGTAATCTGATATCATTGCATGACAAAGCCTGGCAGCGTATGGTCTCGGTGTTCGCTGGCATTCAAGCAACATCCGTTCTTTATCTCGCTGTGTAATCCTCAGGAGAGTGATATCGCTCATGGTAACCTAGTTGAAATATGGGAATTTAATTAAGGGGACAGAGGTGGCCGTTCCTACTGGGCTGTTTGCCTGTGGCTGAAAAGAAATCCTTCCCTGCAGTTAGCCAAGCGTGCGGGGGGGAGGAATTGGCCCAGAGCTTTTCGCGTTTGGCTAGCAGGGATCTTCCCTGATACCAGCCATGCGGTGGGGAGAGGGATAAAGCGATCATCCAGAGAATTGGATGGTGGGGGGTTAGTTTGTTTTCTGCTGCTGAAGGTTAACAGGAAAACCGCAGCACTCAACGGTCTTTGCTTGGTATGTGGGAAAGGAGGGTGCAGAAGCCGAAAGACAATGGCTTACCATGGCCGCATGTAAGCCGAATTCTGTTGCCTGGACCTGCGTCTGTGATCTCTAGCAGCAAAGCCACAGGGCACTCAATATTAAGAGGCAAAATGCGACCTTGCACAGAAATCATATGTGCTATGTAATGTGAATAGTGTTGGTCACCGTGAAAGAGTATAAGCATTGTTCTGCAAAATGTATCTTTTTAAAAAATTCTCTCCTTTTTTCCCCTCCTTCCAGCAGCTGCAAATTTTTCAAGCCTCCCTCCTCCGTCCTAAAGGCTATCACAGATAAGGCGTCGGAAAAAGAAGACGCGAGACGAGATGTTCGCAGAAATCATGGAATCCACCTGCAGTGAAAGAGCTCATCTGAATGAGTGGAAGGACATGGTTTCAAAGTATAGGAAAGAAGCCAATGAACGTGAGGACAGGAGGGACCAACGTGAGGACAGGAGGGACCAACGTGAGGAGAGGAGAGACGCTCGAGATGAGAGTTGGCGGCAGGAAGATCAGAGGAGGCAGGATGCAACGCTGGGGCTGCTGTGTAAGCAAACAGACATGCTCCGGCATCTGGTGGAGCTTCAGGAATGGCAGCAGGATAACAGAGTGCCGTTACAGCCTCTGTATAACCCCCCTGCTCCCTCACCATGTTCCATAGCCTCCTCACCCAGACGTGTAAGAATGCAGGGGGGGGGAGGCTCCGTACACCCTCCCATTCCACCCCAGTGGACAGCCCAACCAAAAGGCTGTCATTTTTTTAACCTTTTTTTAGTGACCTTTTCCCTCCCGCTGATCCTCCTCCCAAACCCCACCTGGGTTCTTTCCCTCTTTTTATAATCAATTAATAAAGAATAAATTATTTTTAAATGATAGTGACTTTATTTCCTTTGAAAGCAAGCTGGGGGAAGAGGGAGGGTGGGTTCCTTACAGAGAATAAGTCAATAAAGGGAGCGGGTTTTCATGAAGGATAAGCAAACAGAAATTTCACACCATAGCCTGGCCAGTCATGAAACTGGTTTTCAAAGCTTCTCTGATGCACAGCGCTTCCTGGTGTGCTCTTCTAATCGCCCTGGTGTCTGGCTGCATGTAATCAGCAGCCAGGCGATTTGCCTCAGCCTCCCACCCCGCCATAAAGGTCTCCCCCTTACTTTCACAGAGATTATGGAGCACACAGCAAGCAGAAATAACAATGGGGATATTGGTTTGTTTGGCTGAGCTCTGAGCGAGTCAGTAACAAACGCCAGCGACCTTTTAAACGGCCAAATGCACATTCTACCACCATTCTGATCAGCCTGTAGTTGAACAGCTCCTGACTCCTGTCCAGGCTGCCTGTGTGTGGCTTCATGAGCCATGGCATTAAGGGGTAGGCTGGGTCCCCAAGAATAACTATTGGCATTTCAACATCCCCAATGGTTACTTTCTGGTCCGGGAAGTAAGTTCCTTGCTGCAGCCATTTAAACAGATTAGTGTTCCTAAAGACGCGAGCGTCATGAACCCTTCCCGGCCAGTCCACGTTGATGTTGGTGAAACGTCCCTTGTGATCCACAAGTGCTTGCAGCACCATTGAAAAGTACCCCTTGCGGTTTATGTACTGGGTACCCTAGTGCTCCGGTGCCAAGATAGGGATATGGGTTCCATCTATCGCTCCACCACAGTTAGGGAATCCCATTGCAGCAAAGCCATCCACTATGACTTGCACATTTCCCAGAGTCACTACCTTTCGTAGCAGCACCTGAGTGATTGCTTTGGCTACTTGCATCCCAGCTGCCCCCACAGTAGATTTGCCCACTCCAAATTGATTCCCGACTGACCGGTAGCTGTCTGGCGTTGCAAGCTTCCACAGGGCTATCGCCACTCGCTTCTCAACTGTGAGGGCTGCTCTCATCTTGGTATTCTGGTGCTTCAGGGCAGGGGACAGCAAGTCACAAAGTTCCATGAAAGTGCCCTTACGCATGTGAAAGTTTCGCAGCCACTGGGAATCGTCCCACACCTGCAACACTATGCGGTCCCACCAGTCTCTGCTTGTTTCCCTTGCCCAGAATCGGCGTTCCACGATAGAACCTGCCCCATTAACAACATGATCTCCAAAGCACCAGGGCCCGCGGTTTGAGAGAATTCTGTGTCCGTGTCCATGTCCTCATCACGTTTGTCGCCGCGCTGCCGTCGCCGCCTCCTTCTCGCCTCATTTTTCTGGTCCTGGCTCAGCATAAACTGCACGAGAACGCGCAAGGAGTTTACAATGTTCATGACTGCTGTCTTGAGCTGAGCGGGCTCCATGCTTGCCGTGGTATGGAGTCTGCAGTGTTCACCCAGGAAAAAGGCGCGAAATGGTTGTCTGCCATTGCTTTCATGGAGGGAGGGGTAAGGCTGTACCCAGAACCACCTGCGACAATGTTTTTTGCCCCATCAGGCACTGGGATCTCAACCCAGAATTCCAATGGGCGGGGGAGACTGTGGGAACTATGGGATAGCTATGGGATAACTACCCACAGTGCAACGCTCTGGAAATCGACGCTAGCCCCGGTACATGGACGCATACCGCCGAATTAATGTGCTTAGTGTGGCTGCATACATTCGACTTTATACAATGTTTCCAAATTCGAATTATATAAATTCAGATTAATCCCATAGTGTAGACATACCCTTGGTGTTCACACCTCAACTGCTAGAAGAGAGCCTCATCCTCCCTTATTGAACTAACCTCATTATTTCTAGTCTTACTCACTCTTGCTTGCATATTTATACCTGCCCCTGGAAATTTCTACTACATGCATCCGAAGAAGTGGGTATTCACCCACGAAAGCTCATGCTCCTACGCGTCTGTTAGTCTATAACAGGGGTCGGCAACCTTTCAGAAGTGGTGTGACAAGTCTACATTTATTCACTCTAATTTAAGGTTTTGTGTGCCAATCATACATTTTAACGGTTTTAGAAGCGTTCGGCACCCATGCCATAGGTTGCCTACCCCTGGTCTATAAGGTGCCACAGGACTCTTTGCTGCTTTTACAGATCCAGACTAACACAGCTATCCCTTTGATACTTGTTATGCCTAAATCTGTCACTTCTGCTTACTACACCTGGAAGGATTTTACTTTACTGTCATGCATGTGATTTAGCAATTCCTGTATGTTAATTATGACATGTGGTTTATGGAATAAAGTTGAAAGAATGTGAAATAATGATGGACTATTTAAGTTTTCTCATGACCTAGTTTGCCCAAAGGGCATTAACCTATTAAGCCAGATGTTCAACTGGTGAAAAATGTACATCAGCTGAGGATCTGTCCATCATTTTCCGTATTCTCAGTTAAGGATAACTCCCTGGATCAGGGGGATAGTACACTAGTAATGCACCACTTAGGCCTCACTTAAGACCCAAGAACAAGGGAACATTCAATGAAATCAAAAAGCCACAGATTTTCAAAATGAGAAACAGGAAAGCTTTATTTTCATTTAGCCTTTGGAACTCATTGAGACAGGAGAGTTTAGTGGGTGCAAATAAAAATGACTCTGCATTTATATGGGTAATGACAACATCCCAGAGTTAAAATAATTAGGATTGAACAGCACGTTAAGATTCTTGGGAGGGAAATAAATCCTCATGCTTCAGGGCAAAAATCAATCCCTAACTACTAATAGGGATTTGGGAACACACTTTCCCTGTGGATAGGATATTCTGTGACAGGGTTTCTTGCACCTTCCTCTGAAGCAGCTGCTATTGGCCACTGTCAGTGACAGAGCTGAATTAAATTGAAAAGTGATTGGACCCAGTAGACAGTCCCTATGTTATGTGTAGAGGTGAATTTCACCCTGAGCTAAAAACACGGGACTAGATTCTGATCTGAGTCCCTCTGTCGTAAATCCAGACTTACCTTTTACTTATTCTTTGTAAAGGGGGAGCCTAGAGGTCCTGTTCAGGGATCAGAACACTATGTGTGTATGTGTTTATGCTAGACACTGCATGAACACATACATAACTAAAAGAATGTCCCTGCCCTAAATAAACCTGTGTGGATGAGATTAAATCAGGTCCCCGCCCCTCATCTGGCTCCATCTTCTGCAATTTAGCAATGAATCGGTTCAGCAGTCACATGTCTAGTACAGAGGGAACTTGATTATCTGCTCATGTTCCTCTTTTTATCGTTTTTAGTAAATTACATTTTTTTTCTAAAAAAAACCAAGAAGTCCTGTGGCACCTTAAAGACTAACAGATTTATTTGGGCATAAGCTTTCGTAGGTAAATAAACCTGACTTCTTCAGATGCATGGAGTGAAAGTTACAGATGCAGACATTATATAATGACATGCGAAGAGAAGGGAGTTACCTCACAAGTGGAGAACCAGTGTTGACAGGGCCAATTCGATCAGGGTAGATGTAGTCCATTCCCAATAATAGATGAGGAGGTGTCAATTCCAGGAGCAGCAAAGCTGCTTTTGTAATGAGCCAGCTACACCCACTCCCTATTTAAGCCCAACTTAATGGTGTTAAATTTGCAAATGAATTTTAGTTCTGCTGTTTCTCTTTGAAGTCTGTTTCTGAAGTTTTTTTGTTCAAGAATAGTTACTTTTAAATCTGTTATAGAATGTCCAGGGAGACATTTTTTTCTAACTTCCTGAAGGAAGTCCTTGGCCAATGATGACTTCATTAAACCCTATGAATCTGCCTCAGGAGCACAGGTAGTAACTTGTGCACATACATATCAGTCTATCTGTTAGTAGCCCCCTGGACAGCATCTGTCTCTTCTCCTAAAATGAGATCTGCCCTGCTATTCCGTGAGACAGATTCTGATTTCATTGATACTGGAGTAAAAGGGAAGCCCTCCATATTCACACCTGTTATAGCTGAGATCTGAATCAGACCCAGTGTGATTGACTGATACAGCAGAGGATGAGGCACCAAGGCAGAGACAGCTAGCAGCATATTTTTATAGGAGATGGTATATCAGATCCCCAACTGCTTTTCCTCCCCCTCTCTCAAATAAAAGAGAAAGAAAGAGAAGGAAAGAAGAGGGGGGAGCCAGTCTCTGTTAGAAATGTTCCCCTGGGATACAACTGTGTGTCATGGAATACATAGAATGGTTCTGCGTGTACTGCTTATACTGGGGGAGGGGGCAGGGATGAATTTATGGTTAAGTAATTGAACTGGAATTGAGGAGGTTTAGGTTCAATTCCCCAGCTATGCCATAGACTCCCTGTGCCAACTTGGGTAAATCATTTAATTTCTGTGTGCCTCAGATAATATGCTTCCTTTCTCCCACCTTTTGTCGTGTGTGTGTATAGGTACATCCAAGAATATTGAAGGAACTGGCGCGAGAAATAGGCCCCTTAGCGATAATTTTTAATGAATCTTTAAACTCGGGGGTGGTACCGTTGGACTGGAGAATAGCTGATGTGGTTCCTATTTTCAAGAAAGGGAAAAAAAGTGACCAGGGTAACTACAGGCCTATCAGTTTAACATCTGTAGTGTGCAAGGTCCTGGAGAAAATTCTGAAGGAGAAAGTAGTTAAGGACCTTGAGGTCAATGGCAATTGCGACAAATTACAACATGGTTTTACCAAGGGCAGATCGTGCCAAACCAATCTGATCTCCTTCTTTGAGAAAATAACAGACTTATTGGATAAGGGAAATGCGGTGGACCTAATATATTTTGATTTCAGTAAAGCGTTTGATACTGTACCGCACGAGCAATTATTGGTTAAATTGGAAAAGATGGGGATCGATATGAAAATCCAGAGGTGGATAAGGAACTGGTTAATGGGGAGACTGCAGCGGGTCGTACTGAAAGGTGAACTGTCAGGTTGGAGGGAGGTCACCAGTGGAGTTCCTCAAGGTTCGGTTTTGGGACCGATTTTATTTAATCTATTTATTACTGACCTCGGAACCAATTGTAGGAGTGGGCTGATAAAGTTTGCGGATGACACAAAGTTGGGAGGTATTGCCAATTCGGAGGAGGATCGGGATATTCTGCAGGGAGACTTGAATGACCTTGTAAATTGGAGTAACAGAAATAGGATGAAATTTAATAGTGAAAAGTGTAAGGTGATGCACTTAGGGATGACTAACAACAATTTTAGTTACAAGCTGGGGACGCATCAGTTAGAAGTAACGGAGGAGGAGAAAGACCTTGGAGTCCTGGTAGACCGCAGGATGACTATGAGTCGACAATGTGACGTGTCGGTGAAAAAAGCCAATGCGGTCTTGGGATGCATTAGGTGAGGTATATCTAGTAGGGATAAGGAGGTGCTGCTTCCGTTGTACAAGGCACTGGTGAGACCTCATTTGGAGTACTGTGTGCAGTTCTGGTCTCAGATGTTTAAAAAAGATGAACTCAAACTTGAACGGGTACAGAGAAGGGCCACTAGGATGATCAGAGGAATGGAAAAACTATCGTATGAAAGGAGACTCGAGGAGCTCGGGTTGTTTAGCCTAACCAAACGAAGGCTGAGGGGGGATATGATTGCTCTCTTTAAATATATTAAAGGAATAAATACCAGGGAGGGAGAGGAATTATTTCAGCTCAGTACTAATGTGGACACGAGAACGAATGGATATAAACTGGCCGTGGGGAAGTTTCGGCTTGAAATTAGACGAAGGTTTCTGACCGTCAGAGGGGTGAAATATTGGAACAGCCTTCCGAGGGAAACGGTGGGGGCGAAGGACCTGTCTGGTTTTAAGATTAAGCTAGATAAGTTTATGGAGGGAATGGTTTAATGGGATAACATGATTTTAGTCAAATGAACAGCGTGCCATCGCTGGTAAATAGTATCAATTGCCTATGAAGGTCTGGCTGGAGAATCTTGCCTACATGCTCGGGGTTCTACTGATCGCCGTATTTGGGGTCGGGAAGGAATTTTCCTCCAGGGTAGATTGGCAGAGGCCCTGGAGGTTTTTCGCCTTCCTCCGCAGCATGGGGCAGGGGTCACTAGCCAGTCTGCCTAAAGGCCAGCACCTGCGCTTTGCTTCCTCTCCAAAGACCAGGATATGCCAGCAATTATAAATTACCATACAGCTCTTCAAAAGCAAGCAAGTTTATTTTATAGACAAAAGCATACAGAGAAAACGTATAAAACAAAAAGGGGATTTACAACACACTAAATGTACCATAAATTGCCCGTCAGACCTATGGGGCCATGGTAAGCCAAATGCTTTCCAACCCTTCAGCAAAGGTTGGCATCCCCAAAGGATCAAAAGTCCTGTCCATTTGCTGACAGGAAGGCCACAGATCAGTTCAAGCTCAGCTTTTTATACCAAAAGCCCTTTCTTTGTTTGGTTCAAACTGAGTTTTCCAAAGACTTAATCTCTATAACCCCAGGGCATGGTACCTCTCGGGAGTTTTCTGTAGTCTGAGACCTGCCTTAATCACCCCCCGTTGTTTTTAGTCCTTGGAGGAGCCGTGGTAACCTTCCCCCATGGAGAAGAGCACAATCACACATAAACTATTCATAAATTTATACAATGGTCCCCAAAGATACTGCATGGGGTTGCAATATCAGTCATAGCTTCCATCACTGATTGGTCCTTGTTTAGAACCTTTCATCAGAGGATCTCACAGCCCTTTATATTTAAGGGACCATATTTAAGGTTAAGGGACCAGATTGTGCCAGTTTGCAAAGGGTGACACGAAGCCACATTGCCCAAGGGGGAGCCCCAAGAGGTGCTGTGTGCTGGGCTGCTGTTATTTCCCTCCCATGCAGCCTACTGGTTCCTGACGCTCAGCCATGACCTACCACCTGCCTGACCTTCACACCAGGGCACCAGAAAAATACCAACCCCAGCAGTTCTGCATGCCCCCCTAAGGTGGGCTCCTTGTATGCACATACGACCCTGGCAGCTCCCTGTGAGAAAGGTAAAGATTATTCTTCCCATTTTAAACACAGGCATAAAGAGTTGAAGTGACCTGTCCAAGGCCCTCATGTTAGCAGATGTTCTGTGCAAGCTGACTGTATCTCTAATTCAAAACTGTTTCCAGATAAAAACCAAAAGCTAGGGCTATGTCTAAACTGTAATCGGGAGGTGTGATATGTAGAAATCTCTGATCTAGCTTTAACCTATCTAGCACAGGTACCAACAGAAACGAAGCCACAGCAACACGGGTGTCAGCTCAGAGTGTACAAGCTGACTGGGACTTAGGGTACTTTCTTGGGCAGGTAGCCAGCACTGAAGTCTGTGCCACCATAGACTCACTGCTATTGATACTCTGTTTTCACCTCTCACCCTTTGTCTTGTCTCTTTAGACTGTAAGGTCTTCAGGAAAGGGAATGTCTCTTACTGTGTATTTGGCAAACTCACCAGTGCCTGCATTTTATCTACCAAGGTAAATAGTCTCCAGGCTTTCTGATCTCAGAGATCAGAAAAAAAAAAAAAGAGATTTAATGGAGCTATGAAGTATTGAATGTTCCTGGTGTTCTAGAAACCAAATGAATGTGGCATGAAAGAATAGGAGGAGGTCCCCTGCTGCACACCGGTCTCGTTTATTGCTGAATTCTGCACGGATAAGAGGAGTATTTCCAGTCTTTTAAAGACATTTTCTGTTGTCTCTCCATGAACTCAGAGATGTCAGGCCTTATGGCAGAGAGAACCTAAAATGAGGGATTTGTTTGTGAGGATAATAAGATTATTTATTTTTCTCACTTTTCAAAATATGTCCCCGAGGCAAGCGCTTAAAGCAAATAAGTACCTCACAGATCCACTGATAGAAGAAAACTGTTGTTTAATTCTTGCATGTTTAGGAGAGAACTGTCAAAAAGTGTGCTGGTTGATATTTGCAGAGCAAATTACTAAAATCACTGGAGAAGCCAGAGGCAGGAATCCTGTCTGGTGAAGATGATACAAATGCTGTAATAATAATAATAATAATAGGAACACTCTTTTTCATCTTCCATCAGGGGATCAAACATTACTTGATTCTGGTGCCATTCCTATGAAGTAGGTGTAATTATTCATGGTTTTCCAGATTGAGGAAGAGGGTGGGTGTGTAGCAGAGGGATTAAGTGATTTGCCATTGGTCATATAGTTCAGTAGCAGAGATAGAAATAGTATTAACGGTAAATATGCCCAATGGCCTATGATGGGATGTTAGATGGGATGGGATCTGAGTCATTACAGAGAATTCTTTCCTGGGTGTCTGCCTGGTGAGTCTTGCCCACATGCTCAGGGTTTAGCTGATTGCCATATTTGGGGTCGGGAAGGAATTTTCCTCCAGGGCAGATTGGCAGAGGCCCTGGAGGTTTTTCACCTTCCTCTGCATCGTGGGGCACAGGTCACTTGCTGGAGGATTCTCTGCACCTTGAAGTCTTTAAATCACAATTTGAGGACTTCAGTAGCTCAGACATAGGTTAGGGGTTTGTTACAAGAGTGGGTCGGTGAGAGTCTGTGGCCTGCGTTGTGCAGGCGGTCAGACTAGACGATCATAATGGTCCCTTCTGACTTTAAAGTCTATGAGTCTATGAGAACACACGGGTACTGACTTCTGCTCTGAACTGCTCTAATCACTACACATCTTTCCCAAAGCCAGGAATAGACCTCGGGAGTCCTGTCCTGTGCTCTGAACTCAAGACCACAGTTCTTCCCAAACAGCTGGGAGTAGCACTCAATCCTTGTGCTCCAACCACAAAATGCACTCTTATACTGAGCCAGTATTGAACCCAGTGGTTTGTCTCCCAGTCACTCCAGCTCTAATCATTAGATCACATTCCTTTCCAGAGCATCAGTAAAAGCACCCAGGATTCCTGTTTGAGTCACTCCTGCTCTGACTACAAGACAACTCTCCCACTCAGAGCCTAGAAATAGACCTGAGTTCCATTTCCCTGTGCTACCCACTAGTCCCCATTTCCGATGCCATGTTTGGAATCCAGTCCCTTCCTACCTGATCTTACCTGTCTGTATTGTGTTTCCCCATGTAAAAGGCTTGCCTTAAAATAATGAGCTAGATTAAAATAAAAATAAACATATCTCTGTCCTTGCAGGTACTTATGCTGTTTAATAGGTGCTCCTAGCTAGCTAGCACGCAGTTAATCTGTCAAACATTTCAGCTGTCTGCACTGCTGCTGCTCTGTTCATTGCCAACCAGCATAATGCACGTTGTTAAACCGGGCAAAAAAGCCTCACAGCGAAGCTGTTGAATTAGGGAAATGGCAAGGAGCCAGTTTGACTGTCCTTCATCCAAACCATTTCTCGTGCCCCTTCTTCCGAAGCAGCTGGCGCTGAATGCAGCCAGACAAACAGAATACTGGATTGGATGGGCCGCGGGTCTGGTTCGGAACAGCAATTCTGATGGTGTCATTTTTCAGGCCCAATGTAATGTGAAAGCAAGGTCCTGACCAGACAATGGCCAAGGATGGAAGTTTCGATTGAGACTGGACAGCCAGCTACTCGATAGCTACTCAAATACAAACCCAGTATTTTAACTTGGATCTGTATTTCAGCCCATTTTTGACATGTCTTTCTCCTTGACATGGGATGCTGAGAGCTTGGATGCCAAGAAAATTAACAGGCAAGGGCTAAGCATTGATCTATTTTGCTTTAGTCTAATATTACAGCGATAATGCTGTTGCTTTGCTTTCAGGACTCAGGTAAGGCAATGGATTTACAGCCCTCTGGATGTGCCTCATTTTGCCCTGTCCGGCTAGTTTCAGCAATGAATTGAGTTGCCTCCTACTCTTTCCCTTGGTCTTGCTACTGAGGTGGTCAAGGAGGATGCCAATTAGTGCTACTTGTCCCTTAGGATCAGGAAAAAGACCCCCCTCTGATTTTGCAGTGGGGTGTTTGGATGACAGCACTTTTCAGTCATTACTAGACATTATCTGTGGTTTCAAATTCAATCCCGTAACTTACAGCTGAATGACTTTGTATCCATTTGCTAATTCCCTGAACCAGCCAGCCTCCCATTGTTTTCCACTGGCTTTTGAAGGCATTTCACATCTCTTGCAACACACTAATGAGCACCTGTGCATTAACTTGGCTTCCCTGTGTGCTGTAATTCATTTTCATTGTCGGCATCTGATGCGTTATATAATGTCTAATTTGGGGTGGTATATGTAGCATGTTGCTACTCACTAAGATCTTTATATTTCGGTGTCATTTCAATGCCTTGTTTAATTTCTCCAAGGTATGAGAGACACTCCAAAGTGCAGTATTTTTTCTGTGAACTAGTGAAAATGCAAACATTGCAGAATTCCAGAGGTTGTCAGAATTGCAAGTGCAAATATCCCATAGGGCTGGATTTTGAAACACTATGTTAATGTTGAGCGTGTTGGTTTCCATTGGAACTGCCTGAGGAGTACGGGCTTGATCCTTCAAGGTGTAAGTACTCTGGGTCTGATTCTGCAAAGCTGTGTTGTATTATGCGGATAAAGCCATCAGTGCAGGAGACTGCTTTCTCGGGGACTGGTTCATGATTGTATAACAAACTCCCACAGGAACTAAGGAACAGTAGAAACTTCACCACGGTCTGCTCCAAGTGCCAGGCGCATTTCTTTGATCTGCCTGTTCTAACATTATTATTAGTTTCTTCATACTGTGGTAGTGTCTAGGAGCCCCAGTCAGGACCAGGACCCCTGGATTGAGCTAGTTGCTGTACAAATGGAAGAAAAAGCTGGTACCTGCCTCCTCCCCCAAAACGGATTATCTAAGTATAAATACAACACAAACACAGAACAATGTGTGCATTTAAAAAAACATCTTCTAAAACAAAATACTAGACCAATTCTCTCCCTGGGGAGAGGAAGAAAGAGAGAGAGAACCACGCATGACAGATGCTAGTCATGTTGATTAATGCACTGCCAGAAGGTGCTCAGATACTATGGTGATGAGGGTGGTACAAGAACCTGTACAGCATAAAATAGAAGCACTGAAGTACATGCTTACCTGTAAGCACATGAGTAGGGCCATTGACTTCAGAGCATGATTATCAGTATTGTTACACTACAAAACACAGTTGTGGTGAGAGCACCAGTTAGAAATAGCCCATAAAATCAATCAGTGGGGCTGCCACTACTTATGCCATACTAATTTTGCGCCATTTTGTGTGTGTGTGTGTGTGTGTGTGTGTGTGTGTACTGCAATGGGCTTTGGATCAGACCCTGCCTGGAGAAATGTGACTCAGATGGGGTTAGCTAATTGGAAATCATAGAATATCAGGGTTGGAAGGGACCTCAGGAGGTCATCTAGTCCAACCCCCTGCTCGAAGCAGGACCAATCCCCAACTAAATCATCCCAGCTAGGACTTTGTCAAGCCAGACCTTAAAAACCTCTAAGGAAGGAGATTCCACCACCTCCTTAGGTAACCCATTCCAGTGCTTGACCACCCTCCTAGTGAACAAGTTTTTCCTAATATCCAACCTAAACCTCCCCGCAGGGCAACTTGAGACTGTTTCTCCTTATTCTGTCATCTGGTACCACTGAGAACAATCTAGATCCATCCTCTTTGGAACCCCCTTTCAGGTAGTTGAAAGCAGCTATCAAATCCCACTTCATTATTCTCTTCTGCAGACTAAACAATCCCAGTTCCCTCAGCCTCTCCTCATAAGTCATGTGCTCCAGCCCCCTAATCATTTCTGTTGCCCTCCGCTGGACTCTTTCCAGTTTTTCCACATCCTTCTTGTAGTGTGGGGCCCAAAACTGGACACAGTGCTCCAGATGAGGCCTCACCAATGTCGAATAGAGGGGAATGATCATGTCCCTCGATCTGCTGGCAATACCCCTACTTATACAGTCCAAAATGCTGTTAGCTTTCTTGGCAACAAAGGCACGCTGTTGACTCATATCCAGCTTCTCGTTGGTTGTACAAGTAGATACAAGTGATAAATACAAGTGTTGTTAGCACACATCCCCAACCACAAATATCTGCCTATTGCAGTTCATAACCATCACTACCCTAGCACTGCTGAATCACCACCCTTGCTTTTAGGACCTGAATTCAATGAAAAGCCTTTCATAAGAACCTAACAACGGCCATACTGGGTCAGACCACTGGTCCAGCTAGCCCAGTATCCTGTCTTCCTACAGTGGCTAATACCAGGTGCTTCAGAGGGAATGAACAGAACAGGGCAATTTATCAAGTGATCCATCCCCTGTTGTCCACTCCCAGCTTCTGGCAAACAGAGGCTAGGAACACTCAGAGCATGGCGTTGCATCCCTGCCAATTCGGGCTAATAGCCATTGATGGATCTATCCTCCATGAATTTATCTTGTTCTTTTTTGGAACCTTGTTATAGTTTTGACCTTCACCATATCCCCTGGCAAAGAGTTCCACTGGAAGTGCGTTGTGTGAAGATGTACTTCTCTTTGTTTTAAACTTGCTGCCTATTAATTTCATTGGGTGACCCCTAGTTTTTGTCTTATGTACAGGAGTAAATAACATTTCCCTATTCAGTTGCTCCACACTAGTCAAGATTTTATAGACGTCTTTCATATTCCCCCTTAGTCGTCTCTTTTCCAAGGTGAAAAGTCCCAGTCTTTTTAATCTCTCTCCATGTGGAAGCTGTACCATACCCCTAATCATTTCTGTTGTCATCCAGTGTACCTCTTTCAATTCCAATATATCTTTTTTGCGATGGGGCAACCAGATCTGTATGCCATATTCAAGTTGTGGGCATACAGTGGATTTATATAGAGGCATTATGAAATTTTCTGTCTTATCTATCCCTTTCCTAATGGTTCCTAACATTGCATTAGCTTTTTTAACTGCTGCTGCATGCTCAGGGAATATTTTCAGAGAACTATCCACAATGACTCCAAGATCTTTCTTGAGTGGTAACAGCTCATTTAGACCCCATTGTTTTGTATGTATAGTTAGGATTATGTTTTCCAATGTTCATTACATTCATGGTTTAGTTGGCTTTAGCTTGGGCTCTGAGAGCCAGCTGCAAACCCCACTGAAGACATCTTTACATTGACTTCTATGGCTTTGGATCGCGTCCCCTTTAATACGGATGTGAAAGAATAATTTGTACTGTTAATGATTCTGTTTGCTGGTGGGGGGATAAAAATCAGCAACTAAAAGGCATAAAGCAAAACAGACCCTTGAGAGGCAACAGATTACTGAGCATCGTCCTGTCAAATCTAAAGCAACGTTAGTTACATAAACCCACTAACAATTTAGCAGTCATCTAGATGAAGAAACCAGGCAATAAGCTGCTTGCTTAAATTTAGAACCATTAGTCATCTCATCACACTTCCAACTTTTCTTTTTTGTTCTTTTAATCTCTTCTGCAAATATTTATTTTTAGAGGAACTTGCTGCACTTAGGTTCATGCACAGCAACATGGCCTAAAATACCAGCTCTCAGAATTAATTCTAGGGTGTTTATTTATTTATTTATTCCTTTTTACAGCAAAACAACTAAAATTATACTGCTTGCTGTGTTCCAAGCATCCTCTCCCCTTGTCCGCCCCCATTTATATTTGAAAAATATATGCAGCCAATGTGCAGAGGCTTGACTGCGCTAATTCTAGTTAATGGTGTTGAAAAGCACTTTGTGGCTTTCATTTACCCTACACTTCCAAGTTTTGAAATAATTCTCTGGATTAACTATAGCAGACGGGAGGTTGATCTGAAGTGGTTTCAGTTCTCTGAAAAAATGGAGACTTCAATTCTAATACCAGCAGTGATCATTTCTAATTGCTCAATTGCGCGGCATGTGGACTGTTTAGGGGACTTTGTGCAGGCCTTTGCATACAAACATCTCTGTAACTCGGAAGAGCTAAGAGGATTTTGTGCCTGTGAATCTGTCTAGAAAATCTCTTTTGCTCTTTAGAGCCATTAATGTTGAAATATTTTCTTAGATATGCCACTATTCATAATGCGAATTGTGGCTAACTATTAACCCATGATACTTTAAGATCTTAAACAATATGACAAGGTTAGCATATCATTTACCGTACTTTTATTATTAGAGCTGATGTTGTTGTTATTAACAATCATTTATATGGTGGTAGCATCCAAAGGCCCCATCCAGGCTTAGGGCCCCTGTGTACAAATGTATATAAGACAGTCTAATTCTTTTATTAAAGTTTTTGGTGAAAATGTTCTCTCTCTCACTCATACCCATACACATTAGTAACAGTGAAACAAGGTACTTATCCCAAAACACATCTTAAAAAGTTTCTTTAGAAGAGATATTATTTGTCTTGAGACTTTTTTACTTAGATATATCATCTTAGTGTTATACTTAAATATGCAACCATGGAAAATAACCCCATTGTTAGATGTTGCCTCTAGCAATGGCTGTAAAATAAGCATGTAGTCAAATATGCCACATAGTCACACCTGGTTATTAACAGCATTCTCAGTTCTCAAAAAGCATCTAAAGATTGGCCAGGCTTGGAATCCTGGCTATCGACTATTTTTCAGTCCACCGAAATTCTTCTAGCCTGTCAGCTGTGTCTCCTGATAACTCAAAAGGAGGCTACATTCCTGTAGAGCTCCTGGCTTACTTTTAGAAAAGGTCCCAGTGCACTTAGGGCCTGATCTTGGGAAAAGCTGAGTGCTTCATTCGACACTTCTTCACATAATGAGTATATAGCATCACCCCCGACATGTCATATGTCCACTTAGTTAATTTTGTTCTTATTATCTGAAGTGCAGGTACCAATTTTCACCTGTAGATTAGTTTGAATGGGCACTTTGGTAATAGTGTAGAGCACTCTTCCTTTATTTAAGATGATTTTGGACAGATTGAAATAACGGGAAGGTACCTGACAAAAATAAATGTCTTTTAATTTGACAGCACAGTCTAGGGGTTAGAACAGGAATCAGGTTTCAAGTTTTTGGTTTCACAGTTCTGCAAAGCCCATCTTTTTTCCCTTGAGATTTGGAGAGGAGATGGACTGGTGGGATGTCTACACAGTAAAGTGAATGGGGAGTTGTTATTATGGAGCTGTTCTATTATTCCTGGAGTAATGCCATTCACGTATCGGCTTCTGACTAGTTGTGTGACACTGGGCAACTCATTGAACACTTCCTGTGCCTCAGTTTATACATCTCAAAACAAGCGGTGTTAACTCAGTTAATGCTTAGAAAACTTGGAGATACCAAAATGGATGATGCTGTGGAAGAGCAAGGTCTTTCTTTCTTTCTTTCTTTCTTTCTTTCTTTCTTTCTTTCACCCAATCCTGCAAGGTTCTCCATGCGGGTGAACCTCTGAACAGGAAGGAAATCAACTGGAGTATTTCCATATGTTTCTACAGTCACTGGCTTGAGCCTTTAGTTGGCATATCCAAATAAGCACATGCCTTGGATAGAATAAAGTGATGGGACTGATTTCTAGAAGAGCCAGACTCTTCTTGCAGTCAGTGAGAGTTGCATGTGCTCAGCATTTCTGTAAATCAGGCCCCATTAACTGAATCTCTCAGACAGCTCACTTACCTAACCCTACTTCGTAGAGCATGACCGTGCATTTCTCACTGATCAGCTGAAGACACACCTCTGCAGAAATCCCTGCAACTAAAAATGGTTGAGAAGTATCCATTAATCACAAGGACGACTAACAGTTTCTTTATGCTCTCTGCTGAACAGAGGCAGGAGCCCTACATTCCATTACACGTTTTACTTGTCAACATGAAATGCATGCAGCACATCAGAACTCTGTCTGCTAGTCTGTAGGGAGAGACTAAACCTCGAGGTTTCTAAACCTCGTTATTTTTTTCCTGGAGAGTTGTCTCAAGAGTTTGTTCGTAGATGGACTACTCCTTTCTTCCATGTCTAGAACAAAACTTCTTGCTGTCGCAGTTCAGGGCAACTGCAGCTCTCTTTCCCCTCCATGGCCCAACAAGGACACCCACACTCAGCCATCGCTTTTCTTGAGTGGAGATGTGTCTCTCTCCCTCTTGATTGGGATTTTTCTAGGGTGCACAAGTTCCCTCCTTACATTGTGATATCCCCAGCAAGACAGAGCGCCTAAACAGGCCAGTGTCTCTGCTTTGCCTTCTGTTTGAAGGCTAGGAACAGGATAATTGCCCACAGTTAAGTTACCGCAACTTTCTTTCTAAGCAAGTACATTTATTCTTAAGGTAAAGCATTACAGAGAAAACATGTTACAATCAGTAAAGGAACATAAACGCCTGTAAATATGCTTACCAAAGATCTTCCCTCTCCAACAATGGGATTGCTCAGTGTCAGTCCTTCCAACCCTTCCCTAAAGATGGTGCCCCTCTTGAATAGAAGGTTCTGTCCATTTGCTGGATCAGAAAGAAGGCCCCAAATCAGTTTAAACTCAGGCTATTTACTCAAAAGACCTTTCTTTGTCTGTTGGTCTTTGGAGAATCCAGTGTGAGCTAGTATATGTGAATCTCCACATGTGGTGGTACCTCTCTGGGGGTGTTAGAACCTGGCTGATTTGCCTTAATCACTACCCATTGTTCTTAGTTCCTGAGGAGCTATGGTAGCCCTCCCCCATAGAGTAGAATTCAATCCTATATTCATTTAAAATAATGGAACAAATATATTGTGTGGGGTTGCAACATTTATGTGGAGTCCTCCATAGAGAAGTTAGTTGCAATCCTGGCCCTCAGTAATACACACATTTGATATCATACAGGCTTTCAAGAGTATTGTGAGAAATTGCCCTATCTGTCACTCTGGCATGATTATTGTTCCAGGGGGGCAATTCATCTGAGCTGGTCTTCAATACAGTCAGCAAAATGAGTCTGCAGAATCTGATTCTATAATGTTTATGCGGTCATACTCTATGTTGTTTTACCCGGAAGCGGTGTAGTATGATGATTAGAACTGAATATTATGAGTCAGGACTTATGGATCCCAGCACTAGCCCTGTTGCTAACTTGCCTTCATTACAAGATGAGTCAGGCTATATGCCCATGTGAGGGAATAGACCTTCTTTTAAACCCCTACATGGGATACTTGGTTCTTGGGTCCATGTGTGGCAGGAAGGAGTAGCTGGGCCTCTTTACCTGCTTACTCCCTTTCTGGGGCAACTGAGGCAGGGATTGGGCTGATCCTTTGCCCCCATTCCTTATTTGCCAGAGTAGCAGAGCCAGTGCTTGTGGAGAGCAATTTACTGCAGGCATAAATGGGCAGAGAGGTATCCTAGGCAATTGTGATTCACAGGAGAGTCTCTGGGTCCCACAGTGGAAGTCCTTGCACTGACTTCAACAGACTTTGGGTCAGGCTTTAGGAGTGTAGGGTTTAGAGGATTGTGCTTTTGTGTCTTGACTGTTAATGCCATGGGTACTGAATACAGTTCTGATGACAAGGGAGTGTGATTGGGGGTGGGGGAGGGAGGTGATTATGGTGCTTCAGTCTGTGTGGCATTCTGATACCTGCAATTCACCATTTTGACTCATTCCGAGCAATCCAACACAATATAAAGCGGGTATATTGAAGACACTGAAGTAAAAGGAGTTTTGCAGAATCAGGCCCTTTGTAAGGTCATGCATGTTATTCAACTCGGCGTCACCATAGGTAATCGCAGAACATCAGTCAAATCCTCCATTTGTCGTATAGCATTCACATAGGCCATCAGGGCCAAATTCTGCTCTCTCTCCCAGTAATGTAAATCAGGATGGAGTATCATTAGCTTGAGGGAGACATAGTGGATAGAGCTCTGGACTAGAATTTAGGAGACCTGGGTTCTATTCCTGTTTCTGTCACTGGCCTACAGGTGACCTTGGGGAAGTCACTTCACTGCTCTGTACCTCAGTTTTCCCATCTGTGAAATACAATCATGCCCATCTGATTGAGAGCAGAGTTGTGCTTACTCTGCTGCAGCAGGCAAAGCTCAACCGTAGCAGCACCTGACCTTTGAAAGGAAAGACATTTCATGGCCACATAGGTCAGGTGCAAGTGATCAATTAACACCCAGGGATCAGGAAATCAGACAGTTCCGGGGACACAGTCAGATATAATTGTGGTGCAAAGGGAAAAGAGCAGCAATTAAAAGTGTAGCCCTGGATTCTCAAATTAAAGCACAGTGTGTGGCGTGAGATCCTGCTCATGTTCCAAAAGCAGATCACGTGCCAAGGGGCTACAGCATTGGATTTTTTTTTTCTTCCCTTAATCTCTGCTGCTTGGTAACTGCAGTATTTTTGGGACTGATTCTTTTGCTAATTGCTACCCAGAAATAGCGCCTAAGTTTGGCAGGGCTTTCAGGAGAAGAATGAAGGATTTTTCCGGGAAAAAATAGATACGTATAAAAGTTGTATAAAAAAAAAACCCCACCCTGCTTTATTCCTCTCTCTTTGAAAATTCATCATTCAGGCATATTCAGGACAAGCTGGATGGTGACAAGGACTAGGAGAAGGGGCGTCCAAAAGAGATTGGGCTGCTTTAAAGGGGCTAATCCTAGCTATTGTCAGCGTAGGCCCTGAGAGCCCCCAGTGTGATCCTCAAACCAGGGGAAGATAGGCACAGGAGGACTTCTCTTTCCTACTTGGCCTGATGTGGTAGGTGTGCTCAGAGCATGCCTAACTCTACACAGAACTACTGAGTGTGGGAAGAGGCGTTCCTTATAACATAGAGCCCGGTTGTTAGGTTAATCACCTGGGACACAGGAGGCACTGGTTCAATTACTCAATTAATCAAATGATGAGAAGACAGGGATCTGCCAGCTCTCAGGTGAGCATCCTAAGCAGTGGATGATAGAGGCATACTTACTCTATCTCTGGCCCAATTAATATTTAATGAAAGTGGAATTCAACAGGTGAGATGGAGAGAGACGCACATCGGAATACACCATAATCCAGTAATTAGGGTATTCATCTGAGAGGTGACAAATCCCCGCTCAAGCAATGAGGCACCCAAGATTGTAGGCTACTTTGAAAAGCACTGTCCTTTGTCTCTGTCCCTCAGTTTACCCAGGGCCCAATTGTTAGACACTTTAATGACAGTGGAGAACATTTGTTCTCACGAGGACCCGAATGGACTTCAGTGGCTACAAAGAGTTGCACAGTTGAGCCTTAAAAATCGTATACTACTCTGATGATATTTCATGCAAATTAAGAGTAACCTTCCAGAATGGGAGTGAAAATGAGGCATGTTGGGCCACAACCCACCCAGCCCAAGCATCTGTTGCTCCAAAGCTATTAGAAATATGTATTAATATAAAGTCTGAAAGGATTATATCTGAACCTGTCAGTCAGTAGGTAATGCTGCAATTATTTTGTACCAAAAGGTGATATAATATTTATCCATTTTTATTTATCTGAGTCATGTTTTTCTGATGGGATTCTGCAGAAAGAGAACCAGAGGGAGCTGAAAATACAGGCAACTGTAAGCAACATCTGAAGCTGTATATTTTAAATGGAAAGCAAGGTGGGGGAGAAAAATCAATGGAGTGGTTTCTGTGTAACATTATAATTGAGGGAAAAAATCAAAAGGCTAGAGAACTTTCTGGTGCAAGGGCCTCTTAATCAATGCAAGATCAGGTGGCACCATTGATTTCTGCAGACATTGCTCATATTGGACATTTTTTAGAATTTGTTGTCACTCCTGGGTATATTGTTGTAAGAAAACTACCACTATACTGAGAATGCCTGCTAATTTTTACATACTTAGTGACAGCCATTACAGTGGAGCTAATCCACCTCAGAAGATGCACTGTTGCTCAGGGCTGTTTTGCTGCTAAAGGTTCTCTTGTACTTATTATTATTGCCATACCATTTTGAGACCCCAGTCTGGATTGGGATCTCTTTGTGCTAGGGGCTGTAGTACACTGGATATACCCAGCCCCAAAGAGCTTGCAGTTAGAGCTGCTCAGGAAATGGTTTATGTCCCTGCAAAAAATGCTGATGAAAACAAAGAAGTTGTAGCTGTAATACCATGGAGCTATTCCAGAAGGGATGGTCCCTTGTAGTATAAGGACAGTTGCTGGACATTTGGTAGTATAGATGCATCCTTTTTGCCTGTTATATCTTTGTTATCTTGAGCATAGTTTGGTTAGCAGACTAGTATGGTGATAGTAAGTTTAGCAGTAGATTAAATTGAGAGACATCTCTCTGTTTACACTGGTCAGACAAACTATGCTAGAACCCTGTTAGTAATAACATTTAAACAGAGTTGTAGCTAGCATGGTCCTGATCCCAGTGCACATATGATCATCTAACACCCAGCATTTACCAGTCAGACCAGCAGAGATAGCCGAAGCTGTGGAATTTGTAACATTTTAATTAATCACACAACTCATGATGATGATGATATTTATTTGTCTTGCTGTAGCAAGTAGGAACCTGTCATGGACCGGGACTCAATTGTGTTAGGTGTTGTACACAATGAAAAGACAGTCCCTGCCTCAAAGAACTGACAACTCAATCACAAATCCATGCAATTACTGTTTTCTTCGATAATCTCCCATGGACCCTGGAATACGGGCATGTGCACAGAGAAAACATAGCCCTTCAAATGTAAGGATGGATGTGGGGAAATGTGATGCACAATGATTTTAATTTTCCAATACATTAATCTTTAACATATGCCATCTGTAATTAGAAGGAGGTGAGCTGTAATGGTGTGAGAACAGAGCTGGGAGCCAGGAACTCCTGGTTTTTTATTCTGGCTGACACTGGCTCCCTCTGAAACTTCGTCTTTTTACCTCAGTTTCTCAATCTTTAAAATGCAGACAGCTTAATGTTTATGTACTTCATAGCTGAGGGGCACGGAGACAATTATTATTTGCACTGTATGGCACCATTAGTGAACGTAGAGCTGCTATCCAGCAAAATAATAAGTCAGATGTACTTTCATTAAAGTACTTTCAAGAGAAAAAGTGTTTTCATCATTACATAGCTAGGTAATTTAAAAACCAAAACAATAACTGAGCTAGCATCTGTACCTTAAAAGGAGGCAAATTAACAAGGGGCTATTAGGGAACATAACGAGGAGATTGTTACTAAAGTGATGAACAGTATAGGGTGTACTTAAAGAGCTGAGGCCTTCTGAAAATGTTCTGTTGCTCTTTTGCTTTTTTCTTTTAGTGCAAATTGCTTACTTTACACCATCACAGCAATATGTGAATAGGCAACATTTACCCCAAAACACTGAGTTATTTGTTTGGTTATTGAATTTCATGAAGCAAAGGGAAAGGCTTTGCTGGCATGAATTTCTCCTTCTGTGATATAAACTGAGAGAAATGAACATTTTCTGGAGACTGGGACCAAAGAGCCACATAATCATTTAGGCTCTGATCCTGAAAACTGCTCTGCATGGACTGACTCCTGCTGCAATACTTCAATAGGGCCTCATATGGGGTTCTGTCCACTCTGTGCAGCTTGTGGGACTAGGGCTTTAGAAAGTCCATGGCTAACTATGGTGTCCTGAGCTGGCCAACCAATGTGTTAGGAGATGTTAGGACACTGGAGTAAAACACCTGCAGCTGGCCAATGTCAGCTGACTCGGACTTGTGGCGCTCGGTCTTGGTGCTATAAAATTGCAATGTAGACATTTGGGCTCAAGCTGGAGGCTGAGCTCTGACACCCTCCCCCATTCACAGTTGTACATATCCTTAATGACCTGTTCACATCTGAAGGTACAGTACAAGTGCTCTTCCTCTCTTTCCTGCCATGTGGATAAAAACCAGTCTGTCAGCTCCTTCTCCACCATCCACCAACCCATATCCCATTCTCACCACTACTGCCCCTACATACCACCTATCGACTTGCTAATATCTGTGAAGGGGCTGCCATTTTTACCATCCTTCTTCAAAAACGATAGTGAGAGATAAAAGAATATACAATTATATAATGGGGGTTATCAATACTGTGATGGTATTGGACTTAGTATGGAAGAATTCCATGCACTGCTATAGGCTGGGGACCGATTGGCTAAGCAGTTCTGCAGAAAAGGACCTGCGGATTACAGTGGATGAGAAGCTGGATATGAGTCAACAGTGTGCCCTCATTGCCAAGAAGGCTAATGGCATATTGGGCTGCATTAGTAGAAGCATTACCAGCAGATGGAGGGAAGTGATTATTCCCAGTTTTGGACCCCCCACTACAAAAACGATGTGGACAAATTGGAGAGAGTCCAGTGGCGAGCAACGAAAATTATCAGGGGGTGGGGCACATGAGTTATGAGGAGAGGCTGAGGGAACTGGGCTTGTTTAGTCTGCAGAAGAGAAGAGTGAGGGAGGATTTGGTAGCAGCCTTCAACTACCTGAAGGAGGGTTCCAAAGAGGATGGATCTTGGCTGTTTTCAGTGGTGGCAGATGACAGAACAAGGAGCAATGGTCTCAAGTTGCAGTGGGGGAGGTCTAGGTTGGATATTAGAAAACACTGGTGAAGCACTGGAATGGGTTACCTAGGGAGGTGGTGGAATCTGCATCCTTAGAGGTTTTTAAGGCCCGGCTTGACAAAGCCTTGGCTGAGTGGATTTAGTTGGTGTTGGTCCTGCTTTGAGCAGGGAATTGGACTAGATGACCTCCTGAGGTCTCTTCCAACCCTAATCTTCTATGATTCTTTGATTGCCTGTGATCGCACTGGATTTGATCAGGAGGTCCTACATTCCCTTATGGCAGTGGGAAACTGCCTGGATCTTTTATCTGTGCATTTCTAGATTCTTGCATCCAGGTTTTATTTTTTTATTGTTTTTTGGAGTAGTAATGGGACTCCACTTAAACATACTTTCAGCCTTCGCTCCTTTCTAATGAAGTTTTGCATTTACTTACTACAATTAGTCTGACCTGGAAAAATTTGTAAATTCATGGTTGGCCTGGCACTACTCATATTCTTTGGTCTAAAGGTCTCAGTTGAGATCAGCACCTCACGATGCTAGGTACAGTGTATGCATATAGTGAGACTGAGCAGCTGGCATTGTGGATTCCTTTCACCCCTTGAAACACTACTGTGATTTATTTGTAGTGCCGAGGTGCCTCAAGGTCCCAACGAAATAGCAGAGCCCCATTTTGCGAGGCACTGTACGCACACAGAAACATGCATTAGGTCCTATCACGTCTTTTACTCACGGGCCCGTTGTTACAACATATCCCAATGCACTCTAACACTGAGGCATAATGGGATGAGTTAATGTCAACCCAGCAATTCCAGCTTAACTCTGAGCTGTGACAAGAATAGCAAATGACTAATGAAGCTCTTCTCCAAAACACTGTCTCATTAACAACCTGTCCTCATTACAATGAACAGTTCCATCCCTTATGCACGCACCTCAGCAGCAACGAGCATGGCATACAAGGTTTACCTCCTGCTATCTCGCAGGATATTAGGACTGACTGCTCTTCAATATTAACTAAATTTACCATGAGTCCATCTGACCTCCCAAATTCAACGAAAGCCTCAAAGAAGGAATTTCAAACATCAGTGGCTTTAACACACGTCTCTTTATCTTTCCTTTGATTTGAACGCCACACACTTCCCATGTGCCTTGCCTGATCCAAATCAATCCCTTCCAGACCAAAAACTTAATGTGCAAATGTTCCCAAACATGGGGGTGTAAAATTTAGAGCACATGCAGTATTTGGGGTGGTGTTGGATTTTGCATTCAGATTGGCCCAGTGGGTATCCAGAGTTTAGGTCCATTCCCGTCTCTATCGGAAATACAGACTATGGGTACAATTTTCAAAAGCATTTAAGGGCCAGATTTGTAAAAATATTTTTGCACCTAAAGATGACTAGTTGGCTTTTCAAAAGCCCCTAAGTGCCTAACTCCCATGAAAGTTAGGTGTGCAGGTGCTTTTGAAAATCCCACCAGGCACTTATCTGCATTGTTAGGTAACTAAATGCCTTTAAAAATCTCTGTCTTAAGACTCCTAAGAGCCTAAGTCTTTTTTTTTAAATGGGACTTAGGAGCTTTTGACAATTTTACCCCCTGCCTGAATGCACTAGATTATGTATGAAAAGATCTTGCACTTTTTAAGGATGCAGCACATCAAGGTTAATAGAATAAGTCAATCTTTCAAATCAAGTGCCTATACAAAAATAACACTATCTTGAGAATTGTTCCATGTTGGAACAATTTAACTTATTTTACATAAATATAACTATAATGTTGCAGGCTTTCAATTATATCTAACCCTCAAAGAAAACTCTGACTCATCATTTCAGTTTAATCATATCGTTGGTTGAAAAACCAATACAAGGGTATATCCTGGTTCCAACTCACAAGCCTGATATTCACTTGGGCTTGTCTACATGAATTAACCAGAATAGCAATGTAGTAGGAAGGGAGCCTGAGACATGAGCCCCTGGATCTGAGGCCTAAGCTAAAGTAGTAGTCAAACCTTTACTGATATAAAACAAAGACAATCTGTGGGCAAGAGGCTGGACCTGCTCAGAGAATCTGGCAAGAACAGGGCCGATATTGCAGAAATACACATTCCTAAGTGCTAGGCACAGAGTACTCATGCAAACACATCCAGATATCAGGTGGTACCAGAACATCCCAATATCAAGTATGGTACAAAAACCTTCCCCAAGGATAATAGGAACACACTGACCCCTCCTAAAAGGTAAGGTCAGGATGACAGTACGTAATAGAGCTATTCTGATTGAACCAACGTGGACAAGGTGATGGGTGATAGTTACTGCCCGCAATGTGGCTAGTTATGTCAGAGGGGCAGGACGTAACTTGTTTGTATCAGGGTATAAAGATGCATCTCAGAGGGAGTGTCTTTGTCTAGCCTAGGGAGGAACAGAAAGTCCTGCCATTCACTAAGCTGGTCCATTGTTACAGTCATACATGTATTATTTCACTAGGAGGGTGGTGAAGCACTGGAATGGGTTACCTAGGGAGGTGGTGGAATCTCCATCCTTAGAGGTTTTTAAGGCCTGGCTTGACAAAGCCTTGGCTGAGATGATTTAGCTGGTGTTGGTCCTGCTTTGAGCAGGGGGTTGGACTAGATGACCTCCTGAAGACTCTTCCAACCCTAATCTTCTATGATTCTATCATTAGTGGTCCGGTAGAGTATGTGGGATATTAGTACCATGCTTCATCAACAATTAACCTGATTGGGTGCCTAGGTGCCTTAATGGATCTGGTGGTCATTGAGTGGTTCGCTCGAGGTCTACCGTGCCAACTGTCTGAGCAGAGCTGGGACAGCACACAAGGAGAACACACACCCGCAGCCGAACATCTGTCAACAAGCTATTCTAGAAAATCTCGCTGAATATTTCAGAATAGCTATTTTGGTTAATTTCCCTGAATAGACAAGCCATTACAGTAAGATCCTGACCATTTCAAGGCCCCTTTACACTGCCAGAGTGGTGTAAAAAGGCTTTGGTATAAAAGAAAATCATGCCTAATGGAATTCTCCCAAAGCGTTATATACCATTTGCAAATAACTAATTTACAGGACAATGATGTTATTATCAGAACATTACAAACGCTTGATGGGACAAACTTTGCTGTGCCCTAGATCTGCTGAAAAGCCAGGGAAGTCTTGATGGCTAATCTAGAGCGTAATGTTTTAAATCAAACTAATAACATCCAGCCAGCTTTGCAAAGGGCTATGCCTGCATTTAGAAGAAAACGTTGTAATTATCAGTAAAGATGATGTGGATGAGGTAAAGATGATTATTCCATATAGTTATTCAACAACCCAGTTACTAGTTTTCTGGGGAATGAACTAGATGACCTAACACCTCTTCCCCATTTCTAACTTCCCTGATTCAACAGCTTTTCAGCAAGCTGGGAAGGGCTCCCTTGCTTGCGTGTATTTCCGAAGAAGCAATACGGAACAAAAACAGTTCGCACTTCTACAGAGGCCTCTACCCAACGGATTCAAAAGCAGCTTGTCTTGTGGTTAAGGTCCTGGGTACATAGGAAATCTGGTTTCAGTTTCTAGTTTTGCCACAGACTCCCTCTGTGACCATGGGCAAGTCACTTAGCCCATGTCTACACTACAGGCACTAAAGAGGCACAGTCACGGCACCATAACTATGCCATTGTAGTGCTGTAGTATAGATGCTTCCTACAGTAATGGAGGGGGGGGGTGTTGCTGTTACTATGGGAATTCCTCCTCCCTGAGCAGCGGTAGCTAGGTCAACAAAAGCATTCTTCCATTGACCTAGCTAAGTCTACACCAGGGATTAAAGGGGCATAACTACCAGGTTCCGGGATGTGCATTTTCACATCCCCTGACCACTGTAGCTATGTTAACTTAACTTTTAAGTGTAAACCGGTCTTTAATCTCTATGTGCCTCAGTTCCCCATCTGTAAAACAGAGAGAATAACACTTCCTTTCTCCCACCGTGTCTGTCTGTTTAGATTGTAAGTTCTTTGGGAACGGTTCTGTTTCTCACTATGTACAAATCCTAGCACAATGGGGCCCTAATTTCATTTGACAGTGCTACTAGACTAAGAACAATAACAACTTTGCTCACAGAAGATAATTTTTAGCACTTCCTGCATGACAAAGGCACTCGTGCTGTCCTATTCAGTGCACCTTATGTCTTTCATAAAGAACAAAATAAGCTGGACTTGCAGGAAACAAATTGTGTATTATTAAACCAAGAGATACAGGGCTTGATTTTCAAAACACAGCACCTGTTCTTTCTCTCTCATACACTCGTGAGCATCTGGAGCAACTGTTCTGAAGTCACCAGAGATACTCCAGCTTAATGTTGGTCTAAGTGAAATCAGAAGCAGGTCCCTAGAGCCAGTTATCACTTTCTCCGTTGTAGTGTTGCCAACTCTCAGGATTTTATTACCCTACCTCCTGGAGCCCTGTGATTACAAGAGACTCTAAGCTTTCATTTAGGGGAAAAAATGTTCCTAGCCCTGGTGGTTGCAGAAAAAAAATTGACAATGTGAACCCTAAGGTCTCAAAAACCTGAAGACAAATAAGAGAAACTCCAAATGTATTATTTTTCAAAATATCATGATTTTAAAGCCAATCTCATGACTTTTTTGCATATGACATGATTTTTTGGTTAACAGTTCATGTTGGCAATGCTAGAATGCAAGGCTGGAGAAAGGGGGAAGTTAAGGAGGTTTTAAACCATCTTTAGGCTCTTTGTATTCTGGGGTCCCATTGAGCCTCAACCTCAACCTTATGGTCTGCTTACCCTGGGCCCAAGTACTCAGACAATAACAGGAACATAGTGTGCTCTGACTGCACCTCCTCTCCTCCTCCATCCCAATATTCTGAGAGCAGAGCTGGTGCAGAGCCCTTATCCCAGTTCTGTGCTGGCTGGGATAGGCCCTCTGCATGGGTATCTTCTCAAAGGACCATTCATGCCCACTTTAAAGTCCTTTTACACTGCCGGAGTGGCATAAAGGGGTCAGGATGTAACTTAGAATATAAAGTTTCAACTGAGCAATATGCTTTCCCTTCTAAATTGCTTTCCTATGTGCTGTTCAACAGCTGTCTCATTCTGGCAGTCTGTCACGCCCTTGGGAGACTTTGTGAGGCAAGGTGTTGCTAATTATATACATAAGTATATGTTCACACGCATGCATGGGAGCGCTCAGAGTACACTGACCTGCATATTCTCTGTCAAATAATTGATGTAGCTTCAACCCCCCACTCCCTCCCACCCACCCACAGACCATCTCACCCCTCCACCCCTTTTTCAGGAAAAATGTCAATTTATATAAACCTTAAATCCTTTAATTAAAAATCATAAATCACCCAACCAGTTCAATCTACCTGGCTGAGTGGGCTGCTCCCTTCTCCCTCCCTCTGACACTCCTATTCACCTGGAAGGCAGGGGAAGGTGGGAAACAAAGGTCAGAAGGACATTCAAACCTCTTAATTGGTTCCATTAACCATCCTTTTCTTCACTGTACAGAACAGGCAAGTGGCACCTCATTGAAAGCATAGTGCTGCAGACTTGGCTAGTCCTCCACTTGCCTCATCCTAAGCCAAGTGCTTAAAGCATGTTATACTAAATGAATGAGTGCACTTGTCCTTTTGGGCTGATGATAGATGGCCTACCTCTGCCTGGCTTAGCCCAAAACGGTTGCTTTGTTTGTCTCTTTCCTTGCATTCTCTGTGCCACTCTCTCTCTTTCTCCAGCTCCGATTCCCCTTGATATGTAGGGCCAGATTGTTCCTGGAATACACACAGGTGGGTGCACAAGCAAAGAAAGCTGCCACTTGGCCTTTGAACTCCTGCATATTCAATTCGCAGTGCCTGCATTCCCTTGAGCTTCTGCATCTTCCTTGGGGTCTCACAGACACAAAGCAGGGAGAGGAGGTGAGGGCATAGAGGCAGAACTATGAACTTCCCATTCATGCCATTCAGCAGAGCTAACCAATCATAGTGAAGGAAACACACTGAAGCACCTAAGGATTGTGCTCTCAGGTACAGAAACAAGCCCCCACCCAGAATGATTAACCCTTTGGGACAGTCTACACTAGAAAATTAGTTGCTCAGAGGTGTGAAAAATCCCCACTGAGTGATGTAGTTAAGCCAACCCAAGTCACTGTGTAGAGAGTGCTAGGCTGACAAAGCATTCTGCCATTAACCTAACTGCTACCTCTTGGGGAGATGGATTTACTACAGCAATGGGAGAGGTTCTCCCATTGCTGTAGTGAGGGTATACAGTGAAGTGCTGCAGCAGCTCCACTTTACCATTTTAAGTGTAGACATAGCCTTTCTCTGCCTTGTCCAATTAGGCCCAATCGTGCTAACGTGTAACACATGCTTAACTTTAATCACGCAAGTAGACTTTCATGGGACAACACTCATGTTTAAAGTTAAGTAAGAGTGTAAGTGCAGAAAGCAACGTAAGCTTGTATGGTAAGTGGATCTGGTTGAAACTTTTCCTTCAAAATGCTTCCCCCTTCATTCCCCCCCCCCATATCAATTTTTTTCCCCCCATCAAACTGGAAATTTCTGTAGGGAATGCCCATTTCCAATATTTTTTGGAGATTTCATTGCAAATCAAAAATGTTGGTTTTCAGCACAAATGTATTTATTTATTTCCAGTGACAGCTTTTGAAAAGGGAAAGAAAAAACATGGAATACCATGGGCATAGACACAAAGAAGGAAAAGGAGATTTTGTTGTTGGTGTTGGAAATTTTGGTTTTTGATGAAGTGAAAATTTTCACACAAGATGTCTGCTTTCTTCGATAAAAAAAATTTTTCAATCAGAAAATTGAAACCCCCCAAATGTTCTGCTTTTTGGCAATTCTGGCCATATTTGGGTTTTTTTTTTCAAATCAGTTTTTGTCCAAACAAAAATTGATTTTCAGGGGTAGGGTTTTGCCAGGGTTTTTTAGGAAAAGTCACAATTTTTCATGGGGAGGAAAAAAAAAAAAACACTCTGACCAGGTTTAAAACTGGCCGACCTAGCTATATTGCTCAGGGGTGTGAAAATGCCGACCTAAGCCCTGGTATGGACACCGCTAGGTTGACAGAAGAATTCTTCTGTCAACCCAGCTATCACCTCTTGAGGAGATGGGTTTACTACAAGGGATAGGGAAAATCCCTTCCATCACTGGAGCCTGTGTCCACACTACAATGCTGCAGTGGTGTAGCTGTGCCATTGTAGTGTTTGTAGTGTACGCTAGGTAAATAATTATAGTTCCATCAGAGTCCCTAGTTCCTGTTGTCCTCACACCATTGGTAGAGCTTACCCTGGAAGAGAACAAGTGTTTAACGGTGCCAGTTAAGAATGGAGAATATAATTCAGGCCTCTTTATCTTGTCCGAAGGTCAGTAAAAAGTCGGGCTTAAAACTGCTAATGCAGCAGCCTCAGAATAAACTAGATGAAGTATTAATCAGGAATATGTTGTCTTAATAAATGAATGGCTTTAAAATGTTTAATTAAAAGGTCATATGTTGTTTTTATTGCTGCAGGATGTTTTGCAGTTGTGTCGATTGGGTAACGCAGAGCACACATTATGTGCACTGAAATTAGAGCACTGACGTGCCTGATGAAATGCAGAAGACCTTAAATAGATACAGGCGTCAACTGAAATACAGACTGGGTGTCCCACTTATTTGTTATACAGTAGCTTCTAGAGGCTCCTGTCCAAATCAAGGCCCATGTGCTGTGCACTGTACAAACACATAGTGAGAGATATCCCCTTCCCTAAGGAGCTTACACATCTCAATAGCCAAGGCAGTCTTTAAGGGATGAAGGAGAAACACAGAGGTGTAGCATGGACGATCAGTACTAGAGCTAGGAATAGACCCAGGCACCTGGAGTTCCAGTCCATTGACCTATATGCTGGGTCACACTGCCTCTGAAATACAAGGTGGTTTGCAAAACACATGAAAGACAAGATTGTTGCCACCCAAGTGTTTCCAGTCTTTCACATATAGACAACCAATGAGAGAATAATTCTGGCACAAGCAGGCACTAAGGTATCATTTGTGAGTATATTTGACTATGTGAATGGGTGAAATAGAAAAACTTAATGAATGGATAGTTGTGGCCTGGTATACACTAGATTCCCAGGGTCGTTATCTGGTGGAACAGCAGCCATGGTACTGGGACAAGTGAGAGGGGTCCCAAAAATGTCTAGTGGAACAGGTTTGTGTGCCTATATGTGAATATGATACAATGTGCGTGCATATAGCTATGCATATATGTATGTGCACACCTGCCTAGAGAATACATGTGTGAATCGATGTAATGGTTTCATTGCCATGGGATCACCTGCCTAACTCGGATGTGGTTGTGACAGGAATGGCCTATGCAGGTCAAGGACAGTGTCTCAACATTTAACTTTCCCGTTTAGCCCCTCAGTTGGGACTTCAGCTGACATCCCTTTTTGACTGCTGTGTATTTCTCCCTAATACCCAGACATCGGTATTTAATAAGGGACGAGTGTACAGGATTATCCCATCCTTTTGAATCCATTTAGATATAGCATGCCCAAAGTGGGCTGCAGCTCACCTCTTCCTGATTATGAGATGGGGCTTGTGATGATATCCACAGAAGATGCCACAATTTAGAACAGTTGTTTGTCTCCATGCAAGGAAAAGGGGATTTGCTCTTGACCTAACTGCTCCATGCCACTTGGGTGGACTTTTTTGAAGCCATGACCCATGGCATAAATCTGCCATAACCTTACTTGTATATAAATACCTGGCACTTTAATCACCCTCAGCATCACGGCTCTGTGCCAAATAATTTAATGGAATAACACACATCCTAAATAAGATGGGTCATGCACAAAAAGTAATTGCAGTGCCAGTGGCTTTACAAAGTGTTGTAGGAAGCAATGGAGATCATGCAGTAATTGCTGCAGTAATCTCTGTCCTCTGATAGGTCATTGAGGGAAGTCTTCAATTTACTCTTCATTGCAGTCAAACGGAATCTAGCAGACATCCTAGCCATCTGGTGTACTGTAAATCACGCCAATAACATGGCTCCCCTCACAAAACTTTAATTATTATTCAAACATCCACGAGGAGAGCGAAACAAATAGCTCCACACTAGTACCTGTCCCAAAGGAAGGTCAGTTACAGTATCAAGAGAATACCGGGAACAATCTTCTGAAAGATAAACAGAACAAAGATATGTTACCCTGCAGTGATTTAATCTCCCCGATTTGCTGATTGACATTTGAAGGATGTCACTAAAAATATGGCATGTTCATGGCATCTCTGACCCCTCATCAGTCATTTTAATTTATGCTCTTGAATATTTCAAATATGTTCTCAAGGTGACCGGAAAGTGGAAAGCTGTTCAGATTGGGATTTAAAAAAAAAAAAAAAAAAGTAGGGAAATGTTACTGAATGTAAAGGTTTAAATTTGAATCAGTTTTTTCTTTTTCTCCCTCATCAAGGGGAAAGAAAAAGCTTTTATGTCAGTGAAATCTTTGCAAGGGAGTAGTGTATTATAATCATCTCCCCTTTCGAAAAGAGAGGCCCATAGCATCATTCATCCACGGAGTTCAAAGTGCTTTCCAAATATCCCAGTTTTGCAAAGAGTAATTAAGTAGGGACTGAACCAATGCCTATTGAAATCCTTGGTTCTTCTTCGAGTGATTGCTCATGTGTATTCCACAGTAGGTGTGCATGCTCGCCACATGCACCGGTGCCGGAAGTGTTTCCCTTAGCAGTACCTGTAGTGAGGGAGCCCCACTGCGACCCCTGGAGTGGCACCTCTATATCACGCCATAAAGGGGGCTGCGTGCTCCCCGCACCCTCAGTTCCTTTTTGCCGCCAGTGAAGGTAGTCGGAACTTGTGCTCCAGCATTGCTGTAGCTTCTATCCTTGGTAGTACCTCGACTGTTACTAGTTTTCTGCAGTTAGTAGACTGGCCCGGGGCATGCCCTGAGCCCCAGGCTTCAACTCGTGCAACTCCTGTCACAATTCCATGCCCAGAAGTGATCCACACTCCGAGTGTCTTCGCTCCCTGGGCGAGGCTCACATAAGTGAGCGGTGTAAAATTTGTAAGTCCTTCAAGCCCCGGACTAAGCGCTAATGTGAGATCCGACTCCAGGCCCTGCTTATGGAGTCAGCATTGGCCCCGGTACCGGTGCGCCGACCCGACTCGGCGCTGGGCACCGCGTCCTTGATGCAGAGCAAAGCCCCATCCACCAGTCGGCACCGCTCCTCTGCCAAGAAGCAAGGCAAGACCCAGCGGCACCGAGACAAGGACAGGGGTGAGGCCGGACCTGAGTTGGCCAGCCCACGATCCCCCTCAGGACCCAGACCTCCGACTCGTGCGGAGCGGAGTAGTTCGGCCCCGTCCACGCACACCTCCCCAGCGATAAGGGTTCCGTCGACGCCGGAGACAGCCCAGGCAGCACGCGACATCCTCGTCATGCCGGTACCGAGCGGGTTGCCCGAGCTGGGGCCCCGGTCCCGAGGAAAGCCGCCCTTGGGTGCTCATCAACCCTCACCGGCCAGGTCTGTGGTCGACGCCTCTACTCGACCCGCCGGGCCTTCCCGTAGCCCCCAACAGACCTCCACTCTGTTGTCGGGGTTGCCTGGGAGTGAGTCGCCGGAGTCTTCCTTGACCCACAGGGGCCGCAGGCGCCAGGACAGAAAGCATCAATGCTCTTTGTCTAGCCGCAGCGTTAGCAGGTCTCGACGCCATCAGCACCACCGAACATACCGGGCACGTGCCATGCTCGGAGTGCATCCCGGCAGTCACCGGCACCACGGCGTCGTACCCTCGGTCACCGACAGGACTCCAGAGACAGTACCTCCGACGTATACGTCTCATCGTCGTCGAGGTCTAAATCCCGGGGCAGGACCCGACATGGACGGGACTGGTCGAGCCGTTCCTACGGCACCGTGCGCTCCTCGGCCACCTCTGCCTCGGCTCCCAGCCATCCTTTCCCGGGCTGCACCATCCCCCAGGAACAGGTGACCCTGGTAGGACCCCAGGTGGCTCACTGGCAAGGGGTGCCATGGCAAGGACAGTGGTGCCGGTGGGGACTGTGGCCCCAGGCGCCTGCACCGGCAAGGCCCTGCTCCGTGGCTGGGGCATCCCAAGCGCCCTCGGCGTCCCTGCCTCGTCACAGAGAGCAGTCCTCGGGTGCCGCACCACCGGCACCACACTCGGACCCAGACCCAGAGTGCGATCTACCGGCACCACCCGATGCCCTAAGGGCCATCCCGGTCATCCTATTGGCACCGGACGAGTCCATAGTGGCACCGCCCCCTCCTTCTCAGGAGGATTTCAAGGCGCATCAGGAGCTCCTCCAGCGTGTAGCCGCCAACCTCCAGCTGCAGGCAGAGGATATGAAGGAGCCATCAGACAATTTGTTCAACGTCCTCCTCCTCCTCAGCACCGGGCCTTGTGGCACTGCTGCTTCACCAAGGGGTGGCCAACATTTTGACCGGACTATGGCAAACCCCGTCCTCTCTACTGCCCATTTCCAAGAAGGTGGAGCAGAAATACTTCATGCCAACGAAGGGGCATGAGTATCTCTACACTCTTCCTACCCCGAACTCACTGGTGATGGAGTCCGTCAACCACCGTGAAAGACACGGCCAACCCACTCCAACTCCCAAAGACAAGGATGCCAGGAGACTGGACACTTTTGGGAAAAAAGTTTATTCCTCTGCCAGTTTCAAGCTCAGAGTGGCAAACCATCAAGCGCTCCTGAGCAGGTATGACTTCAATTTGTGGGGATCCCTGCCTAAATTCGAACCCTCCCTCCCAGAGCAGGACAAGAAGGAGTTCAGAGCTCTAGTGGACGAGGGTGCAGCAGCGGCGAAAGCAGCTCTCCAGGCTGCCTTGGATGCAGCTCACGTGGTGGCTCGTTCAATGGCCTTGGCTATCTCCATGCGATGGGCGTTGTGACTTTCGCTATCCAGGCTGTCAGTGGAATCCCAGTCCCTGATGCAAGACCTGCCATTTGACGACAAGGCATTATTTGCGGACCAGACAGACACTCGTCTGTATGGGATGAAGGACTCTCGCACCACCCTGCAGACACTCGGTCTGTATGTCCCGCCAGCCAAGGACGAACCCAGACCGCAGCCCTCGGCTCCCCCCCGCAAGGGGCAGGTATGAGCCCCCGCCCAAGAGGCCTAGGGACCAGAGACACAGATCATAGCACCAGTCCCATTCAGCCCCACGCCCTGGACCCTCGAAGGGCAAGAGGCAGGGCAAGAGGCGTTTTTGACTATTTGCAAGGGGCCACCCGGCCTGTTGCCAGGGAACCCCCCACCCAGTTAATAAAGTTGGTTTTTGGCAACCGTTTAGCAGCCTTCAGAGTGCATTGGTCCTGTATAACGTCGGACCGGTGGGTCCTCAGTACCATCTCCGAGGGGTACAGGCTGCAGTTTGATTCACCCCCTCCGCACCATCTTCCATCCCGGGATGCCCCGGAGGACCCGGAGCACGCCCTCCTCCTAAGTCAGGAGGTGATGCGCCTCCTCACCCTAGGTGCGGTGTAGAGGGTACCTCAGGAATTCCAGGACAAAGGGTTTTATTCCCGGTATTTCCTGATCCCGAAGGCGAAAGGTGAGCTCAGGCCCATCCTCGACATGCAGAATCTCAACCAGTTTCTGGTTCGCTGCAGATTCCGTATGGTGTCCCTGGCCTCTATTGTCCCATCCCTGGACCCGGGAGATTGGTTCGCAGCCCTGGACCTCCAGGATGCGTACTTCCATATCCACATTTTCGAGGGCCACAGGCGTTTCCTCCGTTTCCTGGTAGGGATAGACCACTACCAGGTCCTCCCCTTTGGCCTTTCTGCGGCCCCCAGGGTTTTCACCAAATGCATGGCGGTGGTCACAGCCCACCTCAGGAGGAACAGGCTGCAGATCTTTACCTACCTGGACGACTGGTTGCTCAAGGGCAAGTCTCAGTCCCTGGTGCAGGCGCAGATGGAGTTCCTGCTAGACACCTGCACGAGTCTAGGCCTAGTGGTAAACGAGGAAAAATCCACGTTAGTCCCTGTTCAGCGCATACACTTCATAGGGGTGCTGTTAGACTCACTGGTGGCTACGGCCTCCCTCCCTTGGGACAGATTCGAGACGCTCAAAGGTCTCATCGCCTCGGTCACGGCTTTCCCTGTGATGACAGCACGGGTGTGCCTTCAAATCCTAGGCCATATGGCAGCATGCACCTCCGTGGTGCAACATGCCAAGCTCCGGATGAGGCCTCCCCAACTCTGGCTGGCCTCCCAGTATTCCCAGGCCAAGGATGGCCTGGACAAGGTCATCACGTTGCCACCCTATGTAGTGGCCACCCTGCAGTGGTGGTCCCTCCAGAGCAACATGCTTCAAGGTATCCCCTTCCGGGAGCCCCCTCCCTCACTAGATTTGGTGTCGGACGCTTTGGACCTGGGATGGGGAGCCCATCTGGGGAGCTTCAAAACCCAGGGCAAATGGTCACCCTCGGAATTGTCCCTACACATAAATGTCAGGGAGCTCAGGGCCATGCGTCTGGTATGCGTTGCCTTCAGCTAGCACCTAGGGTGAAAGGTGGTCAGAGTCCTAACAGACAATATGATTGCGATGTATTATATCAACAGACAAGGGGGCACGTGTTCCGTGGCATTGTGCCGGGAAGCCCAGCTCCTGTGGGAGTTCTGTATAGCCCACGACATCCTTCTAAGGGCTTTTCACCTGCCCGGCAAGCGCAATACACTCACGGATCACCTAAGCAGGTTTTTCTCCCAACAACACGAATGGTCTCTACACAGGGAGGTGGCCAGGCGGCTCTTCCTACAGTGGGGCGCTCTCCAGGTAGATCTGTTTGCCACCGCCCAGAATCGCCTATGCCAACGATTCTGCTCCATGGAGGGAGAGGGCGAAGGGGCGATATCGGATGCGTTCCTAATCCCATGGTCGGGCAGCCCGTTCTACGCCTTCCCCCTGACAGGCAAGGTCCTACAGAAGGTGAAGGCAGACGGGGCGCGGATTATCCTCATAGCCCCGGATTGGGCCCATCAGCATTGGTACGGGACCCTCCTGCAGATTTCAGTGCCCCCCCCCCTCCCCGCACAGCCTGCTGCTTCGACCAGACCTCCTCTCCCAGGAGGGAGGACGTCTCCTCCATCCCAACCTGGGCTCCACTTGATGGCATGGCTGCTCCATGGTTAAATGAGGAGGAGGGGAGGTGTTTGGAGGGGGTGTTAGGTCCTGCTAGAAAGCAGGAAACTGTCCACACATCGTACCTATCTAGCTAAATGGTATCGGTTCTCCAGGTGGGCAAGGGAGAAGGGTTCCTCCCCCTCCTCTGCGTCTGTCTAACTTATCCTTGATTATCTCCTGGCCCTCAGGACCCAAGGGCTGGCATCCTCTTCGGTCAGGGTACACCATCAGGTATAGCTTGGAGTCACCTACTGTGGAATACACATGAGCAATCACTTGAAGAAGAAAGGACAGTTACCTATTCCGTAACTGGCGTTCTTTGAGATGTGTTGCTCAGGTGTATTCCACGACCCACCCTCCTTCCCCTCTGTCGGAGTTGTCTGGCAAGAAGGAACTGAGGGTGGGGGGAGCGCGCAGCACCCTTTATGGCGCGATATAGAGCCGCCACTCCAGGGGTCGCAGTGGGGCTCCCCCACTACAGGTACTGCTAAGGGAGAAACTTGAGGCACCGGTGCACATGGCGAGCATGAACACCTACTGTGGAATACACCTGAGCAACACATCTCGAAGAACGCCAGTTACAGAACAGGTAACTGTCTTATCTGTCCATTTGGACACAATTCAAGCAAGCCTCCCCATTCAAGACAGCACTTAACCACATGCTTAATTTTGAGCACATACTTAAGCACATTTTTATCGTTAAGCACATGTGCTTTCCTGAATTGGGGACTTAGTGAAATAAAAAGTAAGTTACCTATTTTACAGATGGGCAAATGGAGGCACAGAGAGGTTAAGGGTAGGTCTACAGAGCAATCTGAGGTGTGATTGCAGTGTGGGTAGACATCCTGTGCCCTTTGTGTGCTAAAAATAGCAATATACATGTAGCAGTATGGGCTTCAGACCATGCTGTACAAACACGCTGGGAACGCTGGGTTCCTACTTTCATTGCTGAAGTCTTCACTGCTGCAGCTACGCTGCTATTTTTAGCCGGGAGCTGCAAACAAACCTCCAGTTGCAATGTAGACATATTCTAAGTGAATTCTCCAAAAGCACCGAAGACACCAGTGACTAAGGGGGAATATCTAATTGGTCTATTTGTCTTTGTCTTCTTATATCGTGTCTATTCACCATGTAAACTAGAACACAATATGTTTGAATACCAGCCCAGTGCTCTGACCATTATTTCTAGAGATATTTCAACATCCAACACTGAAATACAGCTGCTCCTAAAATGGAACAGTAGCAGTTTAACAGCACAAAAGAACAGTGTACAACAATTTAAGACAAGACATGAAAATGAAACTGCAGGAGGAATTTAGGTAGGAAGAATGTAACTGCCTGAGGTTGAATTTGGCTAGGCACCTAGTTTAATCCCAGATGTGGGAGAAATATTCCTATCTAACTGCAAAACTACTCCAAAAGCAATGTTTTCCTCATTTTGCAATAAGTTCACGACTGGGCCCGCCTTCACAAAACTAATGAGGAATGTTACGTTTGGTAGCAAAATTGAGCCTGTTTCTGAATAACAAGGAGCACCATTTTTTTGAGTCAAGATGCACAAATTTAAGCAAGTGACCATATGTTTCCTGTGCTAAAATAGACATTTTGTCAACATTGCAAATCAAGACAAGTCTATGGATTGCTAAATGATGCAAAGCAGAAGAAATTTAAAAAATTACGGGAAATTTGCTGAAGCCAATGTTCTGTGATTCAACCACTCAGGAGAAAGGAACTATTGCAGGCGTGCTCTGTTTTATTATATTTTTAAATAATTAATAGTTAAGGTGTCAGTAGACGGTGCTGAAAATCATGCTGGTTTTGTAGAACCAGTAAAACTTAAGTATCAGCAGGTAGCCATCTGTATCCACAAAAACAACAAGGAGTCCGGTGGCACCTGTGAACACTGGTTCTCCACTTGTGAGGTAACTCCCTTCTCTTCATGTGTCACTATATAATGCCTGCATCTGTAATTTTCACTCCGTGCATCTGAAGAAGTCGGTTTTTTTATCCACAAAAGCTTATGCGCAAATAACTGTTCGTCTTTAAAGTAAAACTTAAGTATTGCAAATGGTTTCCTCTGGTTGTTCTCTACATCAGTTCTTCATTGGAATGTTGGGGCATGGGGAGGGTGGAAAGGATAGCTTGCCAAGGTCACTTCCATTACTCCATGAGTAATATTTCAGTGCCAGATATTATAGATATCTAGTTCCAGGATGATATGGTGATTGGAAGCCCCCCGCCCGGTGCTATTGATATCCAGTTCAGGTGTTTATATTGAACCCAGTACCTCATAAACATTACTTTATCTTCACAACACTGCAGCAACGTAAGAAATTGTTATCTCCGTTTTAAAGAGAGATTAGGTGATTTCATCTCACAGGAAGTCTGGCAGCACCAGGAATTGAATCTATATCTCCTGATAGGTTTCAGAGTGGTAGCCGTGTTAGTCTGTATCAGCAAAAAGAATGAGGAATCCTTGTGGCACCTTAGAGACTAACAAATTTATTTGAGCATAAGCTTTCGTAACTATGTCTCCCGAGTCGCAATCCAGTGCCATGATCATAGGGCTACCATCTTTTGCCTGGTAATTTTCCAGAGAGCTATCTCCAGTCCTAATGAGCGAGTGATTTGTAATGTAGATACCAAAGGGGCTTACCTGCCCAATTTTACTTCAGGGTGATCTAAAAAGCAGAGATGTCATTGTGAAGGCTTGACTGAAATGCACCCCTTTCCTCACCTTCTTTGTATGTACTGAAGCTTCATTAGGCAATAAGAGGATCATTTATTGTGCCAAGAACAAGACCATTGAAGTGTGGCGGCGTGGAGGGCAGCTCATAAAATGTCTGGCTCACTCAGTGCTTTCAGTCTCTTCCTCGGGATCACCAAGCTCTGTCTGTCTTTCTCTCTCAACCTTGGCTCTTTTTAAAGCTGTGAATTTCTGAGATCTGGCTGGTGTGGGCCAGCTTCTCAGCTGATGTAAATTAGTGAAAGCCCTGTTGAAATCCCCTGATGTGCACTGGTTCATATCTGCAGAGAATCTGGCCCAATATGGATTTGTGCTTTGATAGCAGACATGTTGTTGTTTGAAGTACTAAAATACAATACAGTTTATTTTTCCCTCTCTGGCCTTTTGACGATGACCACAAACAGTCATGCCAAGGCTAGAGTGACCAGACAGCAATTATGAAAAAAATGGGATGGGGGTGGGGGGTAATAGGCACCTATGTAAGAAAAAAGTCCCAAAAAATGGGACTGTCCCTTTAAAAACGGGACAGCTGGTCACCCTAGCCAAGGCTGTCCGGGGTGGACATAGGAAATGCTTACAGAATAGGCATATACATTTGCAAGTATGGGTGTGGGAGTGTCCAGGGTTAAACTGAAATCTGGTTAATTTTCTCCTTATACACTGCACAAGCCCTACCTTGATCAGCAACATGGAAGTCTTTTGTGCATATGTGCCAGATCAGAGGATGATTAAAGAGGAAAAAGGAACACCAAGACCAGATTCAATGAAAGCTCTGCCAGCCGGTCACACTTCAAACCTGCCCCCGGCCCTCCCTGAAAATCAATTTGGAGGATTTGTGTGGATTTGAGTGGTTTTCCACCTACAAAAGTTAGACACAGATGGGCTGATTCTGCTGTCACTTAACACTAGTCTAACTACACTGACTTCAGTAGAATTACTTCTGATTTCACTATGTATGTGAAGGGAGATACAGGCCTACCTGTTTAATCTGAATGATGCAAGTGCTGTTTTTCCTTAGAGATGCCCTGGAGCCCTGGATTAGCAAATAAGAGCATTTCCAGACGAAATATCATCCTGTATCAGATGCAGCATTTCTGCTCTGTAGAAATGAGAACTGAGGAAGATGAGGAAATCTGCACTGGATAATTAAAATCAAAATGTAGTATTCTCCCTCCAATCTTCACCCAAGCCTCAAACCAGACTTAGCGTTTTAAAAAGTTTTCTCAGAGGTTTGTTAATTCTCTTCCCCCTCCCCCACTCCATCCTTTTTTCTCTCTCTCTCGCCCAGTCAGCAATTTCTGCTGCTACCCAAGACATAAAGTGCCAAAATACAGTAAGCCTGGCTGTTTCTCCTGGTATTTCAGCCAATTTAGTATCAGGAAATGTCACAATAAAACCTGCTCGCAGGAGTTTTCTAGCCCACAGGCCAAACTGGCTAGTGCAGAAAAAATAGCAAAAATAGCAAAGGGAATGCATTTCACCCTCAATTCCCCTGCCCCATCCACTCCCCAATGCAATCTCTTCTTAGTAGGGATGGGCCCAAGCCAGACCAACAGATCCAAACACCTACAATCTATCTACCTAAGGTACTTCTATGCCCCCCATCTCGATATTATCTGAGCACCTCATAATCTTTAACGTATTTATCCTCACAAAACTCTGTGAGGTAAGGATGTGCCGTTATCCTTATTGTACAGACGAGGAACTGAGGCACAACAAAACTAAGTGATTTTCCCAAGGTCGCACAAGAAGTCTGGGGCAAGAGCAGAAGACTGAACCCATTTCTCTCAAGTCCTAAGCTAGTCCCCTAACCACAAATTGTGGGTAACTTCATTCCAGAGCTGAACATCACTTCTCAGGCTTGTCTATGATGAGTGGGACTGGAATGAGAAATCGGAGCACTCGTGAGCCATAGGTTAGTTAGGATGCTGGATCCTGGTGTGAATTTAGCAGCTTGTGACCATCTGTCATTCCCATTAAGACCCTACCTAGTGAGATAAATGGCAAATGAGGTCACTTGACTATCTGCAGGATCGAACCATGGATGTGAAATTATGGGTGCTAACAAAAAACATCCTTGCAATCTTTGGACCCATTTCAGGAAAACACTTAAGCATGTGCTTATCTGTAAGCATTACTTCAATGGGTGTTTGTCTGAATTGCAGCCCATAAGACTAGCAAACAAGTCTGAGGCTATAATCCTGGTCTTGTTAAAGTCAGTGGATGTTTTGAACCAGAATTTTACTCCAGATGACAAGAAATTCCACAAGATTTCAAGCCAGATAAGGCTTAGAAATTCCATACTGAACTATTGAAAAATGCTCAGGTTGTACAAAAATAAGCAGTTATTCTGAATCACCAGTATTTCATTTCTGTCACATTTTGATCCCCTTTGCACCCAAATCAACAAAAACCTCCAGCTTCAAAATGCATACCCCACAAGTAAGGGTCTGTCAGAGATCAAGAGTCAGAGAAATACTTCTCTAACCCACTTCATTTCTTAGGCGGAAGAGAAAGTGGATAGTGTCAATATCAACTCTTGCCCTCTCTACCCAGGGAACTGTTTCTTAACAGTGCCTCGGGCCTGTTCTCATTTCCTAAAGGAAAATCATGGAATCGTAGGACTGGAAGGAACCTTGAGAGGTCATCTAGTCCAGTCCCCTGCACTCATGGCAGTATTTTCTAAATAATGATATGTTAGCTGGCAGAGAGAGAGAGAAAGCGAGGAAGAGAAGGGGTGAAGGGTTGGAAGAAGAAATTTGAGAGAGAATTTTAATAAAATAAAATGAAAAGAAAAAGAAAAAACAACAACCAACGAAATAATTGACAGCATCAGGACTTCAGTGCTGTACCCCTTGTCAGATTCTATTGCAAACTCACTATTCTGTGTGTCGCCATTCTAATTGATATTGACTGCTGTCAGGCCAAAATTCATTCCCACATTCACAACAAAAGTTCTAGCTTTTTATCTATTTTTTGAAATAGACTTATTGCTGTGGACTGAGAATTTCAGTGAAAAATAGGCTCATATAGGGCCCCATCCTGAAGATATAGATTAATTTAGGGCCCCAATCATGAGTGGCCTGGCCCAGATCCAGCTAAGCACTTAACAAAGAATTTAACTTTAAACACCTGTGTTCCTGGTGGCTTAAAACTCCAGTTCAGTCAAATACCTAATCATGTGCTAAAGTTTATCACTACTTGAGCCCGGGGTTTAACCACTTGATGGAATAGGAATGCAGCTAAGGTACATACTTATATACTTTCCTGAAATGGGTTAGAGTTCTCACTGTTCAGCACCTTGAAGGATCAAAGCCCCAGAAATGTAAGATGAGAGCAATGTTCTAATTGCAGATGGACTGGAACATAACCCCCACAAATCCAGGCTCAGGTCCCAATCTTGCTAGTGAATCCTTGCATATATGCAGAGCTCCATTGAAATCACTGGGGTTCTGAATAGGCTCAGAAATTCTCCTAAATGGGTCCAGTGGCAGAATCAAGGCCTTGGCATAGGGAAGCTCTGTTAAACTATCTGAAATGCAGCGTCATAGCGAAATGCACCGATCATGTTAATGCTTAAAATGTTTTACAGAGTGACAGCAGTCTCTCCATGATATACTTTGCGAGTGAGTTTCCGTTAAAAAACGGATTTTTTTAGCTCCCACACCTCAGAAACCCACAAGAAAAGCATGGTGGCCTCAAAATATAGGTAGGTTAGGTTTGAGGCTGAGGTAGAGGGTTTTTTTGCTTTTGTTTTTAAATGTAAAATGCATTTGACATTTTATTGGTTCCCCAATTCTTCTCTGTTTCACCAGTATAAATACAAAATCATTGTATTTAAGCCAAGAAGGTTATGAGGGTTTAATTGAGTGTCGCATTTGGCCCATTAATTGAAGTAGGTCTAAAGATTTTCACAGGCACAAAGGGCCCAACTGTAACTCACTGTCAGTTAAAATCTCTCCTGTTGTTCTCATCTTCAACCTTTTACAAATGGGTAAGTTGCAGCACAGAGAAGTTAATTTACATCAGAGCAAGTCAGGAGTCCTGATTGCTGCTGGAGCTCATTGAAATTTTGCCCCTCAACATATTTTTTGACAGATTTTTTTTTTTTTTAAACCTAACTAGAAAATGTTCACACTCGTTTTGGGAAAGAAAAAAAAAAGGGGGTTGGGGGGGCGGTCATTAAAAAACTGAAACCTCTCAAAATTTTAGGTTTTGATTGGGGGAAGGACATCAAGCCAACCAGTATTTAGTAGTTTTAATTGAAAACCTGAGAATTTTTTGTTAAAAATGTAGACAAAAAATGAAACCACTTTTGCTTTCAGTGCAATTTCCTTTGTATGGAAGGGGTGAAAAAAATCATTTCCCAACCACCTGTAATAACTAGTGCCATGTTCAAAGTATTCGTTCACACTCCACAAACCAAAATATAGCTTTTATTGTAGAAAGTGAGTGGATAAGCTGCCTCTTTTTTTCCCCCACTCTCCCCCCCCCCCCCCCCCCCCCGCCGCTCATCTACAGAATTTGTGAGGATACCGTTGCATCTTCATTTACAACTAGTGATCTATGCTTTGGGTAGGAAAAGAAAAAAAAATTGTACCAGAAGTGGCTTATTGCAGTAGATACAGTTCTGTGTGTGTACTTAGCTTCATATATATATATATATATATATATATAATATAATATGCCAATTCCTTTGCTTTTAAAGGCATGCTCTACACTTGCCCCTAATAAAAACAAACTCTGCTGTTCCTTTAAAGTTGAATTTTACTTTAAGATGTCTTAATCGTAGGTTGCATCATGAAGGCTCATGGCGTTAACAGACAAAGCCTGTTCTGTAAAATAACAACATTTTCTTACCAGGAATAAGAAGTCAGGCGGGGTTTAGTGCTATAGATTACGAGATGGGCTAAGAGCATAATTCTTTAAATCTTTTTTATCCCTCTTGGAATAGGGGCTGGTCTTCAAGTCTTTGAAGCAGTAGCGCAAGCTTCACATTATTATGATTTATTATTAGAGTAACAGTAGCATCTAGAGGTTCCAATCAGGATTGGAGCCCTGTTGTGTTACATTCTGTATAAACAAATAAGATGATAGACTCCCTCTTCTGAGGAATTTGTAATCTTAAAAACCAGGGGTCGTGAGAGCTAATGGATAGGGCACCCCAGTGAGATTCAGGAGACCTGGGTTTTATACCCAACTCTGCCACTGACCTGTTGTGACTCAGGGCAAGTCACTTCCCCTCTTTGTGTGTCTGATCCCCCTCCCACTCTTTGTCTGTTTAGATTATAAATTCTTCTAGGTGGGTATTGTCTCATACATTGTGTTTGTATAATGCTTAGCACAATGGGGCTCTGATCTCAGATGGGCCCTCCAGGTGCTATTATAATATAAATAAGTATAAGTTGTCTCTGATGTCTCTCCTTAGAGTAGACTTGGCATGCTATTAGTAATTACACATGGGTGAGGCCTCATATCTTGGGAGATATGATGGGAGAAGTAAATAGATCAGCAGGCTGGAAACAGAATTTCTGTGCTAACTAATGTAGGTAAAGGGATCAGTAAGCTAAGAGGCAGAAGGTCTGTACTAGCTACAATAAGGGAGAACATCCAGGGGACCATTTACAAAGGACGAAATAAGCCTGGAACGTAAGGTGAGCTAAAAAGTAAGTCGTGCCTGGGCAAAGCAATACTATACAGGGATTGGATTCTACATGTAAACAAGCCAATCCCCAAATGTGTGATGCATTGTATAGTAAATGCAATATAATGTATATAAAGGAAGAGGTTTTCTGTGTAACTTTAAATGTGTGCCCTATAGTCACCCACCTCCAATTCTTGAGTCTACTCAACTCAGCATATGCAAAATCTGGAGTCAAACTGAGTTCTTAGGAAGCCAAGTGGAAAGAGGTCTCAGAGGGAATCCCAACACCTAGCAGTCCATGGTGGAGCTCTGATTTCAAAGTACTGTAAAATAATATTATTATTTATTAAGTATCACAGGGGTAGCCGTGTTAGTCTGAATCTGTAAAAAGCAACAGAGGGTCCTGTGGCACCTTTAAGACTAACAGAAGTATTGGGAGCATAAGCTTTCGTGGGTAAGAACCTCACTTCTTCAGATGCACTTCTTACCCACGAAAGCTTATGCTCCCAATACTTCTGTTAGTCTTAAAGGTGCCACAGGACCCTCTGTTGCTTTTTACAGATTCAGACTAACACGGCTACCCCT